>NW_012152241.1:232543-234653 GCF_000956105.1 Propithecus coquereli | reverse complement strand
CTATTGTATACAGGTCACAAAGAACAATGACAACAGTAATAACAACAAAAATCTATTATTTTTATTTTTCTGGGAGTAGTTTGTAAAATGTCTTTGAGGCTGAAGTAATAAATTTCAATATCAAGTTCTCAAACCATATTAAAGAAGCTGGTTAAAAATGTTCAAATACAAAACATAGTCAGTTGGGAAGGAACAGAAAAATGTTGATAATCTATTAAATAGAAGAAAAGAAGGTGATCTCAAGTGGGGAGCAATAAACTCAGAGTAACTCAAAAAGAAACAATAGCACAAAATATTTTACAGACCTAGAGAAAGAACTATTACAAAGCTGAATAGATCATCAGAAAATGTAGGTGTGATGGGAGGAAGAAAGTGAAAAATAGAATCACAGAAAGGAAAATATAATGAAATTAAAAGTAAATATCTAAGAGATGGTGATAATAATAGTGACACCAGCAAACTTAAACAATTACATTTACACTTTTAAATACCTTTGTGGTGAGGCAAATTATAGTTAACAGTGATCTATTACAATATACTATGTAAAGATTCCTTGAAAGAGGCTGCCTAGAACTTATTACTGGCATTTAGGTATGCTTTTTAAAATATTTCTTTGCAATCTTTATTTCTTGAAAATATTGTCAGTGTGCTCTAAAATGTTTGAACTAAAAGAAGTCAAATAATGGCAAATATAATCTTCATGACTATAAAGAGATTATTCCAATATCCTTCTAATCTATCAATTAATTAAAACTAAAACAATTCTTTGAAAAATCACATATACATTCTGGAGCATCGTAGTGACACTGAGGAAGTTGCAACAGGAAACATTTTAGGAAAAAGGTTAGGATGTTGACTTGTTGTTATTACTTTCATAATCTTACATATAAGATAAAGACGAAAACAGAGAGACAGAAAAGCTTTCTTTTCGTGTGGTTTAGCATATGCTGTATGTTCAAAGTTGATGAAGAGTTTGATAATGATGATCCTGTAAAACTGTGAAATCTGAATTATGTTAACCAATTTGTGGAAATTGGCAGGAGTCCTAGATTGATATATTTGATATATTTTGCCTTTGGCTTATTATTTTTTCTTACTTTTCTCCAAAGAAATGTGCTTTGGTTAACATTTATTTAGGTGACTGCCCAGATTGTGTGGGATCCCATTCACGCTTGCTTCCTAAATGATCTGCATATATATGTATGAACAGAAGCAATGAATTTTAAAGTAATGCAGCCTCCCCTTCATTTCTTCTTCTTGGGTGAGTCTTGGAGTGCTTTAGTTTGCAAACAGTGATAGTGGTTGAGGTATAGGTTCTCACAGGGAACATTTTGTATTTCATAGTGTGCCTTCAGGAGAAATAACAATAGTGATAAGAATTTTGAGATCGGGAATGATAGAAAAATGGTGAAGACACTTGTGATGTTAGCATTCAAAGAACTGTGAAGTAGAATTGATTACCCTAAATAACTTTGGCTACGATCAGTTCTACATTCACAAGGGAAAAAATAAAATTTCCACAAAGCTTAGGAATTTGCTTTGGTGAATGGTTGAGCTCATTTAGGGACAGAGTAAATAAAAGGCTAGAAATTAAAATCTCTTAGTGCTTAAAATTTGATGGAAAATGTTTTAAGTGGATTTTTCTTAGTTGAGGAGAGCATCTTAATGGTTGTGCAATGTGTTGGAAGGCCAAGAAATATTTTGGGAATTAGAGAAGAAGCTTAAACTCTTACAGACATGAAATTAATGAAGGTTTAAGATTTAATGCTTGTTTTTCCATTCCTGTGATACTGCACTTAATAGAATGGGCTCCAGTTCCATCCAGGATAATACAAGAGGTGCTAGATTACCATTGCTTTTTTTGTGGCCATGGTAGACATATACCACATTTTATTAATCCACTCATGTATTGATGGCACTTGGGTTGTTTCCACGTCTTTGCAATTTTGAATTGTGCTGCTATAAACATTTGAGTGCAGATGTATTGGTATTAATTGATTAACACTTATGTGCACATATGGTAGTAACAATCATCGGGTGTCGGGCAGGTGGAAGGGGGGAGAAGGGGATGGATGTATTCACGCCTAATGGGTGTGGTGCGCACTGTTTG
>NW_012152241.1:217145-220283 GCF_000956105.1 Propithecus coquereli | reverse complement strand
CTGAAGATCTTGGGACTTGTGAACCCCCATTATCACATGACCCAATTCCTTATAATAAATCCCTTTATATATTCTATTGGTTCTGCTTCTCTGGAGAACCCTGACTAATACAGATTTTGGTATCAAGACTGATTCTAGAGAAACAGATGTTAAGGGTGAGTTTTCTGAATTGGTCTGCTGTTTCTGGAATTAGCTCTCTAACATGATTAGATTTAAAGGTGCCAGTGGCTTTATTTCCAGTTGTAAAGAGGTACTGATAGTCCACAGCATGATTTGACGATAGAGATACGTAAAATATCTTTACTGGATACTCTTAATCAGCAACTTATGAGAAGCAAGGGTCTGGGTGACTGTATATATTATACTTTTGAAAATTTTTTGAAAACTTAATGACTAGAATGAGATTGGGTTGGTTTTTCTTGATGTTGATTGACAAAGTGGAGAGCTTCAGCATTGTCCTCCCTTTCTATGACTTCCCTGAAGGACAGCGGTGAAGGGAAATCTTCCCAATATGCAGAACTCCAAGCAGTGCAAAGGTTGTCCTCTTTGCTTGAAGGAGAAATGGCCAGACATATGATTATATACATATTCATAGTCTGTTGCTTAATGGTTTGGCTTAATGGTAAGACTTTAGAAGCAACATGATTGGACAATTGGTGGAAGAAAATCTGTGGAAGAAGTATGTGGATAGACCTCTCTGAATGAGAAAATATGTGAAGATATTTACATCTCATGTTAATGCTTACCTACAAGTGACCTCACCAGACAAACAATTTAGTAGTCCAATGACTAGTGTTCTATGGATACCAGTCAGCCCCTTTCTCAGCCACTCCTGTCATTGCCCAAAGGGCTCAAGAACATTGTGGCCATGGTATCAGGGAAGAAGATGATGCACAAGCTCAGCAACACAGACTTCCACTCACCAAAGCCAACCTGGTTACAACCTTCCAGGAGCACACAATAACACAATTACTGATATGACACTATGCCCCAGGGTGATCATTCAGCTACCTGGTGGCAGATTGATTACATTGGATAGCTTCTATAATGGAAGGAACAGCGTTTTGTTCATACTTGGATAGGCACTTACTCTGGATATGGATTTGCCTTCCCTGCATGCAATGCCTCTGCCAGAACTACCATATATATACTTACAGAATGCCTTATTCGACATTGTGGTATTCTATGCAGCAAGAAACTCACTTCACATCGAAAAAAAGTGTAGCAATGGGCCTATATTCTTGAAATTCTCTGGCCTTACTGTATTCTCTACCACTCTAAAGCAGCTGGTTTGATAGAATAGTGGAATGGGCTTTTGAAGACTCAGTTACAGCACCAGCCAGGTGGGGTAAGGTTCCCTAGAAAGCTGTATATGCTTGAATCAGCACCAAATATATGATGCTCTTTCTTCCACAGCCAGGATTCATAGGTCCAGAAACCAAGGAGTTGAAATGGGAGTAATCAACTCACTATTACCTCAAGTGATCCACTAGCAACATTTTTTGCTTCTTATTCCCATGATCTTGTGTTTTGTTGGCCTAGAAGCCTTAATTCCAATGGAAGGAATTCTTTCACCAGGAGACATGACAGTGATCTCAGTGAACTGAAAGTTAAGACTAGCGATTGGCCCCTTTGGGTTTCTTACACTTCTGAATCAATGACAAAGAAGGGAAACACTGTGCTAAGTGGGGTGATTAATCCTAATGATCAATAAGAAATTGGACTGCTAGTCCACAGTAGACATTAAGAAGAGCATGTCTCAAATACAAGGATTCCTTAGAGCATTTCTTAGCATCATCACATGCTGTGATTAAGGTCAATGGAAAACTACGACAACCCAATCCAGGCATGACTACTTATGGCCCAGACCTTTCAGGAATGCAGATTTAGGTTACTCCACCAGGTAAAGAACTACTGCCAGCTAAGGGGCCTGCTGAAGGCAAGGGGAATACAGAATAGGCAGTAGAAGATTATAGTTATAAATACCAGCTATGACCACATGACCAGTTATAAAAATAAGAACTATAATTGTCATGAATATTTCCTCTTCATTTTGTCATGAATAGTGTGTGTATATACATACTTATACGTGTATTTATAGAGAGAGCAAATATCTTTGTTTTCTTCTCTTTATTATTCCCTTATTATGTAGCATGAGATATATTGACTTCCTATCAAAGTATTAAGTATTGTCAGTTTTATATCATGGTATTGAAATCATGGGATATGAAGAAGAAGAGTAATGATCACTCAATGACTTTAAATTCTCTTCCAGGGAAGGGACTAGTGTGTTTTCAGTTGTATGCAGAATAGTTGTGTAATGTTAGGTAGAATTATGACCTTGTTACTGTGTTTATTTGGAGATCAAGTGTGGTTTAAGGAGGCTCATATGAGTGCCAAATGGACAAAGTGTGGACTTGTGATAGTTAATTTTATGTGTCAACTTGATTGGGCCAAGGGATTCCCCAAATATTTGGTTAAATATTATTATAGGTGTGTCTTTGAGGGTGTTTCTGGATGACTTTAAAATGTGAATCAGTAGACTAAGTAAAGGCATATTGCCCTTTTCAATGTGTGTGTGAGCCTCATCCAATCTGTTGAAGGCCTGAATAGAATAAAAAGAATGAGTCTCTCTTTTGACTGTCTTTGAGCTAGAAGATCATTTATTTTCTTTTTTTTTTATTTATCATTCCAGGGTTTTGTGAGGGTACAAACATTATAGTTACACTTTATGTCTTTGCCTCACCCAAATGCAGGTTAAAGGCATGCCCTTCCCTCCCTTTAGTTCTATCTAGGGACTCATCTTCAGATTGAAACTTATACCATTTTTCCAGTTGTCAGGCCTCAAACTCAGGCTAAAATTTACTTTCAGCTCTCCTCTTCAATTTGCTGACAGCAAATCTTGGTCTTCTTAGTCTTTGTTATTGTGAGTGACGATTCCTTATAATATATATCTTTTTATATGCAGTTGACTCTCAAACAACAGATTTTGAACTGCATGAGTCTACTTATGACAGTATTTTCTTCTGCCTCTGCCACCTCTAACACAGCAAGACCAACCCTTCCTCCTCCTCCTCTTCCTCAGCCAACTCAATGTGAAGATGACAAGGATGAAGACCTTTATGAAGATCCATTTCA
>NW_012152241.1:215214-217095 GCF_000956105.1 Propithecus coquereli | reverse complement strand
AAATAAAAATAGTATAAAAATGATAATTGAATATAAGAAAGAAAAAATAGTTTTAGATTTTGGAGCAGGATAACTTTTTGGCCATCTGTCAATAAGGATCACATCATTGGTGCTGGTGGGGTAATGGTAGCACCAAGGAAGTTGTGATGGTGCTATTGTGAAAACTTTCACTAGGTTTGGACTAAGGTGAAATATTGATGGATAAAAATGTAGTGGTAGGACTGGAACTGTATCTTAGCATTTTTAAGTAGTTTGGAAGTAAATATAAGTACTTTTGAATTGGGTGACTGATATTTGTTATCAGTGCATTGAGTAAAACCAATGGGAGCCTGAGGGTGATTACTCACCAATGTAGGAAGTGTGAAAGTTAAAGACTCACCTTAAAATCATATAGCATACACACACACACACACACACACACACACACACACACACACACACACAAAACCATTCGTCTCTCTTGTAGTTAGAGAGCAGAGGAAGCTAAGGATTTGGCCCTAGACTTAATTATGAGGGTATCAGAGAATCACAGTAGCTTATATTCTCTACTCTGGTAAATTTCCTGGGGCAAGGTCTGGCCTGGATTGGGAAGGGTGGGATCCTGAAGCAAAGCATATAGAAATATGTATCAATGCATTGAATAACTTTGAAATAATGGAGTCATATTACTACGAATCCACGGATCCTGCACATATGTCTCTCTCTTATTTTTATGATTAGACTTCCATGCTTAAAGATGTTGCAGAAACTTCATCCTTGGAAGACAACATATATCCTCCTAAAAACTGAGTCTACATTCCCACCTTCAAGCTTCCAAACCCCTAATTACAGCTGGGTCACAACATAACGCAGCTGTTGAAGATCTCTACATGCTAAGAGAAGAGAAGATCCATAAGTTTTGAAGTACCTGTAGGACCAGCCACCATGTTCTGGCAGAAGCCAAAAGATTGTGCCTATTGGTTGAAGATACAGGGTATGGTTTCTATTTTTTTTTTTAATTTGTTGAGCCATGGTTTTTGGACTAAGATACGATCAATCTTGGAGAATGTGCCATGTGCTGATGAGAAGAATTTATATTCAGTAGTTTTGGGGTAGAATGTTCTGTAAAGGTCTATTAGGTCCATTTGTTTTAGGGTTTCTTTTAAGCCCAGTGTTTATTTATTTCCTGCTTTCATGATTTGTCCAGCTCCAACAATGGAATGTTGTTATGATGCTGTTTATTTCCTTGCTTAACTCTAGTAGAATTTGTTTTATGTATCTGGGAGCTTCTGTGATAGGTACATATATATTTAGGATTATTATGTGTTCTTGTCAAAGTGCTCACTTTACCATTATATAATGACCATCTTTGTCTTTATTTACTAGTATTGATTTAAAGTCAATTTTGTCTGAGAATGGCTACATCTTCAATGGGGGTGAAATATGAAGTTGAATCAGAGAGCACTTATCACTATGGAAATAGTCACCTGTGTAACATCATTTAATACCCTAACAACATCCTCATAAAAGTGTTGTGGTGGTAATTTTATATGTTAGCTTGACTGGGCCATAGGGTTCTTCTATATTTGGCTAAACATTATTCTGGGTATGTCTTTGAGGGTGTTTCTGGATAATATTAACATTTAAATTTGTAGATGGAGTGAAGCAGAATGTCCTCCCCAGTGTTGGTGGGCCTTGTTCAATCTGTTGAAGGCCTGAATAGAACAAAAATGGTTCTCTCTCTCTGTCTGACTGTCTTTGAGCCAGAATGTTGGTCTTCTTCTGACTTGGGACTCAGAATTGGGCTGGAAATTACACCATTGACTTTTCATTGACTTTCCTGTTTCTCAAGCCTTTGAACTTGGACATAACTATATCATCAGCTCTCTTGGGTCTCCAGTA
>NW_012152241.1:211803-215162 GCF_000956105.1 Propithecus coquereli | reverse complement strand
AAATGATGGAAAATATTGTAATGAAAATTTGAACTATCCACTAATTTTGTAGAACAGAGACAGATGGGATTTGGTTATCTGTAGGTATTGTTCAAGGTTCAATCAAGAAACAGAAGTCAGACTAGTTACCTAGAGCAAGTGGGTTAATACAGAGAAGTGACAGCTTAACATCTGTTAGAAAGCTGGAGAAGCTAAATCCAGGGATTTTGCAGGGGTTGATTGGAAGAGCAATGTTTGCACGGAGCCATGCACTTATCTTAGCTGCCTGGAATTTCAATGTGGTTCTAGTAGAATCCTTAAGATTCTTGGTACGATCTCTTACTGGCCATTTGCTGAAACCCATGTCCCTGCCTTAGGTTCTTGGAAGAATAATGGCATCTTCCATTTTTTCAATATATTGTGACTGCTTCTCCTTGATTAGAATTAAGTAGATTCCTACTAGCAAGATATTCTGGGTGATAAATCATTAAGTATTTTTATTCCAATAGTAGAAGATATTGAATATCAACAAATAACGTCTGGCAACTGTGTAAAAACAGTGCTGACTGAAAACTTTGTGGTACATTTTGAAGTGTCTACTTTAGACTAATTAAGAGTCTACCTGAAGGGACTAATTGTTAAAGTTACAATAATCATCTTTAAAGAGTTTGTTCCTTGAATAAGAAATATTCAAGGAATATTTTTATTTTATTCCTTTAAACCTTTATTAATGGTTTTATTTCTTTTTATTAAAACAAATCAAGTTACCATTTTTTGTATTGTCCATTAATTTTTAATAAAAGGTGTAAACATAAAACATACTCATATTTGCTTTAATTTTTAAGTCTATTAAAGAAAATAGAAGAAATCTGTAACGATGATTACTTGCTTTGCTAAGATGTGTGTTTTCACACATTTTTTCACACATTATGAACAAATATCCCTCTTTAAGGTTGGCATCAATTTACATTTTTTCAGTAATATATTCCTCATATAATGAAAGATATTATCAAACTTTGGCATTGCTACTAAGCTAAGGGCCTGCACCATCGATAGAAGTAAATATGGAGGAAAATTTTAACTACACAGGCTTTCATATTTTTTTTATTTTTTAAAACTATGATTGTGATTGTATTTCTTATTCAAACAATAAACATTTTTAAAGGTGTGATTACTTCAACTTTGGTAATTTTTCCCTGACACAAACATTCACAAGTATATATCTGGAAAACAAATTCTTAGAAGTAACATTGAGTCTGAGGCAGTATTACTTAAAATGTATTTTCAAAGAGGCAGCGTCAGCAACATCTGGCAATTGTTAGAGATGCAAAATACTACTCTCCACCCCAGGACTACTGAAGCCAAATTTGCAGAGTTGGAACTCATGAATCAAATCTGTATTTAAGTAGAACTATAGGTAATACTTACGCATGTTTATCTAGAGGAAACGTTTTCACACATTATGGGCAAATAGGCCTCTTTAAGGTTAGCATCAATTTACATTTTTTTCAGTAATATATTCCTCACATAATGAACAATATTATCAAACTTTGGCATTGTTACTAAGCTAATAGTGTCATGGTGTCACTTTAACTTTTATTTGAACTATTACCATTGAGGTTCTATATCTTTTCACATCTTTAAAACACCTCATACTTATCTGTATCTAACAGCATAAAGGTACTTGTACTTCATATAAATGGAATTGTGTATTATGCACACATTTATGTCTGACTTATTTTTTCAACATGATATTTTTGAAAATCATCTATATTGTTGTATGTAGTTGTAGATCATTAAATCTCATTTATCTAAGCCAGGTATGCATTCATGTGAATGTACTAGTATCTATATATCAATTCAACTGATGAATGTTTCTAGGGTATTTAAAGTTTGGAGCTATTATAAATAATGTAGCTGGGCATATCCTATTACGTGTCTTTTTGTAAACATATGAACACAATTCTTTTGGGTATATTATCATAGACTAAAATTGTTGAATCATTCAGTATGCATTCTTCCAACTTTCAAAGATATTGCCAAATAATGTTTTAAGGTGTTTGTACAAGTTTACTTTCACATCAGCAGTGTATAATATTTTGTAATTGCTCTACATCCTTGATGACACTTGGTGTGTCAGCCTTTTTAATTCCAGCCATTCATGTGGTGTGCACTGGTATCTCATTGTAAGTTTAATTGCATTTACCCTATGTCTAATACAGTCGAGCATCTTCTCATGTTTAATTTTAATATTCTTTTTAATGAAGTATCTTTTCTCCAGGGGAAGCCCATAAACAATGGCTGGCTAATATAGAGTATGCAGACACATAACTCCATTATCTCAAATTGGAAACAACTCTGAGGGGATATTCCAGTTCCAGAGCTTTCTGTGAAATTCAATAAGGCCTATAATGCAGTGGCTTCCTAGGTCCATTTCTACTTGTGACCAATCCTGATTCTCTCAGTCTCTTGCAGTTGTCCTTAAGAGCACTTCCCAAAAATCTACCTGCCTAAAATTATTATCTCAGAGTCTCTTTCACAAGAATCTTATTGCCAGTCAGTGCCAGGAATGATCCTAAGAAAAAGACTTTAAATATCTTTTCCTAGCCTCTGGTAACCATCAGTGTGGAACTGGGGAATAGAGTGGGGATGGTTAATGGGTACAAAAATATAGTTAGATAGATAGATAGAATAAGCAACAATTGATACCACAACAAAGTGACTATAATCAACAAAAAGTTAGGGTATACTTTAAAATAACTAAAAGAATGGAATTAGAATGCTCCTAACACAAAGAAATGATAAATGCCTGAGGTGATGAATACCCTAATCATGCTGATTTGATTAATTCACATTGCATACCTGTATCAAAATATCATATGTACCCTATAAAGGTATACAACTATTATGTACTCATAATAAAGGCAAGTCATCTTATCAAAAGTCATCTTATCAAAAAGAAAGCTGGACTCAAATGTTTATCACAGCAAAATTTACACTTGCAAAGATGTGGAATCAACCTAAGTGTCCTTCAATTCATAAGTGGATAAAGAAAATGTGGTATAATTATATACCACGGAGTGCTACTCAGACATAAAAGAGTAATGAAATAACATCATTTACAGCAACTTGGATAAAATGAGACCATTCTTCTAAGTGAAGTATCTCAGGAATGGAAAACCAAACACCTTATGTTCTCACTAATAAGTGGGAGCTAATAAATGCATACACATGGGCATAGAGCAATATAAATGACATGAGAAACCAAGAAAAGGGGAGAGTGGTAGGGTGGGTGTGGGAGAAAGACTTACCTATTGGGTATAATGAACACTATTCTGGGCACACTAAAAGCCTTGGCTTAAACATTATACAAGATATCC
>NW_012152241.1:197295-200925 GCF_000956105.1 Propithecus coquereli | reverse complement strand
ATGATGAATTTAGGCAAAGAATAGATTGGCAACCAACAGGGCTGTTGTTTAATTTATAAAATAAAAAGAAATCAAGAATGGATGATCAGCCAGCCACATTATGAAGGTTACTATCCCATGCCTGTTTTCTAAAGCTTAGCCACTTTCCGATCTTGTAAATCTTTGACTAAAGAAGAGATCTGATTTAATTGAAAAACATCCTTTATTGTTATGTAGGTCCAATTCTTCAATGGTCATTTATTCAGATAATCACACCTGGCAAAATGGAAATATCTAGACATTATAAGGATTTTTGGAGACAGAGTTTGAGTTGACATCAATACCCAGGGACCTGAATTATCATCATGCCCCTCAACCTCCCAGAAGAGTGGGAGTATATGATATGGAGGCCAGGATCATTGGCACCATTCACAGACCCAAACAGTGGTCATTTCTCTGATCTGAAAATGTAAAATTAGAATGTACATATTTCTTAGTTTGCAAAAATCTCATATTTGTCCTTGGCAGATGGAGTAAGAGCTATTGTGGTGGAGAAAGCCAAATGGAAGCTTCTGGTTTTGATCTCCATCCTGGCCAAGATAGTAAATCAAATAAAATGCCATATCCCAGGGGTATGGCAGAGAGCATTGGCACCCTCAAGGGATGCAGGCATGGTTGTCCCACCATAACCTTATTTAATTTACAAATTTATAACCTATAAAAGCCAGATGAATTCTGCCATATAAAGTTTATATCACAAAATCAATCTAGAAGTATCTCCTCTTGGAGCTTCCATGCTAGATGTAGCATCTTTGAAGAGCAGATTAATAGTTTCAGTACGTGGTATGCAACCATTGATCTTTAAATTGCATTAATGAAGATCAGAAACATTTCACATTTATGGAGGACTATATTAGTCAAGGTCCTATGAGGTGACAGAAACCAGACAGTAATTTGAACAGAAAATTTTGCTATACACTATTACATTAGCTTCCTATTGCTTTTGTGACATATCCCTACAAACTTAGCATCTTAAACAATAAAAATTTATTCTCTTAAATATCTGGAGGCCAGAAGTCTGAAATCAGTTTCACTGTGTTAAAGCCAAAAGAGTGCCAGTGGGGTCCAGAGGACAGCTACTTTCCTGCCTCTTTTAGCTTCTGGTAGCTGTGAGCATTCTTTGACTTGTGACTGTATCACTACAATCTCTGTTTCCCTGGCCACATTGTCTTCTCTAAACTCCTTTTGTCTCTTATAAGGATACTTCTGATGACATTTAGGACTCATCTGCATACACCAAATATTCTCCCCATCTCAAAATTATTAACTTAATCAGATCTACTAAGTCCCCTTTGACATAAAGGCAACATATTTGCAGGTTCCAGGGATTAGAATGGGGCTATCTTTGGGAGCCATCATGTAGCCTACCACAAGGACCATCAGCAGAAGATTGGAGGAGTAATGAGGAGTTGGCTAGTAAGAGGAAAAGAGAAGTTTGAAGAATATAAGAATAGCATATATAGGCAGCAGCCACTACCCCTAGGGCTGAGATAAAGCCTACAAAACAAATCCCAGGACTAAAATACACATCTAATTGCAAAGGGCACAGCCATAGCTCAGTGGATAGCAAAGAAATTTCTATGTATCCCACAAGCTGTGCTGGTGGGACTCTTTGCAAGATTTCTCACTGTATTGTTCAGAGTATCTGTCACAGTCAGGTGCCCTCATGGTGGCATTTGGCTACAAAGCTGCCTAAGAAAGCCCCCAAAGAAGCCTATCACAAAGAGGTCCCCTGCCAACGGCAATCCGATCCAGTCACCCAAGTAGGGTGTACAAAGAAATGTCAGTCATTCTATGCCTACTGCAATATTGTCTTTGTGTGTGCTGAGCAATTTACCTTTTGAAGGTGTCACACTCTTTTGGCAGAAGAGTGCTGAAAAAAATGTACTTATTTCCTGATGAAAAAAGCACATCGAAAAAGGGAGAGAAATCCCATTCTCTATCATTGTCTCTTGATGTCCTCTACTGACAAAATTTAATATGATGCCAGCTAGGAAAGCGGATATATTTACAATTCCATTTTTTCAGAGCAAGCAGTGAAAGGTGGATTTTAAGCTGACAACCAATAAATTGATAAATGATATTTTCCACCCATTTGGAGTGTACTCAGTTTATATATGTACTTTTTTACATACTTTTTTTTATATACTTTTGAATGCTATTTAAATAACTTTATATTTCCACTTAATGAAATACAGCTATCTTTGTTAGAAGTGAAGTTCTCACTCTCTCTCCCAAATAAGGAAATTCATAATCCCAACAATCATTGTAGTCATTGATGTCTGTATTAATCATGCATCAAATTTATTGCATTTCTACCAAATATTCTAACTCGAGACTAAACCTCCAATAATATGTATATTTTAAAAAGGAGAAATAAGAGTGACATACTTAGTATTGACAAATACAAAAGACACAATAAGCAAATAGAAAATATAAATTACTACAGACCTTGCCTAGGTAATTGGTCATAGACTGCGATTGATATCTATGGCTTCCTTCTTCTACCACTCATTTGATGTTCTTTTCCCTCAGCCCGAACCTTAAATGGCCAAGTCTTTTAGTTAATGGAGTAATCTGAACCCACTGAGTCTTCAATTTTCTTTTTTATTATTTTATTATTATTTTTATTTTTTTACTGTAGTTTTGCATTAACTCTTGGTCATAGCAGTACTAAGAGGCACTTCATAGAATCTTCTGAGTTTCAGAAAGAGGGTCCTTGCTCTCATTGTGTAGGACTAATCCATTTCCCTTTGGTAATTAGATCAATCACTGGAGCCTATAGTATAACACCTTTTTCAATCTGTTGGTTCAGTGGCATAAGAAACATAAAATGCTAGGTTGTATTTTTATCTTCCAATTCAATTGAACCAATGCCGCACCCCCTGATTAAAGAATTACTAGGGTTAAAGAATTATTGGGGATTAAGAACTCCAAATCTCCAGAACTCCTACTTGAATTTTGCTGAGATTAGAAGCAAAAATTCTGTGAGTAATTGAGTTCAATACTTTTTTAACACAAAGATTTTATGTCTTTAAGTAAATGAATAAATACATTTTGTCATTGACAGTTTTTCTCTCTCAGCCATTTGAATATGTCATCTCACTGCCTCCAACCTCTGTGGTTTCTGAAGACACGTTATTTATTTTGATGAAACGTTGTATATAATGTGTCATGTTTTTTCATCCTCATATACAAAGTTATCTCTTTTGCTTTGGCTTACTAGGGTTTAACTATGATATATCTAGATGTGAATCTGTTTGTCATATTTGAAGTTTATTCAGTTCCTTGGATGCACATATCTATGTTTTCATCAAATTTTGGAATTATTTGATGATTATTCATGCAAATATTTTTTGTTTATTTTTCTTTTCCTCAGATGGATAATATCAAATGACCTATCTTCAATTTTACTCTTTTTTCTCAAACATAATGTTTTGATACTCTAGTGAATCTTTCAATTCAATTGCTATGTCTTTCAACAACGAAATTTCTATTTAATACTTTAAAAATAATTTTTATCTCTATTGGTGTTTTCTATTTGATGAGGCATTGTTCTCATACTTTCTTTTAAGCACTCAGCCAAGATTT
>NW_012152241.1:188714-193405 GCF_000956105.1 Propithecus coquereli | reverse complement strand
GCACTCTAGCCCGGGCAACACAGTGAGACACTGTCTCAAAAAAAAAAAAAAATTGAATATTTGGTCAATTTATAATGTCTTATGTGTCACATAGACTTTTTCATTTTTTTTATTCTTTTTCTTCATTTTTGTCAGACTATTTCAAAAGAGTTGTCTTCAAGTTCTGAATTTTTTTTCTGCTTGATTTAGGCAATTATTGAAGCTTTCTGATGCATTTTGTATTTCGTTTAATGAGTTCTTCAGTTCCAGAATTTGTTAAGTTCCATTTTATGATATGTATCTTTTCATAAATTTCTCATTCGTATCATGAATTATTTTTCTGATTTCCTTGTATTGTTTTTATGAGGTCATTTATATATCACTGAGCTTCTTTAATATCATTGTTTTCAATTCTTTATCCATAAATTCATAAATTTTTTTTGATTGGTATATGTTGCTGGAAAATTATTGTGTTCTTTTGGAGGTGACATATGTCCTGGCTTTTTCATGTTTTTTGTGTCCTTACAGTGATAACTGTGCATCTAATGTAACAGTCATTTCTTCCAATTTTATGAATTTTCTTTCATAGGAGAGGATGTTTTCTTGAAGTGGTATCTATCTATGGTGTTGGTTGGGTACTTTGGCTTTGATTCTGTGTGCATGCATTAGTGTCGTCTGTATGAATTGTTTTAGGTATAAACAATGTCAGTAGTGTCTTGTGATTTCCCCAGTATCTTAGGGTATCATTGTTAGTGGAAGCTGTGGTCAAGTTTTGTTGGGGATGAAGATGTCAGTAGGCCAGTTTTCAGATCCCAGTGATAGCAGTGGTGGGCAAATGTACTTGTTCTTGAACCCCAGGGCAGTGTATGCTGGCACTGGTGTTAGTAGGTCCATGTGGGCCAATTCTAAAGCCTCTAGGCAGCTTGCTCAGGTGCCAGCAGTGGCACCAGTAGGCCAGAAAGGTAGCTCCTGTGCAGTGGGCATGGCATAGGTAATGGTGTTAGCAATGGCAGGACAATTCTCTGGCTCCAACTGGTCAGCACTGGTGTTGGTAGTGGTTATGTTGGGCTGGGCATGCTACTTCCCAGGCCTGCAGGTAGTGTATGTGCGTTAGTGACAGCTGTGATAGTAGTGGCAGGTTTGGTGGGCCCATCCTCAGGCCCTACGGGAGGAAGGAATGCTCAGGTGCCAATAGTAATGGATAGAGCAGGGTGATCACCGGGCCCCTGGATGGCATGCTAAGACATGGAGGAGGTAGAGATGGGCCTGGGTGAGGTGAGCTGGCCTCAGGCCCCCCAGTGGTCCATAGGGGCACTGGCTGTGGTAGGCAGGGGCAGGGTGATCCCCAGGCACTTGGTAGAATGCTTTGTCCTGATAAGCAATAGCTGTGCTGTGACCCTGCTTCTGGGGAGGGTGAGGTTGCTTTCAGTGGTATCAGCTATAACCAGAAAGTGAGGGAGTATGCACTTTAGCTCCAGGTATTATCTGCAAGCAGGTAGCCTTTCCTCAGGGACTTGTAAAAAATGCTGGCACTGCTGCTGAGGGCAATAGGGTTTCCTAGTAATAGCTCATGTTTCAGCCCTGGCAGCAGAAGTCACTGGTTGTGCCTGGCTGGGGGCTGGGGATGTTAGTGGGGTTCCAGGGACATTGAGAGCAGTATCTGTTAGTACCCAGGGCAGGATGCAGTCTGGCAAGGGCCAGACTTTCTAAATTGCTCCTTGCTGTACCTGTTTAGAACTCGAGGGTGTGTGGGACCCAGGGTAAATCTCCTCTCTGGAGCAATACCTTCATATCATCTCCAGGTCCCTATATTGGTCTCAGGGCTCACCTGGGTTGAGATGCTATGATTGCAGGAGTCTGTGGTGGAAACGTGGACCACTGGGGGTCACTCACTCACCCTTTCCCTGCATTGAGGAGCCTTTCCAGGCTCCCAGCTGATCTGCAGAGCAGGCTTCTTTGCCTCCCTTGCCTTCCTCACCTTAGGTGTTTTCTGTCACTTCCCTGTTGAATTCCACTGTTCTCTTCCAGGTGATCTATTCAAATTATGATTATTTATTTACTATTTTGGTTCTTTTTTGTGGAGGAGGTGAATACCAGATGCCTCTAGTCAGCCATCTTGAAGCCCTCCCAATCCTATATTTTTTCTAATCATAATTATTTTAAAATCCTGTGTCAGAATTACAATATTTATTTCATATCTAAATGCAGTTCTGATACTGTTTTTGTCTTTTCAGATTGTGGTTTTGTTCTTTTTTTCGGGTTTTAAAATAAGTCTTTATTAGTTATATCTTTCCTCGATGAAAGGGTTTAGAGGCCAGGTTTAAACTAGACAGCTCAGGCTGCACCACAGAATACAATCAAATGTTTGTTCAATTAATAAATTAGTATCATAAAAATAAGTTTTAACTGTGGACGTCTTTAAAAGACTGCGAACTGCCACCACTCTTTTTCTGAACAAATGCCCCGGATACTCTTACCAAGAAGGAAAACTAATAAGGTTTTAGGCGTCACATCAGTATTTTTTTTTTTTGGCATTACTAATGTCTGCAGGTTTTCAGCATTATGTCTCTGTGACTCACAGCAGGGCCTCGTAGAACATGAGGCGGTTGCACGTGAGCAGTATTTCTGAATTTTTAACTCCAGCAAAAGGCCCGCAAACGATAAACGGCTAAGATCCTGATTCACATCCTCCTCTGCCCTTCCATCCTTCCTTTATGAAGATGGTTATAATTCTGGCGGGTCCTGGGGCAGAACATTGTGGTTCTGGAGGGGCAGAGCGAGTGCGTGCGAACACCGCAGAAGGGGGCAGCAAGAGGTGATCACGGAGTGGGAGGGAAGGATGCTGCCTCTTGCTAGGGCGGGCAGAGCCTGCGAGAGGCGGCTGTCACACATGGCCCGGGCTGGCACGCGGGGAGGGTGGGGGTGGCCGCCGGGCAGGGCGACTGCCAGGGATTCCCTCTTACAGGGAGGGGCTCGTGGCCACCTGCGGTGGATGATTGGGAAGCAAAGGGGGCGTGACACTGAAGCCTGGAATTCCGGATCGAAGGAGAAAAAGGGGCTCCGAGAAACAGGGTTATTATGGGATGGCCGAGGGGGGCTCCCTACGAAAACTTACGGGATCTTCCTCACCTGCCAATTGCTGTGCACTCTTTTCACTGTCCCGTAATTAGCGTCTTTCTCCGGAGTCACGGCCACAGCCCGGGAGGCCGCTTCTCCTCGGGTTCAGAGAATCACGCGAGGTCGCGGCTCCGCCACCAGTTCTCGGCCCCGGAATCCCGCACTCTCCTTAAGATTTTGTTTATTCTTGTCCTTTGGCACGCGTCTAAATTTTTTATTGAGAGATTGCCAGTTTGTATCAGGTAATAGGAACTTATGTAAATATTTTCTATTGTAAGATTTTATCCCAATTTGTCTAGTGCTTGGGTTGTATTAGTTAATAAATAATGTGTGTAATGTTTGTTTTAGCTTGAGGTATAAAATTTTTTAATTTTTCCTCCCGTGTCTTTGGTTTTATCTCGTTATTTGGCTTTGGGGATTTCCTGTATACTGCCCCTGGAGGAAAGACTGTGTCCTGCAACTCTTTCAGCTGTAATCCACTATAATTAACCTGGAGCCCTGCTGGTGTGGAGGTAAGGTGTTAGTGGGTAGGTGCATTCTATAAACTTCAGATTTTCTTTCCCTCTTTTTGTGGTCCTATGTCTTAGGACACTGACTTTCATAAGTGTTTCTGTCCCTGCTCCAGTGGTTTGGCTCTTGTTCTCCTCTAGGGAGAGGTATGAGATGGCTGCTTGAGTCCATGCTCACTAAGCAATGCCATGGGGTTGGAAAAGCCCTGACTACCCTATTTGGTATTTATTAGAGGCTGGCTTGAATTGGGGCTGTGGGAGCAGATGATTGTGAGCTTGTATTAGAAACAGGCTGCTGCAGTAACTCTGGAGTACAGAGAGCTGGAAAGGCAGCAGAGGACTGGCCTAGAGCCTGTGCTGTGTGCTGAGTTAGATGAGAAGGACTTCTGGTGGAAGGCTTTGATGAGAGACTGAGGGGATGCTAAAATATTCCTGGGCAACTCTGGATGGCCAAAAGGTAGATTTCTTGGTTGGTTTCAGGGGTGTTGGAGCAGGTTTTTACCAGCTCAGAGGCAGGTATGGGGTCTAGGACCAGATGAATTGTGAGCTGGGCCAGCAGAAAGCTGATACAAGCCTGGTTTTGACCAATGATTGTGTGATTCCTGTTTCTCTCCAATGTGAGTACAGTAGCAGATACAAATCTTCGAGTTTTGGAGGACTACCATTGCCTAGGCTGTGTCCCTACTTCAGTGCGTCCACAGAAGAAGGTATAGGCCCATCCCCTGCACTATCTCTAGTGCTCCCTATGGCCTTTAGTTGTAGATTTACCCCCCCAAATCCCCCTAATCCCTGGAGAGTATTTCTGTCATGTGATCACCCTAGTGTTGATCAGTTAGTACCAATTTGATGGTGAGTACAAGTGGAGCCCATTCTTCCGCACTTGTGGTGCCTCACTTTGGATAATGGGCTTAAGTTTAATCCAGGAAAGTATAAGAGGTTCTAGATCATTGTCGTTTTTTTATGGTTGAGTAATATTCCATTGTATACATATACCAAATTTTAATAATCCACTCATGGATTGACAAGCACTTGGGTTGTTTCCACACCCTTGCAATAGTGAATTGTGCTGCCATAAACATTCGGGTG
>NW_012152241.1:180295-187754 GCF_000956105.1 Propithecus coquereli | reverse complement strand
ACCTCATTATTTGTCATGTCTTACCTACACATTTGTCATAGTTTTATAGAATATTTTCTTCCAATTAAATATTTTTCTGAATAAATTTTGTCATCAATTTTCATATAGTCAAATATATCCAAAAATTAATATTATGTTTTCTCAAGTTACAGGCAACTTTGATGGATTTCATCACAGAAAGAATAAATAACCATGTCTTTATATCAATTCCTCACAGAAAAAAAATGTATTACTATTGTATACATAATAGTCTGTGTTTTTCAAAAAACATAAATCAGTTCATGTACAATGAAAAGCAAAAATAGTCATCCTTAATAAAAAGAAGCTATTGTTTGAGGACAATATTCAGATACTGGTGTTTGAATCAGATCAAATCTCTGACAGGAGATACATAAGGAAAATTTCAAAGACATAAGGAGATATTCAAGTATGCTTAACTTTATAAAATCAAACAGAATCATATAATTGAATTTCATCATATTGGGCCTCTATGGAAGGTTTTAATTCAATTCTCTTTTAGTACAGTGTGAGCACCTTAGCAACTATTATCCAATAACTCATTGCTGTGATTATTATAATGTAAAGACATTTTTAATATAATTTCCTCCTACATCACTAAATATTTTCTGTTAGATGTTACTAGGTTTCGGAATGCTTTTCAAGGTTTCCTTAAAAAGAAATCCTAGTTTGAAGGCAGTTTAATTATTCACAAGACTAAAGTATGAAGGAAGTGCCTAATCACCACCTCACAGGATTGTTACATGGCTTAAATAAGAATATTATTTGACATTTAGTTAGCCTCCAATGTTAGCTATTTTATTGATAGTGTTGTTTTTATCATCATCATCATTATTTTCAGTACAAGGAGTTAATCACAACATACAGAATCAACCTAAGTGCCCATCAGTGGATGAAAGAATCAAAAAAAGTGTGGTATATGTACACACTAGAATACTATTGATTCATAAAAAAGAATGAAATGCTGTCATTTGTGATAATATGGATTAACACAGAGGACATCATGTTAGGTGAAATAAGCCAGTCACAGAAGGACAAATGTTGCATAATTTCACTCATAGGTGGAGCCTAAAAATGTTGATCTCATAGAGGTAAAGTGTACAATAGCAGTTATCAGAGACTAGGGAGGGGAGGGGGAAGGGGAAGGGCTTGTCAGTGGGTACAGTGTTACAGTTATACAGGAGGAATGAGTTCTGGTGTTCTATTGCACAGTAGAGTGAGTATAGTTAGCAATAGTGTATTACATATTGCACCGTAAAATAGCTAATAGAGAGGATTTTGAATGTTCTCACCACAAAGAAATGACAAGTGTTTGAGGTGATGAATATACTAATTACCCTGATTTGATGAATTGAAACATGACACTCTACTCCATAAATGTGTACCATTAGTATGTGTCAATTAAAAACAAAATAAAACTACAAAAACAAAACAAACAAAAAATCCTAGTTTGTGTCTTATCTTGTGAATTCACTGAACTGCATAATTGATCAGTCCCTAGCTACTAGATAGCTTTGACTAAAAGTGCAGAACTTTCGTACATGCATAACATGTTCGAACCTCACTCAACCTTATTTTCTTTATTCCTCCTTGTTCTCTCTACTAAAATTCATTTCAATTTGAAATATTGAATGTGATAAGTCACCTATTTAGAATGAGGCAGGGAATAAATGAAAAAATAGAATCAAAGAACACTAGATTGATAGGGCCAGCAGTTTATATAACTGTAGAGGAAAATTACAGGAGCTGCTTAAACAGTTTACATTATAGACTTAAATTTGATGTAGATGTTTTCAGATGTCAGTTATTTTTACTTTGTGACACCTTGTATGGAAGGTAGTTCAGACCTGGCTGCTACTTTTTCATATGACAATGCATTTTATTTTTTTACTAGTCACTTGTTTTTATGTTATTTATTTTTATTCAGTATTTCTTCTTTTATTAATCTACCATGGCTTTAAACACAACTATATACCTAAGGTTTAAATAATCATTATTTGCCATCTTTTTCTTCACAATGGCCATGATTGTGATCTTCCCCATATGAAACATCACCATCAGAGCAAATAACGAAAATTAAATATTGCTATGTGCTAGTCATTGAATTGAGGATGTGTATATATTGTTTTTTGCATTGTTTTTAATCACAACAACTCTTGGTTTTATTTTTGCTCATTGAGAAAATGTGACTGCACAGTTACGCAAATAGCATTAAGTAGCCATCTGATTCTAAAACTGATGATATTGAGAATGCAAACACTGACTGAGAAAGTGCCAGAAGCCGGTTTTATGGCAGTGTGTCTGTTTTTTTGTATTGGATATATAGACATGCTCATAAGACAAGACTCATTGTTCCATGGTAGTCAATCTTTGTTTTAGCATCTATATTATTTTCACCTATTCACCCTGATATTCCTACTTTATCCTATCAGCTATTGTTCAGCCAAAATGTTTTAATATTTGTTTGACTTCAGAAACATAATCCTCAAAAAAAAATGGTTATAAATGAATGTGAAGGAAAGTAGGAGTAGAAGGAAATGTTCTTATCCTATGGGGGCCACCTATGTAAATTCTGTAGTAAACAACATAGTTAATGCTCTTGCTGGTGAAAACCTGAATGCTTTTTGGGAATAAGATAAGGAATTTTGCTTTCACACTTTCTATTCAACATTGTACTTGAGATTTTAGCAGGTTCAACAATAGAAAAAAATGTAATAATCTGAACATAGGGTTATAAAAGAAAATATAAACCAATTTTATTTATAGTAAAGAGTGTTCTACATAAACATAAGGAATATACAGAAATATGACTATAATTAATTTGTAAAGTTCACTTGTTATAATATCACTATGGAAAATTCAAATGTTTTTCTGTATACTAGCAACAAACAACTATAAAATGTTTTTCTGTATACTAGCAACAAACAACTATAAATGAAACTTAAATGAAAATATCATTTACAAAAGTACTAAAGAATGTAAAACATTTAGGGATTAAACTAACAGAAAAATGTGTAAGACCACTACCATAAGAAGTACAAAATTTTGGCGATAAAAGTCAATGAATCCCTAAATATTAATAAATGGAGATTTATGCAATGTTTATAAATTCAAAGACTTAATATTGTTAAAATGTCAATTATCCCAGAAATTATCATTTGAATTATATAAATCCTAACAAATTCCATAAAAATTGTTTTAGAAGTGGACAGATTTATTTCAGAACTTGGGAAAATTCAAAAAATCTAAAATAACCAAAACAATTTTGAAAAAAAAATTAAACATTCTGAAAAATTACAGTACTTTATTTCATAATCAAGATATATTGTGCTATTGACATAAAGATAGATTAGTATTAATATATCAATTGAACTAGAGTGTACAGAAATGAACATATATTTATAGTACTAATGTATTTTTTTTTAAATGTACCAAATCCATTTAATGGGGAAAGGAAAACTTTTCAACAAATTATTCTGGAACAATTGGCTATTTATAAGTAGAAACAATGACCACACACAATTTAAGATTGATTTTAAACATTGACTTAAAAGCTAAAACAACAAATCTTCTACAATGAAAGAAAGTATAATACATTTACAATTTTGTCATAGTCAAGCTTTCCTAGAGGGGACCCAGAAAGCATTAGCAATAAATACCTTTGTTTGAAAATCAAATGTTACCCAAGAAACACAGGTATGAAAATGGATAAGCAAGCCACAGAGTGGGAAAAAATAATTGTTATACATATATTTTTGAAAGGACATATATCCAGAATATAGGAAGACTTCCCACAAATCAATAATGTGTAACCGAGAAAACTAATAAAGACTTCAAAAAGAAAGTTAAACATTGTGCCAATAAGTATATGAAGTATATGAAGAAGCAATCAGCATTATTATCAGGGAAATGTACATTTAAATATAGCTGTGGTAGTGAGGAGTCCAACTCCAGGTCAAAAACCTATGTGTGATTTTTCAGATCTGAACCACTGGCAATTACAAAGGCTTTACCTGGCAGGCCTCCACCTGCTAGAATTGGTGGGCAGCCAGTTTATTGTAGTCTCTGACAAAAGTTACAGTCAAGGACTCAGGCCCCTCCTGGTTGGCCATGCTCTTATGTTTATCTGCATTACTAGTCCATGTATTTACATTCCAAAGACTATCGAGGGCTTCAGCAAAGGCCTTCCTCAGTTACCTCTAAGTGAAGAAGGGGAGAAGGAAAAAACTTTGCTACTCTGACTCAGGATTCAGTACTTTTCCACTCCTAGTGCCCCCACCATGTCTCTTCCCCAGGCCCCAGATACATATTATAAAACTAGAGGAGCTTTTCGTTCAGAGCTTCAGTGAGATGAACTGCCTTCCCTCCCCTCCTCTTCCTTGTCCGTGCTGATCCACCTGACCTGGAGTGGTGTGCCATTCCATGGGAGAAATGCAACAAGGGTAATCTGGTGCTTTTTCCCATTTATTCTTTTGCTTATACTATTGTAATAAGTGATTAAAGGCTTGATTATTATCTTCATTTTTGGCTTGTTGCTTTAGTTGACTATCCTGATACCAGATCAGTTTATTCTCTCTACTCAGCTAAGCTCCTGATAATGGGGGTTTAAAATGGTACAACCAGTTTTGAAAACTGATGTTGTGTAATTAAATTAACATGTATTTATCCTATGATTCTAAAACTCAATTAATCCATATTTAACCAGGAGATATCAAAACATACGTACATAAAATATTTATTTGTATGAGAGTATATATAACAATTTTATTCATAGTAGCAAAAACTAGTGTTCAAGTGTTCATCACCAGGAGAATCATTAAATATTCTGTGATATATTTATACAATAGGATACTACTCAGTAATAAAACTGAAAAAGCTATTCATACACACAACATAGAACAACCACAGAAACATTATTCTGAAAGAAGGAAGCTGGACTCAAAGAGTATAGGCTGTATGGCTATTTATATGAAGTTATAAAACATGCAAAACTAATCTTTGGAGATATAAATACGATCAGAGGTCGTCTATGGGGATGAGGATTGACTGGAATGAGGATACAAAGAAAATGTCTATGGTGATGTAAATATTCTGTATCTTAATTGGGGTGGTAGTTGTATGGTAATTATCTCATATTTATTTTTTTAAATTAAAATTTATAATTTGCATAAAATGAAAAATGCAGCCATTAGAATTCCTTTGATTTTTGCATTAATTCCCAGGTCCTTAAGTAACTCTGCTCCTTTGTTTTTTAAGTCCTCTATTATGAAATCTTAAATCATGATCTATACTCCAAAGCATTGCTGTTCCTCTTTTCTTTAACACGACAAAACCACTAAGTATAGCTGCCATGAATTAATCCTAAATAAATCCAATTATTAATGTCTAGGTGGAGGCTTTCATTTCCTTTTGCTATAGAACACAAAATGAAATAATGATTGACCAAGGTCTTTAATATATAGAATACCTTATATAAAAGGACAGGATCATCAAAAGGATTGTGCTACTTACTCTTGTTTCAAATGATATGTTAGGCTTAATTCTCATAAAGAAAATTGATTTTACTACTATTTTTAGTAAAACATTGATTTATCCAACAATTAATTATAAGATATATACTGTTGCCATGCACTGTTTAATGCTTGGTCATAGGGATGAACTAGATTTGTCTTCATGGGATTTATGGTCTCCTGAAGAAGACAGACAGTCTTGAAGGGGTTTTAAGTGTTTTATGGAAAAAAAAAGAACAAATGAGTTCATTTGTAAAAACATTGTTTCAAGTAAAAATGTTTCCTGAGTGATTCTTTATTTTTAAATAATTGAGAATTTATAGAATAATTTGAGAAAAGGTTATTTCATGTTCTCTAGAGCTGTATCATAATAGTCTGTATTCTCCTTTTTAAATAATATATCCCAAATGCAATACCATTGTTAATTATTATTATAATTGTTATAACAATTAAAAAATATTTAAAGAACACCTATTATGTAGCTGAGATTAAGTATTTTATATGGATGTACTCTATTATTTTTCAAAAATCATTCTGTGAGGCAGGGGCTAATGCTGTCGCTATTTTACAATGCAATTCTAGTTTTTATCTATAAATTACTAGAATTTTTAAACTTGAAAAAATAATGTTGACTCTTAATAACTGCTACCCTTAGTTTCAAGATGAGATATTTCTCTAAGCATAGTAATGATGTCTTTTTGCTTCTTTATTCATTCCACAGTAGACTAACTTACCTGGTTGTTAAATCTTGAAAATAATAACTGGGGTCTGCGGTTTACTCTACAGAGATGCCTGTTCATTTTTGCAATTTCCTTTTTTTTTTATTTGAGGAAATTATGGGAGTACAAACATTTTGATTATGTTATGACTTTTCCACATCCCAACCGTGATTCGAGACGTGCCCTTCCCCGCCCCCCACAACGCTCACGGTGATCATTAGTTGTGAGTTTACCCACCCCCAAACCCTCTACCACCAAAGAATATTATTACTGTGTGAGCACCTTAGTGTTGATCAGTCAGTGCCAGGTTGATGGCGAGTACATGTGTTGCCTATTCTTCCATTCTTGTGATATCTCACTTCGGAGGATAGGCTCAAGCTCTATCCAGGAAAATATAAGAGGTGCTAGATCACCATCGTTTCTTATAATTGAGTAGTATTCCATTGTATACATATACCATATTTTATTAATCCAGTCATGGATTGACAGACACTTGGATTGTTTCCACACCCTTGCTATAGTGAATTGTGCTGCCATAAACATTTGAGTGCTCCTTTGGGTAGATGCCTAATAGTGGTATTGCTGGATCAAATGGTAGTTCTACTTGTAGCTCTTTGAGGTATCTCCAAATTCTTTTCCACGGAGGTTGCACTAATTTACAGTCCCACCAGCAGTGTAAGAGTGTTTCCATCTCTCCACATCCTCACCAGCATTTTTGCTTTGGGATTTTTTGATAAAGGCCAATCTCACTGGAGTTAGGTGATATCTCATTGTGGTTTTGATTTGCATTTCTCTAATGATTAGAGATGTTGAGCATTTTTTATGTTTGCTGGCCATTATTCTGTCTTCTTTTGAAAACTTTCTGTTCATTTCCTTTGTCTATTTTTTGATGGGGTTGTTTGGTTTTTTCTTGTTGATTTTTTTGAGTTCTAGATAGATTCTTGTTATCAGCCTTTATCGGATGTGTAGAGAGCAAATATTTTCTCCCATTCTGTAGGTTGTCTGTTCACTCTGATGATAGTTTCCTTGGCTGTATAAAAGCTTTTTGCAATTTCTTTTTCAGTATTAGGAGGTCTGCCCTAATTTGTGATGCCTATAACTTAATGCGAAAGTCAGCTTACATCTGGAGTTCCGTATTGGAACTGCTACTTCATTTAACCTAGGATTTAGTATGAATGACTTTGAATATGTTGTTCTCCTTATCCTATTCCT
>NW_012152241.1:175569-176880 GCF_000956105.1 Propithecus coquereli | reverse complement strand
TTTTCTGCTAGCGGAAAAGATTTCTCTTTATTTATCCAAAGATGGTGTTATTTATTTTTATTTCAATAGATTATACCACTTTATGAACAAATATACCTACCGTTTTCCTCCCACTTACAAAGGAGAATATGTGGTATTTGTCTTTCCATTCCTGAGATACTTCACTTAGGATAATGGTGTCTAGAACTGCCCAAGTTGCTGCAAAAGACATTATTTCACTCCATTTTATGACTGAGTAGTACTCCATGGTGTGTGTGTATGTGTGTGTGTGTGTGTGTGTGTGTGTGTGTGTATAAATACACACATTGTCTTTATTCACTCATTAGTTTATGGTTGCTTAGGTTGATTCCATACCTTTGCAATTGTAAATTGTGTTTCAATAAACATTTGGGTGCAGGTGTCTTTTTGATAGAATGACCTCTTTTCCTTGGGGTGGATACTCAGTAGTGGGATTGCTGGATCAAATGGTAGATCTACTTTTAGTTCTTTAAGTAATATCCATACTGTTTTCCATAGAGGTTGTACTAATTTACATTCCCACCAACAGTATATAAGAATTCCCCTTTCACTACTTCTGTGCCAACATATACTGTTTTTTGATTTTTGAATAATGATGATTCTGACAAGGGTGAGATGATATCTCATTGTGGTTTTAATTTGCATATCCCTGATTATTAGTAATGTTGAACATTTTTCATATATTTTTTACCCATTTGTATATCTTCCTTTATCAAAAAGTCTCGAAACAACAACCGTTGACATGGATGTGGAGAGATAGGAACACTCATACACTGCTGGTGGGACTGCAAACTATTAATAGTATAAACTCTATGGAAAGTAGTGTGGAGATATCTCAAAGAACAAAAAGTAGAACTACCATTTGATGCAGGAATCCTACTACTGGGTATCTACCCATAGGAAAAAAAGACATTCTATAAAAAAGACATCTGCACACAATGTTTATAGCAGCACAATTCACAATTGCAAAGATGTGGAAACAACCCAGTGCCCATCAATACATGAATGGATTAACAAAATATGGTATATGTATACCACGGAGTACTACTCAGCCATAAAAAAAATGAATTCCCTATTGTATTATCCTACATGGAGCTGGAGCCCATTCTTCTAAGTATCACAAGAATGGAAAAACAAACGCCACATGTACTCACCACATTAAATTGGTACTAATTGATCAACGCTAATGTGCATCTATGGGAAGTAACATTCATAGAGTGTCCAGCAGTTGGGAACTGAGGGGAGGGAATGGGTAAATCCACACCTAATGGAAGTGGTGCTTGCTATCTGGGG
>NW_012152241.1:172864-175519 GCF_000956105.1 Propithecus coquereli | reverse complement strand
TTAATACAAAGGTCTCAATTAAGATTTATTAAAAATTTCTTGTGATGAAGCAAATTAAGGAATTGTTGTTATAAACAAATGGCCTATATTGATTTACTTTTCATGGCACTTCGCTGCTTTTAGCAGTAGGAGATGGTTATTTAAGGAGCTAAATTGCTCTGTAGGCTGTAGGTGGAGCCAGACAATGAATGGTTCCAATCAAGCTACCAACATTCTGGGATGTTTGTGACTGTGGCATTATCAAAGTCATTATCCAAAATATGCTGCTAATTGTAATCCGTATTCCGAATCCAAGAGAATTTAAAGGACTTGACAAGTAAAGGCTCATAGCAGTGTTGAAACTCTATAACTTAACCACATCAAGGCATCTACTTATTCTTATGAAAAGAATGTGAAAAGATACCTAGCTATCTTATTAATGTGTACATATATACACACACAGAAGCAGAGACATATCAGACATTGGGATTCACACATATTCTTACTGTATCTGAGAGATTTCAGGACCAGGCCCTTAGTATGAAGACTAAGGTAGACATGATTCTGAGGTAAGGATCCAGACATAAGAGAATCGTTGTGAACCCTTACTCATTATAAGAAGGAATAGTTTGTCATGGAGCATATTGTCTGTCACACCAGTCATTCCCGGGGTCAGGACCCTGGGTGTCCAGGTGGATCCTAGGGTAAGAGAGTGCTATAGGTAATTCATGAAGAATTGAAGTCCATGTGGCCCTGCTTTGGGACTCTTCCAAAAGTAGAGTTTCCTCCTAAAACCCAGGAAAAAAGTGAGGGTTTTTTTTCCCATCCCCTTAGGTTGATCTTTAACAGAGAGCAAGAAGCAGCCTATGTTGGAACTGTGCTGCACAGCAGAGCAGGAGACTAATTATGCAGATCAGAGCAAAGAGTGGAGAAGACCAGGTGGCCATGGGAAGCCTGGGAGAGTTGGGAAGTTCTGAGGTTACCCAGTGAAGAAAATATTAGCTTTATTTTTTACTACAGAGCTACAACCACATTTAATAGGAAAAAAATGCAATAATAGCAATTGTGAAGTCCCACTCAGATTGAACATATGCACAAACGCTAGAAAAGCATCCTCCACAAAGTCCCAGACATGCTTTCAGAGGACTTCTTAGGTGCCAAGATCCTGAACTCTGTAGGTGGAAACTCAAGCCAGTGAAAACTTCCCATCATTTCTTTCCAGTAAGTAAGGCCCACAGAACTCTGAGACGTGCATATAAAAAAACGTGGTTTATTAATAATTAATAAAATTAAAACTCATAAACCAGAAAGTAGGTAAAATTTCTTTTTGTTTCTTTTAACTAGTACTATACTATGTCTTTATATGACTTTATAAGTGTAAATTAATGATTTCTGAGGGGAGACTTAAATCATGTTCCTGTTTGGCCCTATTTATCTTCTTTCTCATTTCTCATGCATTGTTTACATATATCTTCCTTTCCAATCTCATAAAGTTACCTGCAGTGATATGAACACATACATAACACGACATACGTTGAAATGAGAAACACTGTATGAAATCAAATTTTACCAGTTTGAATTATCATTTTACCACTATGTATACCCCTTTCCAGGCAGCTTGTGACTGATTACTGCAGGAATACAATAAATATCACCACTTATTACCTTGTGATATTTCCCTGACTTAGTTAAATTTTCTGTATATGTTTCTAAAATAATTAATTCACATGATAGTTGTGAGGATTAAATAAAATACTGTATCTAAGGTAATTTTAATAATGACTGGCATATATCAAGTGTTTAATGAATGTAACTCTTATCTCTTTTGCTCTTGAGAATTTGTTATGGACTAGTTTTCTGTCTTTTCATAATTACAGCCAATCAAAATCCTCATATATATTTCAAACCTATTTCACATTCTGTAATTCATCTTGCCACTTAGAGATTTAATATAAGGAAAACTAGGTTAAAAGCTCAATGGCTCAGCATTAAATTTTCCCTCATTTAATTCCCAATTTTATCTTCTATTTTATCTTCTATCTTATTGTCAACCTGTGGACATTTATTTCTTATGATTTCTTTGTCTTATCCCACAACTGAAGTTTAATGTTTCTGCTTTTTCTCACATGACAGATTACTGCAATGATAATACCAATTATCTATTCAGTAACAATGCCTGTATAGAAACTTTCACATAAAATCCTGCAGTAATCAAAATAAATTTAGTCATATTTTTTTCAGTTGCATTTCACAGAAGAGAAAAGTGATACACAGAAAGGTGAAGTAACTTGTTTGAGGTCACTAGGCTGTAAGTCGTAACATGGCTCTGGCTCTCTGGCTTTAGTGCATTTCTCTTAACCGCTTTGCTGTGCTGCTTCTCAGGAAAGGCCTCGTATAGTCCCTAGCACTTAGTGCACTCTAAATGAATGCAGCTACTATTTTCCCCATTCCATGTTTACTAAAGTTTCTCTGATACTCTCTATAGTAGTTCTAGGTTGATACTCTACACTTGACTTGCCAATTCTCCTTCTTGTTGCTGATTACCTTACCTGAATTGACTTCTACTCTATACTCGACGCAAGAACCCTCACCATTGTTTTGCACTTTGGATTATTATCTCTTCCAAAGTTATTATTTCATAATCACAAATCTAGCCATTAGAGATTTGCCTCCAAT
>NW_012152241.1:166805-169354 GCF_000956105.1 Propithecus coquereli | reverse complement strand
CAATGTATGCATTGAAATGAGGTCCACATTCCTGAATAGCCAAGGGAGATTTACATAATGAACTATTTTCACATTAAATAAAAGATAAATCTTTTGGGGGGCTTTAACCATGATTTTTATGATCAGGCTTCCATTGCCAAAATGTCTTTGGCAAGAGGACAGAATATTTTTTAAATGTAATTTCTTCTAAAACCATAGAGCTAATTATATATAAGGTTATCAAATTAGGCTATTTGTACTTTTAACCTGGTAAGCCACATTTAATGACAAAAAGTTTAGCCATAATGGAGTATACAGGGCTCTATAAAATGCTGCTGCTTTTTTTTTTTTTTTTTTTTGAAAATTGTGTGTTTCTATAGTTGCTGATTTACAAACATTGCCAGGGTTATACAGAAGTAGTATATCTTTTCTGAGGCACAGCAGAGTCAACCACTTTATTTTAGTAGGAAAATTTATGGGCCTCTTATCTAAGTTTATCTGGTGAATGAAGAGGATTAATTCAGCTAACTGTAGAATTTTATAGAGTAGGAGGATAACTTTGGAATGTTGTAAGAGATGGTGCAAAATATTTGCAAAGGGAGACAGTGTTATCAAATATTGGGAATGCCATTTGGATATGATTTACAGATGAAATAAATCTCCTACAGGATGTAGGCATTTTAATTATATTTAAGCATATAGGGATAGTCAATAATTATTTATAGGACTTAGTAAGTTCATATAGGTTTAGAGATGTAGAAATTCAAGACTGCAAATGCTATAATGTAGCCATTTCCTTGAAAAAAATAGATGAAAAGGGAACAGACAGACAGTAATGGACTGTCATCCAGTGCACAGATTCCTTTGCAAGTGGCTGAGATTAATTCATTCTTTGTAAGTCTATGAATTATCTTTCTAAACAATAATTTTGTAAATTTTTTCTCTAGTAGGAATCTTACATAGGTCCCTACTGCCTTTAGAAGATGTCTACATTTCTAGAATGATGTATCAGGAAATCGTTTAATGATTTGTATTCATGACAACTTAGCCTCCTATCCTCTTTGATTGCTCCCTTTCTTTCCCCTCAATCCCTGTATGTTTGCATATAATATTAAACTCACTACCCTAAATATCAAAGTTTCTTCCAAAACTCTATTCATTTCACCTACTACTTCTTTATATGGGATGTGGATAGACATTTTCACTTAGTAAGGTATTAGAATATAAAATTTCTGGTTAATTACTATCTGAGGCATTTGACATATAAATTAGTATTTCTACTGTATCCTGGCTTGGTGAAGAACATAAGAAAAGTAAGTTCCATAGATAAATATGCTTGGAAATTTTTATCAATTTAAGGACAAAGTGGGATGAAGTTATTGTAACATCATTTCTTTGGTGTCACTTTTATAATGAAAGCACTTAGTGCACATAAAAAGTTTGATACTTATCTTTATTTTAAAAATACAGATTAGACAAGTAATTTATTCTTTTTGTTTTACAGATATATCTCTACTAACTATAAATTAAAAAAAATAAGCCATTCAACAATGAAAATGTAGCTCTGTTGGTTTAAAAACTGTTGGTTTCATGCTACTTCTTTAAATACAATATTCACCTCAGTTTGTAACAAGTGTACTGAAAAGAATAAACTTGTTAAACAGGAAAAAAAGACTGGATAGTTGGGAGAAAAAAATATAATTATTTGGTTCAGTTAGAAGTTGGAAAATGGTCATAATTTGTCACAAGCCACACTAAAAATAATATTTTTCCTGAAAAGTCTTTCTGGATCTGCTTCAAAGCAAAGTTTAACATAAACACCAACTTAATATTGTTCACATCTGAGAGCATAAGAAGTTACTCAGTGATGTAGTCTTCTTTAATTTAGCGTGTACTTTTAGGTAACTGAGAGGTCAAAAATGGCGTTATGGAGCATTGAAGACACTGGGTTGGAGGAATTCCCAGGTTTTTCATAAAAATATGCATAGAAAAAGTAGCTATTTAGGAAATACTAGCAATGTAATCTGTGATAATTCTTTGAAACTATAAACTTCAAATATAAGAGTTTCAAATAAATTCACTTCATGTTTTATCATCCTATGCTTACTTTGTCAAAGTTCTTTTCTCTAAGTTCAACCGAGTAAGAATTTGAAGTCATAATCTTGTTTATTCTGAAAGAAGAAACAACCGTATATGCTATAAAGGACAAGAAAGCTATATTTAAAAATATCAGCATAATTTAATTCTGCATCAGAAACTAACCTCAATACAAAATCAATATATACTGAGCACTTAATCAAAGTATGATTTCACTTAGCTGTCATGATGGATTTTTTTCAAAATATATTAGACAAATCTACTTTAAGTTATCATACTATATGTCCCCATGAAAAAGAAAAGGAAGAGTCATTTTTTAATTATTTTATTACTTAGAAAATATACATAATTTTCATTTTGACCTCCTGTTAGCGTTGTCATATATCGAGATAACGTATGTGGTAGTACCTTTTCCTGAAATCTTTATTCTGTTCCATTTATCTTTTTTCCCTTTCTTGTGTTGAATCCAGGTT
>NW_012152241.1:163426-165565 GCF_000956105.1 Propithecus coquereli | reverse complement strand
GATAAAGACATCTGCACCCTAATGTTTATGGCAGCACAATTCACTATTGCAAGAATGTGGAAACAACCCAAGTACCCGTCAATCCATGAGTGGATTAGTTAAATTTGGTATATGTATACAATGGAATATTACTCAATCATAAGAAATGACAGTGATCTAGAACCTCTTATACTTTCCTGGATTAAACTTAAGCCCATTATCCAAAGTGAGGCACCACAAGTTTGGAAGAATGGGCTCCACTTGTACTCGCCATCAAATTGGTACTAACTGATCAACACTAGGGTGATCACATGGCAGTAATACTCTCCAAGGATTAGGGGGATGGGGGGGTAAACCCACAACTAAAGGACATGGGGAGCATTGCAGGGGGGAAGGTCATGCCCCTAACCCTTGCTTGGGTGAGGCAAAGACATAAAGTGTAAGCTTAATGTTTGTACCCTCATAATACCCTGAAATAAAAAAAAAAAATCAGAATGGTATTAAACAATTGGAATGAAAGCCAGTGAAAGAAGTTGTGGCAGCAGAAAGGAGGAGTTATTGGGAATGAGGCAATGATGCCACACTATATCCAGGGCAGGTAGAGTAGCTACATGGGAAGAACATAGCTTTGTAAATGCTTTCAAGTTAAAATCTGGGACCTCCCCGAGAACAGCCTAAGTGCTTCCTTCCTGGCCTTCCTAGTCTGCTGTGTCCTGCATATCTTCACCACTATGGTCCCTGTTTAGACAGGAGACTGCTAGGGCTTCCAAACCTACAAGACTCACAGGTGCACCTCCTGCAGACTACACAAAACCAAAAGATAAATACTACTCTGACTTTTAACAGCACAGATCTATTTTTTTTTCTACAGAGATAAAATCATATAAGATGTATTATTTTAATCTGGCATTTTTTGCTCCAAATTATGGTTGTGAGAGTCATTCATATTATTTCCAATAATTATAAATGGTTTATTCACTGTTTCATCAATGTCATTGTTAAATATGCTTATCAAAATTTATTTTATTACAGGAGCCTATATTCACAACTACTTCCTCAAATAGGAAATTAGGCTCTCAAAATCCTATGTCAAAATCCTTGTAATTGGATGACTATAATTCACATGGAGTTTAATTATAGATGAACAAGCATCATCATAAGCAATTGTGCAGAGTAAGCAGTGAAAAAGTTACAGGGAACCAAGAACTATACACTACATATCTTTCAAAATAAAGTAACACAATGGGAACCTGAGACAGCTGCACAACTACTGACAGCTGGCCAGATTTTAGCATAGTTTCTTAGATTAGCTTAATGAAGTCTACTGAGTTTTTTTAAGTAATATTAATAGCTCCCTTTAGAAATTACATCATGGATACATGATGAATCAATATCCAATTTATGCACTTTAATTATAATGATACAATGTTAAATTTACCAAATTTTAGATTTTAGATTATATGACAACTGTAAAATGTATGAAATGATTAAAGCCAAAGCCTTTTTCCTCCACTTGAGAGATCTTTTCTAGTTCTCTATAACCTTAACACTGGAGATGAGCTAGAAAAGAAACAAGCAGAGTCAATTTGTTTGTAGAATGTTAAAATGTTGCTGGAATTATAGATGTTTCATGACATTGAAAATCTGACCAATTGTGTCATTCACACCATTAACAATGTGCTTACGTATTTCCAAATAAAATTTAGGGATATAAGATGTTGTAAAATCAACATGTTGGGAATCTCTGTTCTAGATTCTTTTTTCCATTACTAGGCTACTTTTGTTTTAATGTAGATTATTAAATTGTTGTCAAAGTAGAGTGTGGTTGTTTGAAACCTCTGCGTGTGGGGGGAATGGGGGGGATAGTCATCTTGAGTCTAGAAATTCTGATTATTTCAGTCTCATTTTTCCTAAGGATAAAGTGCATGAAAAAAGCAAAAAAAGGATGAAGTGCATGAAAAAAGCAAAAAAAGGATGAAGTGCATGAAAAAAGCAAAAAATGATCAGAAATCTTCCTGACTTTACACTTATTTATAATACCTTATTAAAAAGTTCCATATTTCTAAAAACAGAATGCATTATTTTACAACCTAAACAAGAACATGGTTCTTCAGATATGATTTAGCTGTTCAAAATATCTAAAATTTATATATTACTTAA
>NW_012152241.1:151857-160306 GCF_000956105.1 Propithecus coquereli | reverse complement strand
CTCTCAAATTTAATTCCATAATCCACTTTGAGTCTTTTTTAATATATGAGGTGAGACATGGTGTTCTAGCACTATTTGTTGGTGTTTCTTCTTTCCCCTTTGAATTATCTTGGTACATTATGAAAATCAGTTAACTATAAATAAGTTTATTTCTGAAATATCTCTTTTCCTCCATTATCTATGTACTTATCTTTAAACCAATACTACATGTTTTGATCACTACAGCTTTTGATAACATGTGAAACCAAGTAGTAGTAGTCTTACAATTTTGTTTAAGTTTTTCAAAATTGTTTTGGCTCTTCTAGATAATTTTCAATCCCATACAAATTTCAGAAGATTTTGTCATTTTAACAACAAATATATTACCATAATATTGATAGGGATTGCATTGATCCTATAAATCAGTTTGGGGGGAATTATCTTTCTAATAACATAACATAATTTACAATACACATTTCTCTATTCATACAAATATTTAACTCTCCTCAGCAATGTTTTATAGTTTTTTATATTTTCCTTTCAGGAATTTGAACATGACATTCAAATTCAAATAACCTTCATTATATTTGAAGAAATCTACCATTAGTAGATTTCCAAGTATTGTGTCATTTATCTCTTGATGCTGTAAAGATTTTCAACTTATCTTTGGCTTTTAGCAGTTTTCATGACATTATTGTTTTTTTTAGTTTTTCATCACTCTTATCACTCTCTGCTTTTTCTGGTACTCCCATTATAAAATATATTGCTTTGATTGATTTATCTCACAGGTCTTTGATTTTGTTTCATAGATCTTTGAGGCTCTAGTTACGTGTTTTTCAATATGTTTCATTCTATGTAGGTTAAATAACTTGTATCAATTGTTTTTTAATTTCACTAATTCTTTTATATGACATAGCAAATATGTTGAGTCCAACTTTTATATTTTTATTTTTGTTATAATTTTTGTCTACAGCATTTTGACTTACATTTTTAAAATAATTTCAATGAATTATTTACTAATAGGTCTCTTTAAGTCAACTAAATATTTATAATAGCTGCTTTGAAGTTCTTATCTGCTACATAAAATTTCTGGATCCATTCAATGTCAGTGTCCATTGACTTCTTTTCTTCCTGAGTATGGCTCAAAATTTCCTGATATTTTGTACCTTTTTATTGTGTCCAGTTTGCATTCTTATTTATTCTTCTACGTAGTTTTTGTACTTGATTTTTTAAAAATTTGCCTAGGCATACACTGTAGAATGTGTCTCCCCTCTGTAGTGTGGCTGTTGATTTCTCTGCTCTGGGTTTCTTATCTTGTTTTTATTTTTTAACTTGGCTTTCTAAGTGTTAGCCCTGCTGTGCCTGCATAACATAGTGGTCAGTCAATGATTTGGGCAGAAGTCGTGCTCAAATGCTGTGAGCCCCTAAGGCTTCTACAAGATCTTTATTGATCTGAGTGTGGATTAGTGTGCACACGAAAGCTTATCCAGTTCTCGAGTTCCATTGGCTTTTATTTTTCTCAGGGTTTATGTAAGGATATATGTCCCATTCATGTATAATATCCAGTCCAGGAGAGTCATGTGAAAAATTTATCTTTTTCTTCTTTGGTTTTCTCTTATCTAGTGTCTCCCTATTACATTTCTGGCTGGTTTACCAGCTCAGGCAAGCAAATCCATGGGTTTTAAACATTTGTGTCCAGCAAAGCCTGTTACTTTTAGCTGAAAAAGCTAAGATTTTTGCCATCCGCCACAGATTAAGTCAGCCCCTGATGAGAGCAGATCTGATCATTTTGGTTCAGTTCTGCTTTACAAAGGCTATTGTTCTCCCTGACTGAGTTGTAGAAGATGGTGGAGCCCCAGGGAAGAAAGTCATAGATGCCTGCTGTTTCTAGCATATGCTCTGGCAGTCATTCAAGAATAAACACTTATCAAATTGTCTGCCTTTTATTGGGTTCCAGAGTCTCAACATGTGATTTTTTGTTGTTGACAACTATGTCCAGTTTTATACTCTGTGTGCGTGCGTGTGTGTGTGTGTGTGTGTGTGTGAGAGAGAGCTTTGCAATCATCTTATAGTTTCCCCAATTATAATATTAGCACTTGATATTGCTATGACTTTTTTTTTTACAATTAATGAATCAATATTTGTACATTGTTATTAACTGATGTCCTGGTTTGTTCAGATTTCCTTATTTTTACCTTTTGTTCTTTTTCTGTTCTGGGATTCCATCCAGGATTAATATTGAATTGTTACATCTTTTTAGGCTTCTCTTGGCTGTGATATTTTTCCAGACTTTCCCTATTGTTTTGGATTACCTGACAGATTTAAGAAATACTGGTAAAGTATATTGTAGCATGGTTCTCTATTGGAATATGTCTGATGTTTTTCTCATGATCAGACTGGGTATTATAGATTTTGGGAGGAAGATCACAGAAGTAAAGTGGTCTTTTCACTACATCATATCAAGGGTACATATTATCCGCCTGATGCCTGATTTATCACCGTTGATGCTGACTTTGGTCATCTGTCTGAAGTAATGTTTGTCAGGTTTCTCAACTGTAACATTGCTCTTTATTATTCACCTTTCCATATTGTATTCATTGGAAGGAAGTCGCTATGCACACCTCATCCTTAAGGAGTGAGAAATATTTGGGATTCTTGTGCATGTTATATTTGTCTCTTTTACTGTATTTATTAATTTGTTCAATCATTCATATCAGTATGGATCATGGATATTTTTATGTATCTTATAAACCAATACTACTTCATTTTTTGCTCAAATTGTTTCAACTTTGGCCATTGGCTTTCAGTTAGTTCCTATGTCCCTTTGATGTACCTCCAGTAGTGTGTGTGTGTGTGTGTGTGTGTGTGTGTGTGTGTGTGTGTGTATTTTGAGCACTTCCTTAGTTTCTGGCACTGCAAGATGCTCCCAGCTAAATGGGTATATTTTACGGCATAATCTTAGAATCAACAATTTCTCCAAAGAGCTCTGACTACCTTCAATGGAAATTGCTATTAGAAACCAAGATCTGGGCAATACATATGTTCATTAGCATTGGGGATATGATTCCTTCTAGGCCCTCTCAGCTGAAAGAGCAAAGAAATATGTCTTTTGCAGCAACGTGGATGGAATTGGAGGTCATTATCTTAAGTTAAACACCCCCCCAAATAGAGGCAAATACCACATGTTCTCATAGCTGGGAGCTAAATAATGTGTACATGTGGGTATAGAGTGTAAAATAGTAAGACACTGAAGACTCAGAAACGTGGAGAGGTGGGAGGGGGTGGGTGATGAGAAATTATTTAATGGGTACAGTGTACATTATCCAGGTGATGGATACACTAAAATCCCAGATTTCACTGATAGGTAATATATTCATATAACAAAATTGCACTTGTACCCCACAAATTTATACAAATAAAATATACATGTATACTAATCTGTATGTATATACATATCCATAAATATTTCTATATGTAAACATCTGTATCTATAGTAAATTAAATGAGAGTTTTTACTGAGTGTCCAACTCTAACCCATTACCACATGAATTATTCTAGACTCTGCTCCTTGCTAATCTGTAAATTCCTAATCTAACAATGAGAAATGTGGCTACAACCATCTTCTATCCATTTATTTAATTGTTCGATTTCAGTAAACATGCATAGCAGTATCAGAATTGATGCACTGTAAGCTCATTTGAAACAACTTTACCAGTTAAGGTATTTCTCCGTACATTACTTTTGATTTCGGTCTTACAGACACCGTTCATTTCCAAAGATTTTTTTTCCCCTCTCTTCATCCTCCTTTTAACTTCTCTTCTTTCAGTGAGGTTTTTTAGTGCATTTATAACACATTTAGATACTCTTGTACAGTGTGACTACTCTCCTGGAATTCTCTGAGCTCCAAAATATTTTTTTAATTTACGTAAAGATTGGCTTCATGTGTGGTAAAGATATATGGATTTTGAAAAATGAATAGCGGCAAGAATCTACCACTAAAGTATCATACAGAATAAAATAATCTTAAAAATTATCTGTTAATCACACATTCATACCTCTGGCAACCAATGATCCTTTTAATGTCTCCATAGTTTTACCTTTGGCAGAATGTAACATAATTTGAATGATACAGTATATAGTTTTTTTCATGCTTCTTTCTTTCACTTTGCAATATACATTTAAAATTCTTCCATGTTTTTTCATTACTTGATAGCCTATTCTATTTTTATGACTGAACAATATTTCATCATGTTAATGAACCAAAATTTGTTCATCCATTCACCTATTGAAGGATATCTTGTTTGCTTCTAGTATTGACAAATATGAATAAACCTGCTATAAACATTTATTTACAGGATTTTATGTATACATAGTTTTTCAACTCAATTGGGTAAATGTCTACAGTGTGTTTGCTGTATCATACGGTATTAAGACAACCATGTTTAGCTTAGTAATAAACTACTAAATTATTTTCAAAAGTGACTTATTTTATATCTCCACCAATGAGGAATAAATATTCTTATACTGCATCACAACAGCATTTGTTGTTGTCAGTTTTGTATGAGTTTAGCCATTCTAATAGGTATGTAGTGGTATCTTACTTTTTAAAATTTGTAATTCCTTAATCCTAATTGATAAAGCTATATATTTTTCATTCTGAACTGTCTATTCAGATCTTTGGCCATTTTTTAAAAATTTAGGTATTTCTTGTCTTGTTTTTTCTTTTTGTTTAGTTTTAAGAGGCCTTTGTATATTATGGATAAAGTATATTATCATTTATATGTTTAGCAAATGTTTCTCCAGTGTGTGGCTTGTCATTTCCTTCTCTTATCAGTGTCTTCCACAAAGTAAAAGTTTTTGATTACAACAAAGTTAATTTATCAATGTTTTATTTCATGGAATGTGCTGTTTGTATTGTACCTAAAAATTCATAACCTAACTCAAGGTCACCAACATTTTCTCCTAATTATCTTATATAAGTTTTGTAGTTTTGCATTTCACATTTATATGTGATCAATCTTTAGTTAATTTTGAAAAAGACATCATATCTTTATCTATATTTTTTGTTCATATACATATCCAAATTTTCCCCCACCATTTATGGGAAAGACTATCTTTTGTCCATTGAATTGCTTTTGCTCCTTTGTCAATGATCAGTTGATGATATTTCAGTGGCTGACTGTCCAGGTACCCTATGCTGTTCCAATTTTCTGTGTTTACTATTTTATCAACACCATGCTATCTTAATTACTGGAGCTTTCACTGTCTCTCCCCAAGGCACACAGATTTTCTGTCTACTTGGCCTGCTCAGGTGGCACTGCTGGGAGATGGGGGAGGAGTGGCGTAGGCACTGCAAGACTGTCTTTTCTGCCCTCTTCAGTGCCTTGTTCCATGATATAATGTTAAACCCAGGTAATATGATCACTCACCTGATTTTTGGTTCTTTTTAAGATGCTTGCTTGCATGGATAGTTGTTGAATTTGGTTTTCACGCAGACAAATGATCACTAGTGTTTTCTATTTGGCCATCTTTCTCCACCACATACTCTTTAGCATTAGTTTGTAAATATCCACAAAAAAGCTTGCTGAGATTTTGATTGGCATGGCATTGAATCCATAGATCAAGTTGGGAAGAATTGACATCTCAACAATATTGAGAGTTCCAATTCATTACAACCAAATTTTCTTAATTTAGAGCTTCATTGATTTCCTGTATCAGAGTTTTATAGTTTTCCACAAATATATTCTGCATATATTTTAATAGATTTATATCTAAATATTACATTTTTGTGCTAATATAAATGGTATTGTGTTTTAAATTTCAAATTCCAATTTCCATTGCTAGTATGTAGGGAAGAAATTGAATTTTTGTACATCTACTTTGTACACTGTGAGCTTGCTATAATTGCTTATTAATTCTAGAATTTTTTTGGTCTGTTTTGGGAGGATTTTTTATATGGACAATCAGATGCTCTGCAAAAAAAGACAGTTGCATTTCTTTCTTCCCAATCTGAATGTCATTTATTTCCTTTTTCTCAATTTTAATACCTGGGATTTCCTGTTTGATGTTGACTAGAAGTTCATAGAGGGATCTTTGTCTCATTGTCAATCTTGGGGGAAAGAATCTAGTTTTTCATTTAAGTAAGATGGTATCCATAGGATTTTATAGGTTCACTTTAGCAAGTTTAGCACATCCCCTCTTTTTCTAGATAGCTGATATTTTTCTTTAATTATGAATGAGTGTTGAATTTTATAAATGCTTATTCTGCATTAACTGATTAGTTGATATTATATCATTTTTCTTCTTTAACTTGCTGAATTTATGGATTGTATTAATTGCTTTTTGAATGTTAAAACCAGCCTTGCATGCTTGAATAAATACCACTTTTTCATAGTTAATAATTATTTTGATGCATTGTGAGATTTGATTTGTTAACAATTTGCTGAGGATTACTGAATTTGTGTTCATGAGAAATATTTGTCTGTAGTTTCCTTTTGTCAGTGACTTCATTTGAATTTAACAGGAAGGCAATTATGGCCTTGTAGAATGCATTGGGAAGTGTTCCTTCTCATTCCATTCTCTGGAAGACATTATGGAGGATTGACAGCATTTCTTCCATAAATGTTTGGGAAAATTCACCAGTGAAACCATCTAGGCTTAGTGCTTTCTTTATTGAAAGGTTATTAATTATTAAGTCAATTCTTTCTATAGATAAAGGCAATTTTTCATTGTCTATTCCTACTTGTATGAGTTCTGGTAGTTTGTCTTTTTCAAGAAAACTTTAAGTTAATAAATTTGTGTCATAGATTTGTTCATAATATTCCTTTATTATTCTGTCTTAATGTCTATGAGATCATTAGTGGTGGGCTATGTCTTATTTCTGAGAGTAGTAATTTTTGTCTTTTCCCTTTAATTTGTTAGGGTGACTAAAGTTTTATCAATATTATTTATATTTTCAAAGAACAAGTTTTAGGTTTCATTGATAATTCTATTTGCAATTTCATTGATTTCTATTCTAAATTTGATTATATTTACATAATCTGCTTGCTTTAGGACTGAATTGTTCTGTTTTCTTTAGGAATAAATTGTTCCTGTTTCTCCAGCTTGATAAGGTAGAAGCTTACATTATTGACTTTACATCTTTCTTTTCTCTAATATATACATTCAAAGCTATACATTTCCTTCTAAGCAATATCTTTATTGCAACCCAAGATTTTTGATGGTTGTATTTTAATTTTTTTCAAAATATTTCTTATATTTTCTTGAGACTTGTTTGACCCACGTGTTATATAAATGTATGCTTTTAATTTCTAGATATTTTGAGATTCTGAATCTATCTTTCTGTTATTGTATCTTAGAAAATACTTCATATAATTTCCATTCTTTACAATTTGGTAAGGTGTGTTTTATGACCCAGAATGTTACCTACCTTGGTGAATATTCCACGTGAGCTTGAGAAGAATGTGTGTTCTACTATCACTGGATGAACTACTATATAAATATCCACTAAATTTAGTGGAATTATGGTTCTCTTCAGTTAAATTATGGCTTGATGATTTTTTGCATGCTATATCTGTTGATAATTGAAAAATGGGTGCTAAAGTGTCCAACTATTAATATAATAGTGTGGTCGTTTCTTTCTCCTTGTAATTTTATCAGTGTTTGTTCATGTATTTGACATTCTGTTTTTAAGTGCATAAATGTTGTAGATTGTTGTGTCTTCTTGGAAAATTAATATCTTTATCATTATGTACTCTTTCACTTTATTGTTGATGATATCCCTTGCTCAGAAGTTCTACTTTCTCTGAAATTAACATACCTACTTCAGGTTTCTTTTGATTAATATTAGCATGATATATCTTTCTCCATCCTTTTACTTTTATCTTACCTGTATCTTCACAGATAAAGAGACCTTCTGTTAGAAAACATATATTTGAGGTTTTTTTAATCCACTTTGACAATTTCTGTCATATACTTGTTACATTTATTGTAAATATATATTGTATATATTTAAATATGAAAAGCTCATCTCATTCATATTTAAAGTTATTATTAACATAGTTGTATCGATATTTACACTGTTTATAACTGTTTCCTATTTGTTGCACTTGATCTTTGTTCTGTTTTAAAATCTTACACATTTTTTCTGTCTTCCGTAGTTTTTAATAAGCGTTTTATATTATTCCGTTTTTTTTCTTCTCAGTATATCAATTTTATTTATTTATTTGTTTGTTGTTTTGAGACAGAGTCTTGCTCTGTCACCCTGGGTAGAGTGCAGTGGTGTCATTGTAGCTCACTGCAACCTCAAACTCCTGGGCTCAAGCAATCCTCTTGCCTTAGATTCCCAAGTAGCTGGGACTACCCTCCCTGCCATGACACCCTGCTTATTTTTTCTATATTTAGTAGAGATGGTGTCTCGCTCTTGCTCAGGCTTGTCTTGAACTCCTGAGCTCAAGTAATCCTCCCGTCT
>NW_012152241.1:139839-148845 GCF_000956105.1 Propithecus coquereli | reverse complement strand
AAGACATTTGATAGAAATAGAAGTTCATAAATTGAGAAATATATAAAGGAATAAATGTTCAGTTGTTGATCATTCAAAAATACAGATATGTCGAATCCGAAATAGAAGAATTCAATCAAGTAAACACAATCTATCTGTTACTACAGTTTTCACGATCCTATGTGAGGAAAGAAAAATTATATAATGAAATATTTCAGAACATTGTCTCTATTCCTCACCAATTGAAATATACTCTGAATGTTATCACCCTCTAAATTAATGATGGTGATAGGATGTTTTAGAATTCATATTCAATTAACTATATGGAAATGACCTTAGAAATATAATGCCAATTAAAACTAGTTATTTTTGCTGACTCTATATTTCTACTTCTACTAGCTTTAATTCAAGTAATGGAAAAGTATGTTGATAGTATTGTTAATAACATTTTTCATATCTCTAATATTTTTAATTTCCCATTTATCTCAAGATATTACACAAATTCTATATTATTTTTTCCTAACTTTTCTCTGGCTAGTACATGATAATATACAACACTAAATGAAAATTTTTCTTTAAAAATGTTGGAATTAATAAAATTTATGATTAAGTTATAGTTTCATTTCTTCCCTTAAATAATCAGGAAAGGAACACCTCCTATATGCCCTTAGTGTATTATGATAAAAACTAGATAATAATAATGAATTATTTTTCTAATTATTATAAGAGAAAATGAGGAAGAAGCTCTACTCCTTGTTCTCATTCTTAGTCTATTAATAGTGACTCCTGTTGTAGGGGCCATACTGGAATATCTTAACTCTAGCACATTATTCTCAATAGATTAACTCACTAAATGTAAACTTACATGCTTTCTTATCATGAAATTTCTGGCCTAAAAATGGTAATAGTAATCAGTTTCATTTTATTTGGTATGTCTATTTTTTGTGTATTCATCCTGTCAGCAATCATGTATTAAACTGAGAGGTACTTATACTAGGAAATGCAAATGGTAATTGTAACTGAATACTATGTCAAAGAGTGTACATTCTTGGTTCAGAAATAATAAGTGCAAGTACTCACAAGGAAACCTGATAAAACCAGGGGACAGTTTATCTCCATAATTTTGTTAACATTATCTAATCTCACATAAAAGCACTAAAAATAAATTAATATGGGACCTCAGAGATGGGAGAACTTTGAGTATTGTAATAAAAGATGGTTTTAAGAAGGTGAGGCTTAGAAAGACATGGGAGATAAACAAATCTTTTACTTTATCTAATATGAATTTTGAATTTTCAGTCATTATTTATTCATTGTGTATAAATATGTAGTCTTCCTTAACCACATCTAATGGCAATTTTATATAAAAATAAGCAATTTAATATATTCAAATAAAGAATTAACACATTTCATAATATGATATTTTTAAAATGTTTAAATCTGTAAAACTCAATTTTGGTTGAATTGTTTAACTTTCAAAATGCTGGCTACTTAATATTAGAGTATGCAACATAGTGGGTTATAAATAAAGTTAATAGAGAATCATGAGATCATCTACAAACATTGCACTTTAATATTAGCTCAACCTCAAATAAAAGGAGAGAAGAGGAAACAATAATTGTGTTGCAGTAGAAAAAAGGGAAAAATATACAATTCTACCAAAATATGTATAATGTATTCTCTCAGAAACATGGTGTTATATGTCAATGTTGCCTTTTTTATTGATCGTGTTTTTGAAAGAATCAGAGAGACAATATATTTTGGACTTAGATACATGTTGGTTATTTTTTGAATTTATTATTTTAGTTTTCCAGGCACTATATAATACTAGCAATGATTCTGAAAGACTTTCATTCAAAAGAGAAAAATATATTGAAAATAAAGCATCTTGTTGTTATTCCTCATATTCTACTGTCATCTATAATGACTAAGTGCTGAGTATATGGAATTGCTCTTCTGCAAAAAAAGAAAAAAAATCAATAGTAACAGTCTTCCTTTTAGAATTGAGAGGACTCTAAGGATATGTGGTGCATAAGACCTTGTCAATTATTTTATTTTATTTTTTTAGATTGATGTATGTTGAATGAAATATCACTGTGCAGGAAATGACCACTTTATAAGTACTACAATTTCCTTCACCTTTTATTTTTTAAAAATAATTAAAGTCACTTTTTTCTGTGACCAATCCTTCTTTTAGACTGAGGATTAAGATGTTATTCCATTGTTCACCTGAATGAAAGCAGTTGTCATGCACATTTACAGCAAGTGGCTGAAAGGAAATGGAATATTTTAGTACCACAAGAGCCTCATACTCTGCAGACAGCCATCCACCATTACATTATGTGAGAAATTCTATATTCTTTTAAAAGGAATATATGTGATGCTATATTACTTTGTTTAATCACTACATTGTCATTGTAACTTATATTTCCTATAATTTAGTTTATATGATGAATTATAAATTGACTTATTTTTAACTTAGAATACACAATACTTGTAGAGAATTGAAATGCAGTAGTCTAACATTATAACATATAAAGCTAAGTAAGTATGAGTTAATGCATGAAAATATGTTCTATATTTGACATTTGAAAATGTTTACTGTATCAAATCACTCTGAAATATAATGACATATAAGCCTGAATTAGGATACATAGAACTAGAAGCCCATAAGAGGGCATTAAAATGAAAGCAAACTGGATGTATTTTTCTCATAAGACAAAAATAGCATGCACACTTTTCAACAGGGTTGTTTGTTTTTTTCTTGTTGATTTGCTTGAGTTCTTTGGAAATTCTAGTTATTAGCTCTTTATGAGATGTGTAGCTTGTGAATATTTTCTCCCATTCTATATTTATCTACTTGCTCTGTTGAGTGTTTCCTTAGCTGTGCAGAAGCTTTTTAGTTTGAGCAAATCCCATTTTTTATTTTTGTTGTTGCCATGATTGCCATTGGGATGTTAATCATAAATTCTTTGCCTAGGCCGATATCTAGAAGAGTTTTTCCCTACAATTTCTTCTAGAATTATTATGGGTTTCATGCTTAGATTTAAGTCTTTTTTCCATCTTGAATTGATTTTTGTGAGAGGTGAGAGGTAGGGGTCCTTTTTCTTTCTTCTGCATGTAGCCATCTAATTTTCCTGGCACCATTTATTGAATAGGGTTTCTTTTCCCCAGCATACATTGTTGTCTGCTTTGTCAAAGATCAGTTGGTTATAGGTAGATGGTTTTATATCTAGGTTCTCTATTCTGTTCATTGGTCTAAGTCTCTATTTTTGTACCAACACCGTGCTGCTTTGGTTACTATGGTCTTGTAGTATAGTTTGAAGTTTGGTAATGTGATATCTTCAGATTTTTTCTTTATGCTTAAGATTGCTCTGGCTATGAAGACTCTTTTCTGGTTCCAAATGAAGTGAAAAATTATTTTTTTTATATCTGTGATGCCTGTTAAAAGGTGGGCAAAAGACATGAACAGAAGCTCCTCAAAAGAAGAAAGACAAATGGGCAATAAACATATGAAAAAATGATCAACATCACTAATCATCAGGGAAATGCAAATGAGATATCACCTTATCCCAGATAGAATGACATTCCTTAAAAAGTTCAAAAACAGTAGAGGCTTGCATGGATGCAGAGAGAAAGAAACACTTGTACACTGTCAGTGGAAATATAAATTAGTACGACTTCTATGGAAAACACTATGGAGATTCCTGAAAGAACTGAAAGTCAACCTACCATTTGATCCAGCAATCCCACTACTGGGTATTTACACAAAGGAAAATAAGTTATTTTATCCAAAAAAAAAAGAAAGAAAGAAAAAAAAAACACCTGCACTCATGTTTATTGCAGCATAATTCACAATTGCAAAGATACGAATCACCTCATGTGCCCATCAATTCATGAGTGGATTATAAAATGTTTTATATACACACCATGGAGTACTACTCAGCCATGAAAAAAGATGAAATGATACTTTTTGCAACAATCTGGATGGAACTGGAGATCATTCTCCTAAGTGCAGTATCACAATAATGGAAAAACAAACACCACATGTATTCGCTATTAAATTGGAACTAACTGGTGAGCACACATGCACAGAGGGAAGTAAATCTAAGTGGGAGGCAACCAGAGGGGAGGCAGAAGGAGGGGAGGGGATTAAACCAACCTAATGGATACTGTGAACACTATTTGGGTGACAGGCACAGCTAGGTGAGGGACTCAAGCATTACAAAACCAATCCATGTAACCTGACACATTTGTACTCCTGTAATATTTTGAAATAATAAGAAAACGCATGGCCTATATACCCATGATACCCAATTCTTTAATTTATTTAACACTTCAAACCATTTACCTATGTTTACTTATTTAAAATTTCTTCAAAATGTTTCTAATTAACTATTTAATTGTTTTATGTATCCCTACTATTTTAGAAATAACATATTTATTAACTGGTTAACATATTAATTTTTGATTATTTTAATATTAGGCATTGCATATAATTAAGATTTGTGTAGGGTAAAAAAATCAATATTATCCTTCATATATCCTTTTTAAAGAGTGTTATTGTCAATAATGATCTTTTACTTTTTATATACAATGCAATTATTTTGTATGCAAGTTACAAACAGTAATCAGTAATGCAATGAAGTAAAATTTTAAGTTTTGTAAAGCATAACCCACTCTCAATGAGTCTTTAAAATATTGGGAGACATATAAGTATAAATAATTGTTAGAAATGATACCACTTTATAAATAAAGGCTCCCAAGGCCAAATGAATGACATGTTCTTTTGAAAGAAGCTCAGGCATCAGAGGCTGCTGCGCCTTGATGCCAGAGTCCTAATGGACCCAGGACCACTTACTTCCAGGGATTGACCACCTGGTTACTGATTTGTATAAAGGAGATCACATAAGGACTAAAAGCAAGACATTCATAAAGGACACAAGACACTTACTGCTTTTGCTGGTGTAATAATAAAATAAAAATGTAAAGAAAAAGACCATTTTCTTAGACAAAAGATTTTTTGTTTACAGAATAGTGTTGGCCACATGGAGACTATTCCATTGCTGTCGTCCTCCCTGAATTCACTGGTTTTCATTTCTGAAGAACCTTCCATTCTTCTCTCTCCACATTTTCTCATTAAGTACCATTTTCAGATTAGTGTTTACTCCCCAAGTAATATATCAGCAATAATGTACATTCAGTCTTCTTTGTTCACTTTTGTGATGGTAGCTCTTTGGACTCTGAATATGGCACAAGGACTACACCTCCCTGTGTGGGGTGGGTGGGGGAGATACAAAGGCATTCTCTAAAAGCACCGAGCCCTGGAGAGAGTGGAGGTCAGCATCCTAGAGAGAAACACCAAATATTGTCTTAGGTCTCTCTGTCAGCCTGGTGACACTCAGTCATTCAAACTGCCTCCTTATGGGGAGGAGAAACCTCTGTCTCTCGGAATCAGTCCTCACCACTTTACAGCAACTTGGACAGAAATTCTAAATAAACAGTTATTTAGTGTGTGTGTGTGTATGTGTCTGTGTGTTTGTGTGTGTGTGCGCACGCATGTGTGTGTTAGTTATCTGGAAATAGGTAAATCATATGGCTTGTCCATTGGAATCCAGAGTAAAAAGAAATGAGAAACAGCAAAATAACATAATAAAGTATGAATAATAATGTTGATAATGATAACAAATGTATATTATTAAAAATATAGTGTCTCATTTATGACTCAGCACAGGTTTGTGAGTGTGGTTTAGGATGGACCCCGCTGCAGGCATAAATGGCTAATAGTTCCACAGGCATAGAGCTGTGATAGTGCAGCTCAGTGATTACAACAAATACTGTGTGAGAGGCTCTTGCTGAACGATCTGACGAGGCAACGTCAGTGTTTTATACACGAGGAAACTGTGGCTGAAAGAGGCCCTATAATTTGGTAATAATTTTAGAAACTCACGAATATTCACATTTCAGTCCTTTTAGTTTTTATCCCTCAATAAATACTTAGGAATTGCCAACCCTTAGCAAAGCACTAGACAATACATTTTGGAGAGCACAACATTGAACTGTGTGTGTGTGTGTGTGTGTGTGTGTGTGTGTGTGTGTGTGTACGCACCTCTGTACACATAAATGCTATGAATGCTAAGTAGAAACAAAGTGGAAAAAAGATTATTCCAATTAAAATTCCAAGGAATGTTCTAAAAAGGCATTTGTACTGAGGAGACCCTGCGGCATGGGCAGAATCTTCCATTCATTCATTCCGCAAAGGTTGTTGATGGTCTGCTCTGGGCCAGGCATTTCATTTGTCTCTGCAACCAAGGCAGGCACAGTCCCTAGCCCCACGGTGAGTAGGTTCTACCCTAGCATAATGCCTTGCAGATGGGAATTACTGGAACAATTTATAATAGCACAAGTATATGCATGTTTGCACACCGGGTGTATGTCCCAGGTCAGACGCTCTGGGAAATCAAGATTAGTTTGCATGGAGTTTTTAGGGGAGTGCTTTGGGGAACAACATTAGCAAGGGTGTGAGAAAACAGCATAGGGCAGAAGGAGGGGTTGAATAGTGATGCAAGCACAGCAAAAGGCTGCTCATCCCACATGAGCTCTGGAATGGAAATGGCCCTTCAAACTGTCGCAAACTGAGGCTAGGGGCCCTGACTCTATCTTACAACAGGTGGTTTCTAGGTTGACACCCTGACTCAGCAGGCACAGATGCAGTGCTGTGCTTGATGTGGCATCCTTACTTTCATAGATGAACAACCTCTGTTGACCTTGGTATTGGGCAAATATTTTCTTTTCAATCCATGGTTTTATGTAGCCCAGACAAAAGGAACACATTGCATGAGAGCTCTAAAACCGTGCTGGCACCTAGTTTGAGATAATTTTACCACTCTGTGGACTCAGGATTTTGATACTAACCCTTCCAAAAATCTAAGAATGAGTGGAGATTCTTACAAAAGAAAAATGGAATTCCCAAGACAAATTAAAAGTTAATCAAAGAGAGCATGCATTTACCTTGTTTTCACTGGAAATATCCAAATGAGTTACCCTGTGGGTTGTTCTCCAATCCGTTGTTTCTCAGGATAATCAGATAGACAGCAGGCAGAAATGAATTGTCTATGAGCTTATATAATTCAAATCACATTTACTACAAAGACGGAAAAACAAAACACCTTTGCCAGCCATTTAATGCTCTATGATCTTGCTGCAAAACTACCTTGTCTCTGGCACTGGACAGCCCCTGCTTGGCCACACAGCAGGTGGCTCCTTCCTCGAGCACCCAGTGCTGTCTCCTGATGCTTGGGCACACGCTGTGCCTAGCCTCTCTCATTATTCTCCCTTTGTTGAATGTAAGAAACTTGCTTTTACAACTCATATCGGGCTGAACACAATACCTGACACTTGTGACCCCAACGAATGACTTTGCCATTGCATGTTCATTTGTGAGAGTTAGACATCACTTTGAAAGTGTAAATTAAATAAGTCTCAAAATGTCACAAGCAGGTCCTATGCATCCTATGAGGATAGAAGCTGGGAAACTAAGAAGGTTTTCTGATTCATATGCTGAAATGTCTGAGTCCAGGAAATTTTTCTTATTAATAAAATTACTGACAAATGCTTATGCTCATTTATAAACCATGTTTTACAGAACCTGAAATTCATATCCTTTTCTTCTTCCTTCCAAAGGATACTGGAAAAGTTAATAGGGAATAAAAAAAATGTAAGACAGAAAAGATTACCTATTATTAATAAAACCTGAAAGATACCATTCTAAAAGAAGGAAATTTTAAGATATCACTATTTCTGGGCTGTAGCTATTAAAAAGTATAAGATATATGTGAGTTAAGCATATAATACTCTTGACATTTTCTGAAATTAACATGAATTACCTATGCTTGCTGAGGTTGCAAACAGAGGGAGTTCATAGAAGAAAATATGCTTAATTTATATAAGAAACAAATAATTATCAGAGAAAGGCAAAATGAATCCACTATTTTACTTATACGTAAGTCAAAGAATATTATAAAAGACAAATTAATAAAATGAATTCCTCAATTGTTTTTCTTTTTAAATTTTATTTAAAGGCAGAAATGATTGCTAATTGTAATCTTATAATGTACAAAATATCATGCTAAGTATTTGTGTGCATTTTGTCACAACTCCTTATGATGTAGTCATTAATACTCCCGCTGTGTGTGTTTGCATTCATGCATGGGTGTGTGATGCTCAAAGTCAATAAGCTATTAATAGTATTCAACTACAGATGTTCAAATATATTATGCTACTGACTTTCATTCAAGAGTGATTTATAGAGGTATTATTATTCAGTTTACATTTCCTTTTGATGACAATCATTCTAAGCAACTATGTGTGTATAACTTTTTAAAAAAATTTTGATGTATTTAAGATTTAATTATTATCAAATTATAAAACTATGTTTAAGGTTCATTTGAGACAATGTATCCTTCAGTCAAAGGTCAACAGTTGCCAAATCTCAACCATTGCTTTGTTCATAATGAGTTTATACATTTTTCAAGATCCAAATACTTTTCTTCATTTAAGAAATAGAAACATATGGAAATAAAAATAAAAAGCACACCAGACTGGGTAATATAATGAAACCCTGTCTCTAAAAATAACCAAACATTTAAAAAAATTAAAAAAGAAGAATTACAGAAGTTGCTTAGTATTTAGACAATATGCCTTATATATGTTACTCTTGGATCTCTGTGGGGCATGTTTTTAATTATTGCACATTTCTAATAGCAAAAGCATAAGATCATGGGTTCTGTGAACACCTGTGTTAGGGCCTAGGTTGAAAAATAAATTCACTCAATTACCTGGAGCAAGTAATTTAATCTCTCTGAACCTTGTCTATGTAATAATAGGACAAATGAGAATAAAGAAAGATGTCTCTTTTTATGTCAAAGTTTAGATATAAATATATGCATGAATATTGGTGGTACTTTAATGTCTAATACTAATATTTTCAAGAAAAAATAGTTTATAGCCATAATTTCTCAAGACTGC
>NW_012152241.1:128836-138819 GCF_000956105.1 Propithecus coquereli | reverse complement strand
ACAGATTAGTCAGCACTATAGCAAGAGTCTGCCCTGAATTCATGTTTGAATCCTTCAGGAACTAGAATTTTGATTTTAATCATCCAGAAGCAGGAGACAGCAGACAATGCCTGGCCCTCCCTCTTTATTTCTGTGTTGGTTTTATTCCCCCCAGCTTTACTGAGGTATAATTGACAAATAAAATTGTATTTATTTAAGATGTACAATGAGACTTGATATACATATACAATGTGAAATGATCTTCGCAAACAAGTTAATTAACACATGCCTCACCTAGGGGTGTGTATAAGTGTGTGTGTGTATGTTTAAGATCTACTCTCATAGCAAATTTCAAGTATACAATACAGTTTTATTAACTGTAGACATCATGCTGTACATTAGATTCTCAGAAACTATTCTTTTTATAACTGAAAATTTGTACCCTTTGACCAACATCTCCCCATTTCCCACCTCTCCCCAGCCCCTGGCAACCACCATTCTCCCTGTTTCTGTGAGTCCTACCTTTTTAAATTCCACATATAAATGATATCATATAGCATTTGTCTTTTTCTGGCCTGTATCACTTAGCATAATGCCCTCCACGTTCATCAATGTTGTCACAAATGGCAGGATTTCCTTCTTTTCTTGGTGAATAATATCATATCTATGTGTTATGTATTTTATATATAATTACGTAATATATTTTATATATACTTTATATGATATTATATGTTATAAATTTTATACATATATCACATTTTCTTTATCCATTCATTCATCAACAGACACCTAGGTTGTTTCCATGTCTTGGCTGTTGTGAATAATGCTGCAATGAATATGGAGGGCTGATATCTCTTTACAATATTGATTCTGTTTCCTTCAGATACATATCTAGAAGAGGGATTGCTGGATCATATGGTAGTTCTACTTTTAATTTTTTGAAGAAACTCCATATTTTTTTCATAATGGCTGTATAATTTTCCTGTACTATTAACTTATTATCCTATGATTTACTATGGGAAAAAATCTTTGTCTACACATTTGAACTGCCACATTTATCATACACAAATTTTATAAGTACTTGTATCTAAGAGTGCATTCAATTCCTCTGATCTGTCCATCAGTTATGCTGACTGTACTAGACTAATTAATATATAATTTTAATATGTATTATAATTTCCAATATAGTAAGTATGCCTTTGCAAACTACGTTTGGATTTTTTTCAGACACTTCATAATTATTACTAATATTTCACAAAATACTCTTGAAAGTTTGATTAAATTGTTTTAAAATGGTTTAAGTTAAAAAAAATGACTAATTTTTTTTTTTTTTTTTTGAGACAGAATCTCATTCTTTTCCCTGGGCTAGAGTGAGTGCCGTGGCGTCAGCCTAGCTCACAGCAACCTCAAACTCCTGGGCTCAAGTGATCCTTCTGCCTCAGCCTCCCGAGTAGCTGGGATTACAGGCATGCGCCACCACGCCCGGCTAATTTTTTTTCTATATATTTTTAGTTGTCTGACTAATTTCTTTCTATTTTTAGTAGAGACGGGGTCTTGGTCTTGCTCAGGCTGGTTTCAAACTCCTGAGCTCAAACAATCCGCGCGCCTCGGCCTCCCAGAGAGCTAGGATTACAGGCGTGAGCCACCGCGCCCGGCCAAGAATGACTAATTTCAAAAGAATGACTATTTTCAACATAGAGGCCTCTTATCTAAGAATATTTTCATCTTTTGTATATCTGTTTTATTGACTCAAAAGAGATTTGAAACTTTAAAATGTGTGTTCTACAGCTATCTTATTAAGTCACTTCCTAGTTACAATCAAGTATTAGTAGTATTAACATATACCATGTTTTTATGTATTATTCTCTCCTCTATTATACAGCAATCTCTTCTATATCTCCCATAAATCAATCTGTACACAATGGTAATTTATCTAAGGTACTGATATAGCAATGTTCTGTAAACAATCCATTCAATAGTATTTAATCATAATTTCATAGGATATATCAGGTTTTTCCAATTTTTAAGGTGTTATTCTTGACAGAATATAATAACATTACGTTTTCCTCATCAATGATATGAACCATGTAAAGAACAAAATAGAGATGGTGGCAGGGGTGGCGTTCTGAGAGTAAGTTAGCCTCACTGGGATTATCGCAGGATGAGTGTTAAGAGAATGCTGACAATTACCACGATACTGAATTATCTAGATCCAAGTTTGTCCAACTTTATTCTTTCCCTAATTAAGCTTTACATTGAGTATAGTTATCTCTCCATCTTTGACAGAAAAGTTATCTTTACATAGTTTACATTAAGTTCAGTATGATTTTGTTCATCTTAAAATTTATTGAGTAAAATATACAAGTTTAACAAGAGAAAAGGGTTCTCTATTTCACTGCTTTCAGAGTGAATTATATGGAAGTGTTACTGTAGAATTTAGGTAACATGTTCACTACCAAATATGTATAATTTCAGCCAAATGAAGTACTCTTTGTAGAACTGAAAGACCATAATGTTACTGGAAATTTTGTACAATCTTCCCTGAATTAGTGGATACTGCTTGCATGTGTGCATGTGTTGGTAAAGTGATGATGTCTAACTAGTAATTTCTTCCACAGTGCTTTCATTGGCAGGCGCCTTGCACTGGTTTTATTCAAATAAATCAGCCTGTCTCATACCGTTTGACTGTCTGTTGATCCTCTTCCACCCATGGGTGCCATTGTGGAATTGTGCTTACGAAATGTTTCAATAAATACCTGGGTCATTTATGTTGCTTACCAAGAGCATAATTGCCCTCTTTGTGTTCACTTGACAACTGCTTTTGCAATGAGGTTTCACGGATTCATTTTAAGTAACCAACTCTATAATGCTGAGCTGCAAATTTCCTAAGAACTCAAATATTTCAGCAGTGAAAATATTATTCGGTCATTAATGCAACAAGGTACCATTATTCAGTGTGAATTTGTGTTTTGGGGATATAAGTAAAGGTACAGATGGGTCTTTAGAAAGATAAGGAGACAGGTTAAAGATGACATCACAACACAGTTGCTATTAGTAAAAGTACTGTAATTGTAACTGAGAAGTAAGAGAAGTCACTTTGAAATAAACTGTGGAAGAAGGAAATGGAATTTAGGATTGGCCTTGTAAGATAATAACGTCAGCTTTTGCTTCATTCCAGATCCCTTAAAGCTTTCATGATAGACCACAGGACAAAGAGGGGGAACATTATACTCTATTAACAACAGCCACTTTGAGTATCAGTGTAGTTTGGCAATGTCCCCTTATCTGATGAAACTATTAGGCACCTCTGGGGTTCAGAAGAGCCCATAAATGTACTTTAGGGTATGTTGTAAAGTTGGCATAAAAAAATTGGTTTTGAATATGTAACAATTGCATAAGGGACAGTACTTAAGATTTTCCAGTTGAAATTACTTAAATAATGTGAAAGCATATTGCCCCTTACCAGTGTAATACAGGAGAAAGACTAAGCCTTGATATTGACCTGGCTATATATATATATATGTACACACACACATATCCCTGGAATTATCTTGTTTCAATTCTCCTTCTTGTTTGCTTCAGAGTTGTTTGCTTCTCTTAGTGTCCTGGTTGCTGTAGTTCCAAACTCACACGTGGACTTATATCAAGAAATATAATTTTGTAACAAAGCTTTCTGTTAAGAGAAATGAAACATGCTCTGGTGGCCACTAGCAAACTAATCATATTTTGTGTTTATAAATTGATTTACATGCTCATTCCTAGTCACTGTGAAAGGTTTAACTTTGATTATTCAGGACTCCTGAGGCTATGGGAGTGGTCAACTTTCCCAGTGGCACGTTAATTCCTATGGATGAAGGATGGAGATTGGGAAAAAAAAATCTTAATTCTTCTGAGAATCTTGAAGTGGGGAATGGATGCCTAATGAGCATCAGGAAAATTTCACTATTTTGTAGAAATCAATTGTAATATTATTTATACTCTGATGAAAGCTTGGTAGAATTTTTAAAATATGTATTATCATATTTGAGCTTCCAATTTGCTTTTTAGTGCTGGTATTGTATGCTTTTCTAAGAATATATCCATTCTTATAGGGTTTATATTCATAGATTATTAGTAGCATTTAAACCTTCGTGTCTTTTTTTCTATCTCTCAGCTCTCATTTTGTGAGACAGTAGTGGTAAAGATGTTAAGTTATACATATTGTCTAGAAATTTTGTTTTTATGCTTATACTTTTTATTTTCCAATGCGTGACTAAATTAGTAAATTATTTGAACACCATTTTTCTACTTTTTTAAACATTCTCTTCAATTTATTTCTCTTCTTTATGAAAAATTGTTTTAAAAATTTGTCTACATTTGGCCTTTTGAGTTCTTAAGTACCTTAGAATATTTTTATTCCCCTGGAAATTAAATGGAATTTTGAATGTATGTACAATTCTAGGTTCCAATTTCTGTTACCATATTCCTATAAAAATATAAATACAATGCATTACTATATTTCATGTTGGTATTGAGAAAGCTGGTATCAATTTGATTTTTGTTCATTTGCAGGTGATCTGTTTTTCCCTGATAGCTTCCAGAATTTTATATTGATTTGTTACTTGTTGATATTATTAAATTTACTATATGTATAATTTTAATTATATAAACCATGTGGCATCCTACGAATCCCTTGAATTTGAATATTTTCTCTTTTGCTTTCCAGGAAATTTATAGCTATTATTTCTTAACTATTTCTCTGCATGTTTTCTCTCTTTGCAAAGATAATCTGATTTATTTTCTGTCATTTTAAACTTTATCTTAATTATGTCTTTGTGTTGATTTTATAATTATTATCTTTTCTGTGTTGTTTCTGAGAAATTTTATCCATTTCAGCAGTTGTGCTTCATGAGGTGGATGATGTTCATTATGCTCACTCTCCGTGATTGTGTTTCTATCTCTCAGCTGTGCAATTATTTTGTTTATGTGCTCCCAGTCCCCTTGGAATATCAGCACTCCTGTCTCATTATGTGACAGAATTAGGGCCGAAAGACAAGCCTCAATTTGAATTTATCAATGTGAGCTTAAAAAGACGATAAGGATAGACCCCAACTAGAGTGACTCAGGCAACACAAAAACACTGCTGACTAACCCGTTCTGATGCCACTTTACTCAGGTAAAATTTCTAGTCAAGAAGGAAAAATTTTCTTTAATTTTTATTCTACATCGCTTGACCTTTAAAGAAAGAGGGATTAGAGAAGTAAATACCTAAAAGTATCTGGCTATCCATCACCTTTTATCAATATCTCCCCCTAGCAATGATGTGACACATTCGTATACCCTGCAGGCACTGGACATCCTGGGCCAGTGATGCTTGCTTTTGTTTTATTATTTCATTTTATTGTGATGATGGCATCAACAAAGATATTTCACACTTTCCGTTTGAAAAATATGGTTTCAATTATCCTTTGCAATTTTGTAGATTTTCCTGGATTTACTTTGCGGAAGAAGGGCTGAAGTCTATGCTAGTCCACCTTATTGTCAGGAACCAGAATCTTACACTATCTCATTCAAACATGTCACTCCCTTTTTTCTGTCACATTATAACCCTTTGGTACTTGTTAATATATTATCCCTTCAACTTCTAGTAATTTGAGATGAGAATAGGATCTTGAATCATGTGATAAGTATACCAAGTTAATCCTATCTTTGCAGATTTACTTACAGAAAGACTATCAATTTTACCTATATATAGAAAGCATAAAAACTTGTTTTCAGTAAGTTGTAGCAAATTATAAAAGTTTTGTGGACCCTATGGAAGTGACCTTTGCAGAAAATTAATTTGTCGAAGGAAAGTGGAGGACTTGGAAGCAGAGCTACAACTTTGAAGACAATTTCATCCATCCAGGATGAAATATAGGGCTTACCTTAAGGTGATGTCAGTGAGAATAAAAAAATAAGGAAGTGTATGTATTTCTTTGCTTAAATTTAAAAGTAATATGAATTGAAAAGTCTTTTTGATGTATAAATGTAGAATAATTAAAATAAAATTAGGCAGGATGAATATTATTGTTATTTATAGAATGAAAAATAGGATGGTAAACAAAATTTCAGGGACTACGTTGATTATATTTCATTCATTGTCCATTGGTAGACTCAAATTAGATGGTGTTCACAATATTGTGGAGATAAGCGCTCCTTGATTTTATCGCTGATGTTTCCTTTCTCTATTGGATTTAAGCTCATCACCGAGGGCTGTTTTTGGAATATCTGTACATTTTAGCAAATAAGAAAAACAACCACAAATTCTGGCACATTCCTCAGTGAGTGACTGTAGTTACTTCCCAAGGGAGTTTGGTATTTACCGAGATGAATTTTTCATTGAGTGCTGACCAAAATATCAAGCTTAGAGTATTGTAAAAACTGAAGATTTGTAAATAGATTTAGATTCAAGTCTCTGTCTTTCTGTTTACTCGTCTATATCTTCAGAAAATCTTGTCAAAAATCTCTTAATGTCAGTAGGAATAAACATATGAGAATTATTTTATCTTTTTACTACAGTTTCTATCAATTAATACATACTGATTATACAAGATTTTGAGAACAAGCTTATTCTTTTCCTTGAAAATTTTCCTTGGATGGTCTGTCACTGAGGGCTTCATCTTCAACATTATCTTGTACTTTCTTAAAATGAGTTATCTATTTGTAAACTGCTGCTACCATTGGGGCTTTTTCACTATAAACTTGTTTTTTATTTCAGAATATTATGGGGGCACAAACATTTTGGTTATATGCAATTCCTTTGCCTCGCCCAAGCCAGGGCTACAAGCGGGCCCTTCCCCCCTCTAGCGCGCTCCGCATCCATTAGTTGTGAGTTTACCCGCCCCCAGCCCCTTCCCACCTGAGCTGCACCCAATGAATATTACTACCATGTGAGCAACTTAGTGTTGGGATCAGTTAGTACCAATTTGATAGCAAGTACATGTGGTGCTTGTTTTTTCATCCTTGTGATACCTTACTTAGAAGGATGGGCTCAAGCTCTATCCAGGATAATATAAGAGGTGCTAGATCACCATTGATTTTGTAGTTCAGTAGTATTCCATGGCATACATGTATCACATTTTATTAATCCACTAATGTATTGATGGGCACTTGGGTTGTTTCCACATCTTAGCAATTGTGAATTGTGCTGACATAAACATTCAAGTGCAGCTGTCTTTATTATAGAATGTCTTTTTTTTTCTTTTGTGTAGACGCCTAGCAGTGGGCTTGCTGGATCAAATGATATTTCTATTTTAAACTTTTTGAGATATCTCCAAATTACTTTCCACAGGGGTCGTACTAATTTACAGTCCCACCAGCAGCTTAAAAGTGTTCCAATCTATCCACATCCACACCAGCATTTGTTGTTTGGGGACTTTTTGATAAAGGCTATTCTCACTGCAGTTAGGTGATATCTCATTGTGGTTTTGATAATCATAAACTTTTTGTAAAGCATCAATGATTTTACCATTCGTCCACCTAAGCTTCACCATAAATGTGATTTTTGTTCTTGCTTCAATTTTAGCAGAATTCATGTTGCTTTCATAGAGGCTCTTTTCAAATTGATGTCTTATGCTTCTTAGTGTCTCAAACTAAGACATATTCAGACACTATATAAGAAGTCAGTACAAATTTATTTTTTGGTAAAATTTGTTTTTAAATCCATACATTGTTTTTTTATAATATACATTTTCCATGAACTTTTTGAAGTCCCTTACTTCTGTTATGTTAAATGCAAATGCAAATGTTGTACTAAATGCAACAATAATTACTAATGGAAAGACAGGAAAGATCCGTCTCCAAACGGGCTTAAAAGGAGAAGATAGATATGTTAATTAAAATATATAATGTACTCTAAAATAAAGGTCAGTATAAAAGTAAAGGAAAGATCACCAAATTAGATTGGAAGACACGATGACATAATTGGTATAACAATTATAAGAAGTGTTAGAAAGCAGGCATAAAAATAGCCTCTAAGCAAAGCATAAAGTTCATTCTATGGCAGAGTCATGAGAAGCCATGAGCAATGTATCAATGTACCAAACTGGTTGTTATGCTAACTAATGATCCCCCTATGTCAGTAATTTACAACAACAACAATTTACTTCTTAATAATGTTTATTCTCACTGTGTGTCAGCTACAGCTCAGGGATGAAAGCAGATGGAACAACTTTGTGGCAGAGGAAAATGACTTATATCCAACGGAAGAACTAGCTCCAATATAGCTTTTGCTTAAACATGACATATATCACATCTGCATATTTACCAGTGTTCAAAGTGAATGACAGGCCAATTTTACAATTTTATTGATGCAGGGTAGTATAATTCTACAACAGAAGTGTTCTTGGTAGAAAGGAAAAACAAATAGTTTGAACAGTAACAAAGATCACTTCAGATTATTCTGATGGTTGAATATAAAATTTAGTAGGTTTGAAATACCATATACCTTTGGAAAATGATAACCGTGTCTGGAAACATTGATATGTGCCAAACTATGAAAGGCTTTGTGTAACATACCCGAGAGATTAATTGAACTAGTGTATGCAAGATCAAATTTTCCTTAAAAATTTTTAATCTGGCAAAGACTGTACTCATTTCTGAAAATCAAAGCTAGGACCAGTGAAGTGTGTTAAGCAACACTGCAATAATTAATACAGTTTTAAAAGGATGATGTTGAAATAAAATTATATAACAAACATTAGAGAAAAACAAAATTTTGTAAAAAAATTAGAAAGTTACATTGATACAAATTTGTGGCCAATTTGACAGCAGTGATCAAGGAGTCACTCTTTGCTGTTATATATTTAAGTTAGGCAATTCTGTGATTAGCGGGTATTTTCTATCAACATGTAGGAACTAGGAAAGGTGAAGTATTTGAAAAGGAGTGAGGAAAGACGAGCATTTTCATTAATAACAGATTCAGTGGGTATTATCTACTAGAAGGTGATAACAGAATGCTGTTAAATATATTTGTGTCAAAATTATACTCTTAATTTAGATAAAAGACTGAATTATTTAATACAACAATACCTTTATGGCTTTTAGTAAGTGTATTTTACTTTGTAAATCTGATGAGCTCATTTATGAAGGAGGGGAATATATTATGAAATAATCCTGCTGGGGAACAGATCCTCGAGACCATGGATATGGAAGGTATAAATGGAAATAATAAAAATAGTAAAGAGGCATAGGGATAGAAAAGTGGAAGCTACTGGAAGGTAGATGGAAGCAAAATGAATAGAGGATTTTATAAAATAAGAGCAGTGAGAAATGTCAAATATTTCCCAAGAACAAGGACAAAAGGAGTAAAATTGTTAGTAGAGTGGACAACTAGAAACTCATAACTAAATTTCTGGTCAATATATTTGGATGAATTCATGATTTTATGCACCCCTTCTGCTTAAAATACAAAGGAGTAATAGACAAAATGCACCAATAGTTAAAAAAAGAGAAAGAAATTCAATTAGGTTAAAAGACAAGATCAAAATTTTGAAGAACAGACATGAAGTATAAATTCAGAGAACTGCGCTTATATAGGATGTCTCAAAAGATCAATGGCGAATTAAGCAATAAATGCTCCAAATTTACAATAAAATATACATTGAAGGTTGACTATTCAAATTTATTCTAAATTTTTAGCTTTGTGAATTTTCCATAATTAACTTCCAATTTTATTTTGCTTTTAATTAGAAACAATAAAATAAATATTTAGTTTCCACTTTTATTTCAATCAGTATAGGGCTGGTAGATAAAAATACAGGAATGTCAGATAAATGTGAATTTCAGATAATTGATGAATCATTTTTAGTATAATCCTACCCCGTGCTATTAAGAACATGCTTGCAAGACAAAGTATTAATTTTTTAACTGAAATTGAAACGTATATGAGAATCTTGTATTTTTACTTGTTAAATCTATCAACCATGACTCAGAAATATTAAATCAGAACAAATTTTAATTTCTTATTCAAAATTCAGAAAAAC
>NW_012152241.1:125457-127627 GCF_000956105.1 Propithecus coquereli | reverse complement strand
GAAAGTAGATGTTAATACTCTAGAATTAGATGACTGTGCTCAAATCCTACTTCTACCACTTACTAACTGTGTAACCTTAAGGTAAATTAGGTAACCTCTTGTGATTATTTTCTCATTTATAAAGAGGAAGACTAACGGTATTTACTCACAGGGCTGTGATGAAGATTACGAATTAATGTTTTAAAAGTCTTTAGAATATAACAATGATACATTGATGTTTGAGAAATAAGGGGTAAAAATAATAAAGAAGAGTAGTATGTGTTTTGTTGTTAACTAAGTAATTCTTTATAAATAATATCTTAGGTGATTATCATAAAGGCAGTTTTAAAGCAGTTTTGTGGCCAAGAACAAGCTAATGAACAAAATAAAAATAAATGTACATTTTTTTTCAAGAATCTTGACTATAGGAGAAGAGATGAGTGTTAATTCTAAGGTCTGGTGGCTATGAGAGGACTCTTGCTTCAATGCAGAGAAAGAAGACCTGGGTGAGAGGCAGAGTGGACAATTCTTGAAAGACCAAAGTGACTGCGATCAACAATAAATTAGGGTATACTTTGAAATAAGGAAAAGAGTGGAAATGGAATGCTCCTAACACAAAGAAATCATAAATGCCTGAGGTGATGGATACTCCAATTACTCTGAATTGATTAGTTCATATCATATGCCTGTATCGAAACATCACATGTACCCTATAAATATATACAATTATTAATATTATTTAGCCACAATAATTAAAAATCTAAAGAATGACTGAAGGATTTAGAGAATAAGGCTATCCCCTAAAATCTAGGAGTTGGTTTAATCCTGAGTGAGATGAAAACTTAATTTTCAGCAAGGACTAAGGGCACTTCTTATGTAAGAACTAAAAGAAAATATTAAAAAGTTATTAATTTTAGAAAATAAGTTGGCAAAATTCCCACCTGAGAGCCTCTGTTTCTCTGGGAAGCAGGACATATGATTGAATACTGATCTTCTTGAAGACAATTGCTAAAATTTAACTTAAACATTGAGGGAAGAAGTAGTAACAATGTATTTTGGTTGAATTGATAGCAGCACCTCAAGATTGCTGTTTTGTAATTATTTTCTAGCACATAGTTTTGAGGAATAGATAGTAGAGAACAACTGATGAAACCATCTCTCTGTGTTTATGTTTCACAGAGAAGCAATATAGGGTACTTATGAGAGTGGCAGCTCTGGTGTGGGAACTCCATGGTTCCAGTTAACATTCAATTATTGGTTTAGGAATTTAACTTCTCTGGATTTCAGTTACAATATCAATAAAATGGACACAATATTAGAACTCACATTACAGAGTTGTTATGAGAACTAAATATGTTTAAAAAGCCTAAGAGTAACTGTTACTATTCAGTATTATGATCAAATTCTGAATTTACACTTCAAGATTATTTAGTTTTTGTGATCTAAAATTTGTTTTAGTTTAGGATTAGTAAAGCATGCACAGATTTTCACAACTACCTAAATATTTTAAAAAAAACTTCATAGGGATAAATCATACTGATTTCAAGATAGTGGTTATACGGGAGAATGAGCAGGATTGAGGGCATAGAGGAAGTTCAAATGTACCATTATAACTCCATATTCTGTTTCTACTCATTATTTAATAGGAACGCATTTTTTAAAATATAAGTGATGAAAGAAAATGAGAGGAAAGTTAGGATGTTCTTTTCCGGAAAATTTTTGCACAGAAACTGCAAGACACTGCACTTGGTGACACTTTGAACTGTGACAAAGTGTTAAGCAACCTTCTTGGATAATGAGAGAACATTATGCCAGAGGGCCTCGCCTGTGGCTTGATCCTGAGGTTGTAATAAGAGCCTACGAATGGAACTGAGAACTGGTTAAGGCTTAATAAACCTAGGCTATTGGAGAGTATTTGTTTTATAATCTGAAAATGGAGTTGCTAATGTATTTGTTAGAAATTATATTTTCTCCAAATAAGACTACCTTAGGAAAAGACCAATCTGAATTAGAAAAAAAAATACCATTTTCTTTGACAGAAATTATAATGATAAGTTCTATTGAATGATAAACAATATTATTGCTATTAATACTGATACAACTGAAACTGCTATGGCTACTAAAGTTTCTGTCAAAGCCTCTTTTAGAAATAGTTCATCATATGCATTTATCACAACAGATTTCTGTTAAA
>NW_012152241.1:122700-123248 GCF_000956105.1 Propithecus coquereli | reverse complement strand
ATATTACTATGTAAAATATATAAACATCTCTTTCATTTCCATTGGTGGAAGGACAAATGAGCCAATAGAATAATTGACAAAAGTAATGAAAAAGCATTTCACAAGAAAGGAATCACATGTGGCCCATAAACTCGTGAAAAAGATGCTCAAACTTGGAAATTATTATGAAAATACATTAAAATTCTATATTTTATACCCAAAGTTCTAATAAAAAGTAAAACATCTGGCAATGCCAAATGCTGACAAAAGTAATTCAGACTCAGCTTCTGAAAGCATAAATTGGCACTACCATTTATAAATCAATTTAGCAATATCTTTTAAATAAATTATATATTCTATTTGATCCAGCAATTTTATTTTGCTCTATACATCCTAAAATAATTCCTTACATATTTATAAAAGGAATATTTATTGTGGCATTGTTTTGTGATAATAAAAACTATTGACACAAGAAGTTAAAGAGAATTCATTAAAGAAATTGAAAGTATGGTACCACAGAAACATATTATATAGCAGTGAAAATAAATTTATTAAAAAGACAGGAATCA
>NW_012152241.1:119075-120045 GCF_000956105.1 Propithecus coquereli | reverse complement strand
CAATAATAAATGAAACTTATTGAGTCCATCCAATGTGCTAGTAGCTCTCCTAGTTGTTTATATCCCTTGACATTAATCCTCACAACAATCTTTTGGGTGTTTTTTATTTTATTTTTCCCCTATATTTTACATATAAGTAAATACAGACTTATCTAGAAAATTACTGTTATGCAGAATTCTGGATATATGCATGTTTCAAATTCAATGTGTGTGGGTTTTTTTTTTTTTTTTTTTTGCTATTTTTTATTGGCAGACATTTCTCACGTCATAGAAAAGCACATATTAATGGATGTAAAATACATGATATTTGATTCCAAAGCATAACATTTGTGAAATTTATCCTAAATGTTGTGTCACCCATATGCTGAGCAGTATTACTTTCAATAAGAATTCCATACCAAAAGGTTCTTTGCAGTTGTGCTAAATACTTTTAGAAGTCATTTTACTATTTGTTTCTCAAAACAACACTGAAAAGAATGCATGGCTTGTATAAATATTTCAATTATGTAGAGAAACTCAGAAACATGCTCACCTTGCCCAAGGTCAAAGAATTAGTATGTGATAGTATGTGCACTCAAACTTTTGGTTTCAAATTAAATTTCCACAACTATCAGTTCTCTAACAACATCAAAGAGGTGTACCATGTGCTTGGAATTTGGCTCATGCTTTGGTATTTCATGACTGGACTGGTATGATTATGTCTGTGCTAATGCTCTACCTTCATTACTCTTCCCACTTCTTAGATATTAAAAGGTTATTTATATCTATTTATGTCTTACCTATTTGTAAATATGATGATTTTGCCCTTTTCGTAAAAAAAGTTTGTAATTCCAATATATGGTGTACAGCTTTCATTAAAATCTAATGTAAGCTTGACAGAAATCTTAGTCTCAATATTGCCTTCCAAAAGAAATGCGACCCTAAAAGGCATACTTTGGTTAGGAAGAAAATTTAGAAAATCGAGGCAGAT
>NW_012152241.1:117482-119025 GCF_000956105.1 Propithecus coquereli | reverse complement strand
TGTTATTTTCTTATAAATTACTTATTTTATAGAATACTTTAAGGAAATTTATATCTATGCCCATGGCTATCGCATGTTTGGGGATTTCAAGACAGTGAATGTTGATTGTAAAAGGCATTCTCAAATTTGACTTTGCATCATAATCATTGCAGGGAGTGTTAAAGCCCAGATTGCTGTGCCCACTCTAGAGTTTCTGCTTCGGTAGGTCTGGAGTATAGTCTAAGAATTTGCACTTTTATAGTTCTCACCACTATTGCTGCTTTGGGGAACCACACTTTGAGAACCACTGGTATAAATAAATAAAACAGGTGCATGATTTTCCTTCCTTCATTTTGTATTTATGGAAACCTGAAATATGAAAAGTGTAAGTGAGGGCAGAATGGCCCCTATGGCTTACAGTGCTGCTCTATAATTTTCACTTACAAATGGCCTGTCAAGTTGGTTATATGATCGGCTATTTAAATATTGATGAGATGTTTTTTTCCTCACTGCTCTTCTCAGCTAAGCCAGCTTGGAACCGTAAGCAAATCGTTTTGTCAGTCAATGTGTAATGCACATTACTTTCTTTTTCTCCCCTCACTGTATCTTCCTCCAATAATTTCCTGTAAAACTTGCTGCTTACCTCTGATGGGAACAGTGGCAGCTCAGGTTATCCATCAAACTGGTGCTCTGTGTCAGCAGCTTCTCAAATGATATAAGGTGATTCTTATATGGCATAACCATCAGAAAGCCACAAAGAAGAAGTCACAGTTGTCAACTTGGGTCATAAACTGCAGGAAATCTCAATGAGCCTTCTAGTACCTGCCAAGGTTAGTATTAAAGAGAAAGGAGAATGGAAAGATAGCAAGGCTACAAATGGCAAGTAAATATGTCTTTCAATGTTAAAATGCATATAGTACATCAATCCATGTTTGGCCACTATGGTTACAATTATGTAACCATTTTATTGATTTCTAGAAGTAGAATTTAGTAACATCCTCAGAGATTATACACATGTAGAAAACACATTTTGGAATAATAAATATTTGTTTAGGCATAAAGGATGTTATGTGGGTAAAAGCAGTAAATATGCAATTGTTTGGGACTCGTTACTCAGATATATAAGCCCCTTCCTATAAAATAACCTTAGTTTTGAATTTGCCAACTCAATGTATTTGATAAATTTTACTGGTCAAGAGAGTTTCATATAATTGCAATTTAATAATTTAGAGAGTACAAGTTCTTAATCTTGCATTTTCTTCCTTTCTTTAACTTTTACTGTCTTTTTAAAAATTTTACCATCATTTCAAACAAGTTAAATAAAGAGAAATAAACCTAGAGGTTTTATGTTTGGTTCCATAGAAAATATGCCTGCCCATGTTTTGCAAATGTGGGGAGCATGTTTTTTAAACCAAGTGAATATCTAACAGTAACATAAAATTTATGAATAAATGAATAGGTTCTCAATGTCAAAAATAGTGACGAAAATATATGAGTTATTAAAGTTGAAGAGAATAACATACTTAGATTTGGAATGCATTTTAATGTAAAAATAGGCTTCTTA
>NW_012152241.1:113963-117336 GCF_000956105.1 Propithecus coquereli | reverse complement strand
TAGTCTCAATATTGCCTTCCAAAAGAAATGCGACCCTAAAAGGCATACTTTGGTTAGGAAGAAAATTTAGAAAATCGAGGCAGATGTTCACAGAAGGGTTCATATTACACAGAACATGACTTTTTAGTAGAAACAGTTAATTGTTTTGATTTTCTTGCCTAAAACGTCTTTCTATATTTAGGTGATTAAATATGAAATGTTTGATTTTGAATCAAAAGTGCAGTTTATTACATCTAAAACAAGAAGCAGTGCCATTAATCAAAGTATGTGCTTAAACAGTCAACAGTTTTGCCATCTTAACAATAGCTTGTTTATGCCAGCAGCAAAGAAGTGTGAAGAGTGAGTGGTGACGAAATTGCAAGAGGCGGTTTCCACAGCTTGTTGAGAATTGAATATTTTTCCTTGCAAAAAGTGGTCTAAAGCCTGGAAGAAGTGGTAGTCGGTTGCTGCAAGGTCTGGTGAATATGGTGAATGACAGAGAGTTTCCAAGTCCAGCTGCTGTAGTTTGAGCAGCTTTGTTTGTGCAGCATGTGGTAGAGCGTTGTCTTACAAGATTGGCCTGTCTGTAGTGACCAATCTCAGCTACTTAGTCACAAGCATCCTCATCATTTCATCCAATTGGTTGCAGGAGACATCTGCTATAATGGACTGAACAGGTTTCTTGAAGCTGTAGTGGATAATACCAGCGTTAGACCACCAAATAGACACCATTAACTGTTTCTGATGAATATTTGGTTTTGGACTGTGTTTCAGCACTTTGTCTTTATCCAACCATTGTACTGAATGCTTATGATTGTCAAAAAGAATCCGTTTTCATCACGCATAGCAATACAGTGTGGAAATGGTTTGCCTCAAATTCGTGACAGCAAAGAAAGGCAAGCTTTGAGAGGATTTCTCTTCTGAAGTTTGATTAATTCATGCGGAACCCATCTATCCAGCTTCTTTACCTTGCCAATTTGTTTCCAATGGTCCAATATTTGTATAGTAACGTCAAATCTTGCTGTTAATTCAGGTGTAGGTTGAGATGGATCCACTTCCATGGAAGCTTTCAGCTTATTATTATTTACCTTAGTCTCAGGTCACCCATGTGGCTCATTTTCAAGATTAAAATCACCAGAACAGAGTTTTTCAAACCATCGAAGTACCGTGACTTCATTAGCCACATCCTTCCCAAAGCCTTGATATTTTGAGCTGTCCGCATTGCATTGGTTCCATGGCAGAACTCATATTCGAAAATAACACAAATTTTTGACTTTTCACAAGCCTCAGCTTCTTGGTAGGCCCATTCCCCTCTCACATCCTATAGTTAGGCCAATTAAACCACATAGGTGTTGCTAAGGATCAGGGAGAAGTTCCAAAAATTAACTTGCCATGCATCCATTCTCAGGAAGCTACTTCCCAGTGAAGTGGTAAAAGTTAATGGCAACACAAAACAAACAAATGTAAGCACGGCTATTCAAGAATGAAATTGAATTTCCCTGCCAGGTAGAGAACCATATCCAGATTTGTTACAGTTTGAGGATGAAAGGAATATGGAAGTGGTAGTAGAAATTATGAGTACTAAGGGTGTAAATACCTTTTGAACAATTATAGAAATGAGGACAGTAGCAAATATGCTTAGTTATCCTGGCTTTATTATGTACATATTTGTGTTCATTAATAATTTTCCCCTGTCCCCTCCCTCACTATTTTAAAAGAGTATAGAGTACTAATGGTGGTACCGCTAGTACTAGTACACACACATACACGTGTGTGCACACGCACACATACACACAACACACATATATAAATTTTCTTTTATACATGTATTTGGTCATTTGATTATACAATACCAAAGTGAGAGTGTGGCTGAACTAGAAGAGAAATTATGTCTTCCCCAAATAGATAACAGTTGTAGGGATATCTAGGAAATACACTTATGAGTGGGATTATATGCTTTTTCTGGTGGAAAAGGTGGATGTGTCATCATTTGCGAAGGGATATTTACATCTTTTTAAGTAGAAGAGTGGTGCTATATAACATTAGTTTGGAAGGATGGATAAGAATGAAAATCAGTCTAAGAAATGGACAGTAACACAAAGTCTGTTGGCATTTCAACACTGTTCTTATTCCCTTCCAGGCCCTCCCCGGTATCACAGGGGCTGGATGACTAGACACTAAATTTTCGAAGGTCCTTGGCCAGCAAGTTTACAGTTTAAGATTTACCAACAAGAAGCATATGTATAATATTGATGGCAGATAAGGGGAAATTATTATAGTTCCAGCAGCAGCAGCCTGGAAAATGGGCTTTGGCACATGGTAAAAGCAGGATTGTCATCTTTCTGTGAATGATTTCTTGCTATCAGCAGCTGGGATCATTGGTGGCAGCTTTCAGCAATTCTGCTTTCTTGAACACCAGCAGTTGGGTCTCTAAACTTCATTTTTCTAGACTTTTCAACAGTTTGTCAGCCTCTAATTCACTATGTGAAATCTCTTTCTACTCAATTTTCCTGTCTTTATTTTTTTCTGTTTTCTTGAAGAAAACTCAATAACACAAAAACTTAGAAACTGGGGGACTTGGGTTCCCAACCTGGTGAGTCTCGAGGGAAAGCCAATAATGTGTTTGAGGAAAGCTGCCTTTCTGTCTTGCTCCTGCCTTCTATTTCTCATCCTCATCAGATTTGTTGACTGGACACTGAAAGACTACAGAAAAATTTAACTTGCCTTTTAGAAGCTTCTCACTTAGTTCTGCAGTCCTCTACATGACTTGCAATTTAGCCTTAAACTATGAGAAAACTGACCACACATTCCAGGCACTTGCATTTTCTAGTTTTTCAAGCCTGGAAGGATCACTGGAAGCTCCTCTGCTGTTTCTTTTCCCTAGCAGAGGCCCAGAATCTCCACCCAGAATCAGCAAATACACTATGGAAAACTTTTGATGACAATGCTCTGCTCGGCTAAGAATGGTTCTACTTCCTGGAGTGTGTATTTCTCTGTTTCTCATTCCTCCCATAGTTCTCAGATACCTTCAAAGCCCTGCCTGTGTTTTGTAACGTTTGGCTTTTTTTTCCTCCCCTGTCTCAGGATTATTGCCTAACAATTGACTGAACTACCTTAAAAAGTAGTAAACTTTCTATTACTAGAAGTGCTAAATTGCTAATTTGGTAAAATACATATGTGAGGCATTGTATTGATTGGATTATCATCTTGATTACCGAGAGGTAATATACTCTAAACATGGTATGTGTTTTCTATTTTACAATCTTTAGTTCTCTAATTGTATTTCTAATGTGATAACAGTATTGCTAAAACAGTTTCTAGCAGGATTACATATCACGTGTTTAAATTTCTGTATATACATACAATAGAATTTAATTAATTTAATCTTGCCATT
>NW_012152241.1:110449-112217 GCF_000956105.1 Propithecus coquereli | reverse complement strand
TTTCTTTGAGTATGTACATTAGGGGTTTTCTTTTTTTTATTTCAAAATATTAAGGAGATACAAATGTTTTTGGTTACATGGATCGTTTTTCTAATGCTCAAGTCAAGACTATAGGTGTGACCATCACCCAGATAGTGTTCATTGTATCCATTAGGTAGGTTTTTGCCTCTCCCAAGCAGCCCCTCCCCGCTGCTTGACTTCCTCTGAGTTTTACTTCCCACTGTGCACGTGTGCTCATTGGTAATCCAATTTAATAATGAGTACATGTGGCGTTTGTTTTTCCAATCTTGGGATACTTGACTTAGGAGAATGCTCTCTAGTTCCATCGAAATTGCTACAAAAGGCGTTAATTGATCCTTTTAATGGATGAGTAGTATTCCATGATATACATATACTTAATACCAAATTTTATTAACCCACTCATGAATTGATGGGCACTTGGGTTGATACCACATGTTTGCAATTATAAATTGTGCTGTGATAAACATTTGCATATAGGTGTCTTTTAATCAAAAGACTTCTTTTTCTTTGGGTAGATATTGAGTAGTGGGATTGCTGGATCAAATGGTAGGTCTACTTTCAGTACTTTGAAAAATTTCTGTACTGTTTTCCATAGACGTTGTACTAATTTGCATTCCCAAAAAGAGTGTATAAGCATTCCTTTCTCTGTGCATCTATGATATCATCTATTGTTTTAGGACTTTTTAAATTTATTTATTTGTTAATTGATGTATTTATTCTATTTCATACATTACAGTAGTACAAACTATTTGATTACAAGTTTTGCTTTTGTGCAGTTTGAGTCAAAGTTATAAATGTGCCGATCACTAAGATAGCATGCATTGTACCTGTTAGGTGTAAATTGACTAGTCTCCTAACCCCCTCCGACCTACATGGTTTTCATTGAGTTTTACTTTCATATGTACACATGGGATAGATCAATTAGTTACACTTTAATAGTGCATACATGTGGTGTCTTTTTTTTCAGGTATTATGAGGGTACAAACATTATGTCTTTTTTTTCAGGTATTATGAGGGTACAAACATTATGGTTACACCTTATGTCTTTGCCTCACCCAAGCGAGGGTTAAAGGCATGCCCTTCCCCCCTACAATACTCCCCGTGTCCTTTAGTTGCAGGTTTACCCCCCGATCCCCATAATCCCTGGAGAGTATTATTGCCATGTGATCACCCTAGTGTTGATCAGTTAGTACCAATTTGGTGGCTAGTACAAGTGGAGCCCATTCTTCCGATCTTGTGATGCCTCACTTTGGATAATGGGCTTAAATTTAATCCAGGAAAGTATAAGAGGTTCTAGATCACTGTCGTTTCCTATGATTAATATTCCATTGCATACATATACCAAATTTTAATAATCCACTCGTGGATTGACAGGCACTTGGGTTGTTTCTACATCCTTGCAATAGTGAATTATGCTGCCATAAACATTCGGGTGCAGATGTCTTTTTTTTTTTTTTTTAGCATTGAACAATTCTTTTTTTTTGTTTTTATTTCAGCATATTATGGGGGTACAGATGTATAGGTTACTTATGTTGCCCTTGCCCCCTCTTCCCCCTAAGTCCAAGTTTCAAATATGTCCATACTTCAGGTGGTGCTCATTGCACTCTTTGTGTGTGCATATACCCATCCCCTCCTCCCTCCTCCTCCCTCCCGCCTCTCCCCTCCCCCCTGCCCAACATCCAATAGATGTTATTCTTATATGTGCACTTATGTGTTGATCAGTTAATACCAATTTGATGGTGAGTAC
>NW_012152241.1:97024-107526 GCF_000956105.1 Propithecus coquereli | reverse complement strand
GTAGAGTTTGCTTTATGAATCTGGGTGCACCTAAGCTGGGTGCATACATATTTAGAATTGTTATGTCTTATTGTTGAACTGTACCCTTCACCATTATATAGTGCCCCCCTTTGTCTTTCATTACTTTTGTCGATTTAAAAACCAAGTTGTCTGAGATCAAAACTGCCACACCGGCCTTCTTTTGGCTTCCATTTGCTTGAAATATTGATTTCCACCCCTTTACTTTGAGTCTAAATGCATCCTTGCAGGTTAGATGCATTTCCTGGAGTCTGCAGATGCTTGGCTTTTTTTTTTTTTTTTATTCATTCGGCCAATCTTTTTCTCTTGAGAGGGGAGTTCAAACCATTCACATTTATTGAGAGGACCAATAATTTGGGTAAATTACTGTTCATTCTGTTGTGTTGCATTTTGTTGCTTTGTTTTCTGTCTTGAGCCATTGTGGAATCTAGCCTTTGATCTTTAACTTTTGAGTGGTTTCACATTCGAGTGTTTATTGTGCTGATCCTTGTGTAATTCTGTTTTGAGTACTTCTTGGAGAGCTGGTCTTATCTTGGCAAATTCCCTCAGTCTTTGCTTATCTGAGAATGTCTTTATTTCTCCTTCATATAAGAAACTTAGTTTTGCAGGGTACAAGATTCTAGGCTGGGCATTATTCTGTTTCAGAAGAGTGAGAATGGGGCCCTAGACTCTTCTTGCTTGTAGGATTTCAGTTGAGAAATTTCGAGTTATTCTGATGGTATTCCTTTGTATGTTACTTGTTTGTTTCACCTTACAGCTGTAGAAGGACCTCTTTAGTGGATATTTTGGTCAATGTGATGACTGTGTGACATGGTGTCTCATATTTGCATTGACTCTCCCTGGGTTCCGTTGAGCTTCTTGTACCAGTATATCTAGATTTTTAGCAAGGCCTGGAAAATTCTCCTCTATCAATTCTTCAAATAGCTTATCCAGCCCTTGAGTGTTTTCTTCTTCACCTTCTGGAACCCCTATCACCCTCAGGTTCGGTTTTTTCACTTAATCCCACATTTCTTGTAGGCTTATTTCTTTTCTCTTAATTTTCTGCTCGATTTCTGTGACTGACTTATTTAATTGGAAGGAGTTGTCTTCAATCTCTGAGATTCTTTCTTCTGTTTGATCTACCCTGTTCTTGAGGCTTTCCACGGTGTTTTGTAGTTCCCTGTATAAGTTCTTTATTTCCAGGAGATCGGTTTGATTTTTCTTTAATATTTCAATTTCTTTAGTGAATTTTTCTTCCAAATCCTGGATTTTTTTTTGTGGTTTCTTTGTGTTGGTTATCCAATTTTTCTTGCATATCATTCAGTTTTCTTACAATCCATGTTTGAAATTCTTCTTCTGTCATTTTAGTGTTTTCAGTTTGTTTAATGTCCATTGCTGATGAGCTGTTGTTCCTCTTTGGAGGTGTGCTTTCCGCTTGAGTCTTCATACTTCCAGAGTTCTTTCGCTGGTTCCTTCCCATTTGGATGAGTTGTTCCTTCTTGCCTTTAGATTTTCGTTTGGATAATGACATACCCTGTTTAGTCTCTGAGCCAGTAGGTGGTGTTTGTGGTTGAGATTCAACCACACCCTTTATGATGAATCAGTAGATGCAGTTAAAGGGTGTGCAGGATGACCTCCCTGTCAGTAGGTGGCACTTGCAGGGAGGAGCGAGCTGCAGTGCTGTTTTGGGTCCTGTAGCTAGCTCTTATTCCTCTAGAGAGGCCCTCTTGTGCTTCAGGTGGTGGGTGGGGCCCTGGGATTTCCAGGTGTGTCCTTATTCTCCACCTCAGTGGGGGGAGTGAGTCTGGGTGGGTCTGGGTTGGGTAAGCCTGCCCTCAAGCTCCACACCTGCTGTTAGCAGGGTCAAAGGTCTACTCTTTGTTTCTGGGCAAAGCTGCCGGGAAGGCCTGAAATGGCTCCACTTAGCTGAAAGTCTGGGCTTGGGGGCTGGGGCTGTCCAAGACCCGCACTCTGGAGCAGGTCTCGCTTCCCTCCACTCTCCCCCTCTCCGTGGCCTCTCCCAGGCCTCTGCCAGCCAGCGAGACCTCATGCCAATGGATCTCCCCTGCTGTGACGTGGGCCAGGAGGTTCCCTACCCAGGATCGTAGCCTGAGCTGGGTGCACAGCCCTCTTTTGGGAGGAGGGTTGCTGCTCTGGCATGCTGATCTGCCCCTGAAGGCACACTCCTCAGTAGGCTCTTTCACAGATCTCTCTTCTGTGCCCCAGGGCAGTGTGATCCTGACCTGGGTGTATGGCATCCAGGCCTGGTCTATATGCCTGTCTTCTGGGCCCTGGAGATCAATCCCTGACCCTACCAAGGGGAGGGGTGCTCGTCTTGAATCACCTACAGGTGCCTAAGCTAGATAGATCTCCCTCCACCTCGGGATTTGCCCCGCTCTCCTGGAGTTCCCAGGCAAGTAGCACCTGGGAGGATTGGAGGGTAGGGAACTCGCAGTCTGAGTACCCCTCAGTCTGCTGTAGGGCCCCAAAAGGAAAGGTCCCTTTCCTAGGAGATGCCTCCGTGTGATGGCTAAATTGTGGGCACCCACTGGTAGGGAAGGGGAAGGAGAGAATGGAGCACGATGGTGTCTGTGGATTGGCTAGTGTCTGCGCCCGGGGAGGTGCCCCGAGGGGGCTGGGAGCCTGGTGCTGACTCCACGAGAGGCCACTGTTCGCTGGTGGCAGCTGTTTCTGGGCTGGCATCGGCAGGTCTCTCCAACTGCTCAGGAGCCCACCAGTAGTCCGAGATGCAAGGGAGGGGGAAGTTAACCGCTTCACCTACCCTTGTTGCTGGTCTCCTAGTCTCTCGGGACCTTTCTCCTTCCAGTTCTCCTCCGCAACATCTTCCCGTGGAGTCTCCTGTAGTTTCAGGCACCCTTCCTTCTGACCCTCACCCAATCTATGTTTCTCTGCTCACTTATTTTTTTCTCTTTCTTCTAAAATTCATCTTTTTTTGCAGAGACACTCTGACTGGAGGCTTTTCTCATCCACCATCTTGGCTCCTCCCCCAGATGTCTTTATCATAGAATGTTTTGTGCTCTTTTGGGTAGATGCTTAATAGTGCTATTGCTGGATCAAATGGTATTTCTATTTTTGGCTCTCTGAGGTATCTCCAAATTCTTTTCCACAGAGGTTGCACTAATTTTCAGTCTCACCAGCAGTGTAAGAGTGTTCCTGTCTCTCGGCATCCTCGCCGGAATTTGATGTTTTGGGATTTTTTGATAGAGGCCAATCTCACTGGGGTTAGATGATATCTCATTGTGGTTTTGATTTGCATTTCTCTAATGATTAGAGATGCTGAGCATTTTTTTATGTTTGCTGGCCATTATTCTGTCTTTATTTGCAAAGTTTCTGTTCATTTCCTTTGCCCATTTGTTGATGAGGTTTTTTTATTTTTTTCTTGTTGATTTTTTTGAGTTCTAGATAGATTCTGGTTATCAGCCCTTTATCAGATGTGTAGAGAGCAAATATTTTTTCCTGTTCTGTGGGCTGTCTATTCACTCTAATAGGTTTCTTGGCAGTGCATAAGCTTTTTAATTTGATTAGATCCCATTTATTTATTTTTGTTGCTCTGGCAATTTCTTTGGGGTTCTTTTTCAAGAATTCCTTGCCTAGGCTGATGTTTGAAAGGGTCTTCCCAACATCTTCTTTTAGAATTCTTAAGGTTTCATGCCTTAGCTTTAAGTCTGTTATCCATCTTGAATTGATTTTTGTGAGAGGTGAGAGGTGAGAGGTGGGGATCCAGTTTCATTCTTCTACATGTACCTATCCAGTTTTCCCAACACCATTTCTTGAAAAGAGATTCTTTTCCCCAGTGTATATTTTTTTGGCTTTCTCAAAGATTACATTACCATATGCGGATGGTTTCATCTCTGGCTTCTCAGTCCTGTTCCAGAGGTCAATGTCTCTGTTCTTGTGCCAGTACCATGCTGTTTTAGTTACTATAGCCTGGTAGTACAGCTTGAAGTCCGGTAGACTGATACTTCCCAGTTTTTTATTTTTACTTAAGATTTCTTTGGATATACGAGGTCTTTTCTGGTTCCATACAAAGTGTAGAATTATTTTTTCCAGATCTGTAAAGAATGATAGACTTGTCTTTTTGATAAAATGACTTTTTTTCCTTTGGATAAATACTCAATAGCGGGATTGCTGGATCAAATTTTCAATCTTTGAATTAATTCCATGCTATTTTCTACAGAAGTTTTATACTACTTTGCAGTCCCATCAAAAGTTTATAATTGTTCCCTTCTCTCTGCATCCATGCCAGCATCTGTTGTTTGGGGACCTTTTGATAAAAGCCATTGTCACTGGAGTTGGGTGATATCTCATTGTGGTTTTGATTTGCATTTCCCTGATGATTGGAGACTTTGAGCATTTTTTTGTATGTTTATTGGATATTAGTCTATCTTCTTTTGAAAAGTTCTGTTCATGTTTTCTGTCCACTTTTTTATGGGGTTGATTGATTTTTCTTGCTTATTTTGTTTGTGTTCTTTGCAGATTCTGGTTATTAGTCCTTTATTAGATGTATAGCATGCAAATATTTTCTCCCATTCTGTAGGTTGTCTATCGTCTCTATTGATTGTTCCCTGGGCTGTACAAAAGTTTTTTAGTTTAATCAAGTCCTACTTATTAATTTTTGTTGTTGCTGTGATTGCCTTTGGGGTCTTCTTCATTAAATCTTTGCCTAGGCCAATATCTAGAATAGACAGATTCTAACATTTTTTTCTAGAACTCTTATAGTTTTATGTTTTAGGTTTAAAACTGTTATCCACCAGGAATTAATTTTTGTGAGTGGTGAGAATTGCAGATACTGTTTCAGTCTTCTATATGCGGCTATCTAGATATTTATAGCAGCTTTTTAAAATAATTGTCAAAACCTGAAAGCAAACAGGAAGTTCTTCCATAAGTAAATGGATAAAAAAACTGTAGTACACCCATATAATGAAATGCTATTCAGTGAAAAAAAGGAATGCAATTAAGCCACAAAAAGCTTCAGCATTATACAATTCATTCATGTATCAACAACAACAAAACACTTGTGCCCTCTAAATCTAGCAAAATAGAAAAAAAGGCATTGATGAATCTTAAATGTATACACACACACACACACACACACACACACACACACACGTATATGTATGCTAATAGGAAGAAGCAGTCTAAAATAGCTACATTCTATATGATTCCATTTATCTGATATTTTGTGAAGTCAAAACTATAGAACTGGTAAACAGATGAGAGGTTGCTAGGGATATGGATTGGTAGTGTTGAATGGGTTCAAAATAACAATGTTTTAGGGGTGGAGGTGCTCTTTATAAGAATATAATGATATAAAAATGACATTGTGTTTTTGTCAAAATCCATAGAACATTGGATCACAAACAGTGAACCTTAATACATGAATGTTTAAAATATTTAGAAATTGAGATGTCATGAGATAGAATGCAGACTAGAAAAATGAATGAAACTATTTTATAAATGTTTAAAACAACCTCTCTGAAAAGAGTAAGAAAAAGAGTGTGATTTAACTAACTGTGAAAATCAATACAGTCTGTAAAATTAAAGGCAAAATGAATTGCACATAGATATTCTAGTTAATAAAATTTCTTCTCATGGGAGTGTGGGCTAACGATTCTGGAAAAGAAAGTATTTATTTAATGCATTTACTGAAAAATAAATAACAAAACAGACAAAAAACTACATCTTAGCTTCTACTTTCAGACAAGAGATACTGAGCCCCTATCAGTCTCAATCCTAAAACCTTATTGAAACTATAATGCAAAATAAATAGAAATCAATCTATAACAGCACATTTCTTCAAATGAAAAATTAGATGAAATATGTTTATTGGCTGGTGTTCCTAGAAAGCTACTGCTTAAGCTATGAGGGTGTGCAAGAAGCATTGTAACCAAATCTTAACAGTAACATCCCAAAAGGCTGTTGGCTCTGATTAAGGAAGTATGAAATCATGCAACAGTTAAAAAAATTAATTTTGTTAAAGAAAAGTGGCCTGTTATTTTCCTTGATGTAAATGCTAAACTTTTAAATTCTGCATAATGAATGAACAGAATAAATAGATTGGAGGTGCACACTGTTTTCAACCTCAAATTTTACTGTTGCATGTCTTTGATAAATCACCGTAGTGTTTTCCATTGGGGTTGTACTAATCTACATTCCCACACACAGTGTATCAGCATTCCCCTTCCACCACATCTGTACCAACATCTACTGGTTTTTGAATTTTTAATAATGGCCATTTTGACAAGAAAAAAATCCCAACAGTAAGGAAACAAGCGATTTTAGAACATAAGATCTGAACAGACACCTCCTAAAGATTACATGCAAGTAAGCATGTGAAAATATATTCAAAATTACACATCATTAGGGAATTGCAAATTAAAAACACAATGGAATAACACTGTACACCAATTAGAATGGCTAAAATCCAGAGAAAACCTGACAAGATCAAATATAGGCTAGCTTGCATAAGAATAACTCTCACTGCTTAAGAGAAATTTAAAATAGTGCAACCACTTTGAAAGATAATTTGGCAGTTTCTTACAAAACTAAACAGTTTCACCGTATCACACTCCTAGGTACTTACCAAAATGATGTTAAAACTTATGTCTATACAAAAATCTGCACACAGGTATTTATAAATCTTTGTTAAGATCTAAGTATCCTAAATCACCTCTACCACCCCTAGCAGGAAGTGAGGTGATCCCATAGCTAAGGATGCCACATTGAAATCCAGGGCTAAGGGCTAGAGAGAGAATATTTAAAAAGACTTAGAATGCTTGGGATAAAAGAAATCTAAGATGTTGCAGAGGACTTTACCCAGGGCCACTGGGCCCTGAGCAGGCCAAGGCAATGACCAGATCATGAGTTAAACCATCCGAGGTCTTCAGCAGCAGCTACTAGGCTCTTATCAGGAAGAGGACCAGTTGTGCCCCAGCTTTCACTATCCAGGAAGCAGCTCAAATCAGCCACTTCACAAAATATAATCTAAGATATCAGTTGATAAAACATCAATCTGTGGATGCCTATCTTTTCTGCTGTCATAAAGTTATGGAAAGCCACTGTTCTCTCTATATGCATGCATTAGTTCCAGAAAAAAACTTATTAAGAATAAGAAATAATCACTGTATAAAAATGTATCGAAATATTTGGTTTTCCTACGTTACCCAATCTACATCAAGGAAATTTTAATTCAGATGTGTCATTTTCTTTGCAAAAACCATTCATATGTAGGAATCTTATTAGCAGTTTTCTAATTTACTGTTTAGTTTGTTTTAAATTGTGAAATTTTGTTTATCTACACTGATTGAAATTTAAATGAAGAAATATTAATATCAACTTCAAACTTTAAATTTATCTTTTGAGAAAATTATAAATATGACAAAGTACCAAAAGTGTACATCTTTCTGTACATTTGCTCTTGATGTTACATTCTAAAAGGTGCATCATCAAGTACCTGTATACAGAAACATGTAATTGATGCCAAGGTCTCTTCTGCATATATTACATTATAAAAAGGTAAAGTAAATTTCATGGGTAAAAATTATAAAAAATAAATATTAACCAATTGTATTGATTGTCAGTGATCATCCATCCTTAGTAATAGAAAAGGGTACTGATATTCTGTTGAGTTTGATACAATTTGTAAAAGGTAAAAGGAACAGCAATAACCACAGACAAGGTACAAGGATAAAAATGGATACAAAAAACAAATGCCTCTTCAAAAACAAAGACAACTACAAGTGCTTCTTATAATAATGTTCTTAGGATATCACAGAATTTAGCTCTCAGTTTTAGAACACTGTGTTTGAATGTCACGCATGCATATTTCTACCCTACTAATTGCAGGGGGAAAAAAAAAAACTGCCCTTGCTTGATCGATAAGAAACTATTTTTATTAAGTGGGCACCTGTCTTTTTTTTTTCTTATTTTTCACACTTCCAATGTATAAAAACCAAATTACAGGACTAATTTATTGAGTGTATTTTTAAAAACTTTAACCGGCTAGCTTCTACTTCAATCTTACTCTTAATCTATAATAATGAGACTTTTTAAAACTTCCTTAATCAGGAAGAAAATATGTTCACCTAAAAATGACATAGCAATGTGTACAACAGTCAGGCACCTGCTCAACATTTCTTTGTGGGTAGATTTAGCATGAAAATATTTCTTAGCATTTGTTAGTTAAAACTGACAGTGTCTTTATGTAAATGGACACTGATGTATATCCATGGGTTTCAAGTAAATTGCATGCCTCCAGATCAGTGTATGTTCCTATATCTATTGGAGTTAGATTTTCATTGATTTTATCATTCCAAACATCTTATTACTATAGAAAATGTAGCCAAGTATATTTAATTTTATTGACTCTGATTCATAACTAGATTGCTTTAAGTTTTATTTAATAGTAAAATGCAATTATTCACCCCACTAACCTTAATCGTGTACCTATATAATTTGGTTCCTGCCCTGTTTTTGTTGCTGCTACTGCTGCTGCTGTTGTTGTTGTTTTATTTTCTTGACATCCTACTTACTCCCTCATCTTTATTCTCAACTACTTTGTTTTCATCTTTCTTTCATGCCTCCTCCTCCTGTGCTAGAAAAAACATGTCATGTGTTGACTTTCTCCCTTTTTGAATAGGAATGGTCAATTTATACCTGTCCCACCATTGTATTTTGGAAGCAGATAACCTTTTAATTTAGTTACTTAGGTCCACAGATGAAGATCAATTTTGCCCCAGGATGGATCATATTCAGAGTCTCACTCATACTGCTTTATATAATTAAAAATAAATTAGAAAATGAGATTTAGGATTTTTTTTGGTAATATTATTTAGATAAGATTTTGGACTTAGAATTGATGTTGTAAGGGTTTGAGAATTTGGGGAATATTGGGATGGGGTGAATGTATCTTGCACATAGACGGATGGCCAAGAAAGATTTTAGAATGATAAGTTGTCTGATACATGTTGCAGGAAAAGAGAAGGAATATGTTCAAGTCCTAACCCCTTGTACTTGAGAATGTAATCCTATTTGGAAATACATTCTTTGCAAATAAAATTAAGTTAATGATTTTGACATGAGATTACTCTTTATTTAGAATCTTTATACCATATCATAAATACCCTTATTAGACACACAAAAGAAAAAGACACAGAGATACCTAGAGAGGATGGCCATGTGAAAATAGAAGCATATACTGCAATGCTGTACCTAAAAGTCAAGACATCTCAAAATTTATCAGTAGCCACTGGAAGCTAGCAGAGTAGAACAGAATAGATTTTTTCTCAAAGCCTCTGGAAGGAACTAATCCTCCTGCCACTTTAGTTTTGGACTTGTGGGCTCCAGTATTGTGAAATAATAAATTTCTGGTGTTTTAAGACACCAAGTTTGTGCAAATTTGTTTTAGGGATCCTAAAAAAATGTATACATTTGTCTTACCATAAGATCTGTTATCGTACTCCTAGGTATTTAGCTAATTGATTTTAGAACTTATAACCACTTGAAATATATAAAAATGTACAGTCACTTTATTCATAATGACCGAAAATTGGAATTGACCCCTAATGGGTGAATGTGTACACACGCTGTGGTGTCTCCATTCAATTGGATTATTTTTCAATTATTAAAAAAACAGAAAAAACAGCTAGCAAGCCACAAACGAAATGGATGAGTCTTAAATGCATATTGGTTATTGAAAGAAGCCAGTCTGAAAAGACTACATACTGAATGCTTCCAATCACATGACATTCTGTCAAAGCACAGTGATGCTAAAAAGATCAACGTTTGCTGAGGATTTGCATGGTAGTGGTGTTGGAGGGGCATTGAATAGAAGCTCAAGAGATTTTTAGGATGGTGAAAATATTCCGTATGACACTACAATGATGAATGTAAGGCATTAAGCATTTGTCAAAACCTGTAGAACTGTAGAGCCCAAAGATACAACCCTAATGTATGCAAATTATAAAAAATCATTTGAGAGGTTAGAGATTCCAGGATATAGTTTAGAATTTAACAAAAGAGTTTTTCTCTGACTTGGGTGATGCAAAGGCAATATATGTAACCAAAGTGTTTGTACCCCCGCAATATTCTGAAATAAAAAAAAGAATTTAACAAAAGAATCAAACAATTATAAATTTGTGAAGCAACTTCCTGGAAGCGGATGTCAAAGAAAAGGTGGTGAGCCAAATAACTCTGGACATGACTGAAGTCTATAAGATTAAAGGTAAAAGGCAAAGGCACTGTATATAAGCATTGTAGTCTTATTGATAAAGGTCCTATGAAGTATAGATTAACAATTCTGAAACCACTCTGTGTGAATACTGGAATCCAAAATTAAGTAAATAGCTGGTGGATTTTGGAAGCTAAATTTCCACTTTTGGAGTCAAAGGTGCAAATGAGCAAAGGAGGCTAGAATGATGAATGTGGGAATGGATTAGAGTGTAGGTATCAGTATAAACTTGTATTAATCTTAAAAGAGATACAGA
>NW_012152241.1:84192-86224 GCF_000956105.1 Propithecus coquereli | reverse complement strand
AATATTGCTTTTGTTCCTTAACTCTATAAGTCATATCATCATTGTATGATAGCATGAAAACTTCTTTTATGTGCATTTATCCCTGTTACTTATATAAATTGAATGAAAACTTTGAAATGTATACCAAATTCCAAATGGGATAAGTGGGTACCAATTCAATCACTCACATATATACCTCGTTTAAAGGTATGTTAAACATGCATAGACCAATTCTTTCTCATGATTATAAATGGTTATAGGCCTAAATGTGTCCATTTGTACTTGAGCATTAATTGTTAAATTTATGTACTCATGAAACCAAGCACATAACTGAGAAGGATTTCAGATTAGAGAAGGGTGGGATAAGAGTAAGTTCCCGCCACTAATGTTCACTCTTACACTTGGGAGACTGAATGGTGTGGATTCTAAAATATTAGATGCTGCCGACTTTTCTTATAGAAAGAAGTGATATAACCTAGAGGAATATAACTAAGATCACTCAAAAAAAATAACTAAATCTATTTTGATATGGAATGTGAGGAGCTGTGACACAGAAAAAGGAGTATTGATAGTTCTCTTCATCTTTCCTAGGGAAATTTGTTCTTTTCTGTGCAGACCAGGAAGAATGGCCATTCTCCTTCTATTTTGGGAGAGATTATTATACTACTCTTCTTGTCATCCTTCTGTGTGAAAGCACATAATCAAAACTAATGTAAAATTGAAAGCAGCTCTCCTGCTTCACAAGTGAGAATGAGGTTGATTAAATGAATAAGACTTTGAAGTAAAACATGAAAACTTCTTGTAAAACTTGCAATGTTTTAATTTCTATTCAGAATTTCAAAACCTCTAATAGCAGATTCCATGCTATTTAAAACTTGTCAGCACTGCAGTTATTCTGACGAAATTACAATAAATGTCAAAGAAGGAGAATTTTAATAAGTAAAATAGTTTCTGACTTAAGCATATTTTCATCTCCTCCGGAATTCACCACCTGCTCAAGCAGCACATTACTCTGTCTCAGAATAAAGAATAGTCATATTTTTCCAAACGTACCAATAGTAATAGATTTTAATATTGTAACAGAAAAAAAAAATAAAGACTAAATTTGGGAGTTACATACAAATAGAATTTGGTTCAAATTAAAGGATGTACCTAAACTTCTGGACACTGTACTTGTATCATAACATGTTCTCAATTACCAGAGGTTTTTTTTATCAGTAGATAGATGACCCTCTTGCAATTATACCATAGTTGGTATCTCTATACTGGATCATGAATTAGAATATGAGTTCTGTGTTATGGTTCCTTGTAAGTGAAATAACCTACCATTATCTGGTTTTCCTTTATAAATATGTAAGTATATCATTATAAATCAAGGGTTGTATAATTCATATAATATATAATTCTCATAGTATATAATTAGTTTCCAGATGTAACTCTGAAAGATTAGGTTTGACCAAACAATGAATATTCTTGATTTCTCATGAAATAACATTGCCTAAAAATAATTTACTGCAAATAAATTTGCCATTCATGAAATAAAATAGGATCATTTATATTACCACAGATAAAATGTGCTTCATTCTTCTTGCTGAAAAATAGACAATATTATGAATCAGTGAGGTTATCATTTTTACTGTGCTTCATTAATGTATTTCCTCTCTGTATAAAAGAACTGTAAACTAAAGATGATTTCTAAGTAAAAAATGGTTATGAAAAAATTATGTCTTATAGAATACATCAGCAGCTTGTATTTCACCTCTTTGGAATTTAGATAACCCTAAAATATATATTTGCTTTCTAATAAATTGATGACAAATACTGAAATTTTAACAACATTCTAGGTGGTAACTTTTTATTTCAAAAAGTAACGTGGACATAAAAGGTCTAACTATTCCACTTTATTACTTTCTGACAGTTGTATTATAATAAATACTAATTATCCTGAATCCTCAGCCAAAAGCTATAGTATTCCACTTTCTTTTTTTCAAACAAATTTGGTGCTGAGAAAAAATGAAAAAATAAATAGGTTCTTTTTTCATATTGCTAGTAT
>NW_012152241.1:79994-81712 GCF_000956105.1 Propithecus coquereli | reverse complement strand
AAAGAAGGAGAATTTTAATAAGTAAAATAGTTTCTGACTTAAGCATATTTTCATCTCCTCCGGAATTCACCACCTGCTCAAGCAGCACATTACTCATTCTGACGAAATTACAATAAATGTCAAAGAAGGAGAATTTTAATAAGTAAAATAGTTTCTGACTTAAGCATATTTTCATCCCCTCCGGAATTCACCACCTGCTCAAGCAGCACATTACTCTGTCTCAGAATAAAGAATAGTCATATTTTTCCAAACGTACCAATTAAGCTTGTTTAGAATTAGAGTTGTTTAATCCATCAGGTTAGCATTAATCTAAGATAAACAAAGTTTAACTTAGTCAAAATAGTATAAAGGATTGCCTCAGGTGCTCTGGGAATATGGCAATTATATTAAAGATGGATCATTGATATCTCTGATTTTGATGTTATATAATTCTTTCTAATAACTTCCCTTTTAATATCTTTATTGAATACATACAACAGGAATGTTTGCATTAATGGGAGAATATACATAATTTAGATAGGTACTCACATGTCTAAACTTATCAGCCCTTGGAATAAATATTTTAATGAGGAAAAACGTCCTTGATTACCAGAAAGTGTTTAGATTACTCAGTAGACTACACCCAAAGAGTTGACAGTTTCTTATTTGCTTCTTTCATTACTTTACTGCTAATGTTAGGATTAAGGTTTTTGTATTTATTACCTATTGTCGCATTATAAATTATCACAAAACTAACAGATTAAATTACATATATCTACTATCACACCATTTCTGAGGGTGAGGTATTTGGAAGTAAGTTAGCCAGATGGTTCTATCTCAGGTTCTCTCATAAGGTTGCAATTTAGATGTCAATGGGGCTGCAGTTAACAGAGAGCAAGACTAAACTGAAGAATCCTCTTCTAAGAGGGTTTTCACAAATGGCTAAGAGGAAACTTTAATTCCTTACTGGCATTTAGCACATGGTGACAGTTTCAAATCACCTGGGCCTCTCCATAGGGCTACTCGAGTATACTCATGATACCCCACGTGGAATGATTCCTTAAAGCATAAGATGATCACGATGCCTTTGATTATCTGGTCTCGGAATCACATGTCATTTTTGCAATACTCCATTGGTTGCATAGATCAGCCCTATTTGATGTAGAAAGGGATTACATAGGATCATGAATAGGCTCCTTATTCATTACAAAGTTAATTAGGGTCCATAGCTACATTCAATATTTAGCTTTAAAGTAATATCAAGAAAAGTTGGAAACATTCTAAATTATTACTATTTTATAGACTCACACTTTTACAGAAGTTACTCCATTGGGAAGCTGCTGAAATTGGCTTTCAAAGAATTTCAAAACTACCCTTTCAAAACTTCATTCCCATTTTTCCTAATAAAAAGAGTTCATCAGGCCAAGGGAGTTAGTTCACATGCTTTACTTATTTTCTCCTTTGTGATGAATGTTTTTATTTTACTAATTCTCGTACACCTTATACCTCTGGCTTTTGAATAATTTCCATCTTTTCAGGCCGTATACATGCCTTACTTATTGACTATTAAAGCACTAAAAACTCTATCCTACTCCAACGATTTTGATATATCACATATTTTTCCTCATTAGCAAATGGCTTATATTTGCAAGATTTTTTTTCTCAATAATAATAAAATCTTGAATGGACAAAATTGTATACTCTTTTTTACTTATTACATCACTCAGGATAATCTTGAA
>NW_012152241.1:78692-79944 GCF_000956105.1 Propithecus coquereli | reverse complement strand
ATTTCCTAAACATGTCTGTGAACTGATTTATTTAAATAGGTGTTGTAATATTTCATCCCATAATTTAGTATAGGTGTAACCAATAAAGCCATTCACTAGACTCTGTGATTATTTGTTTTTAAAGTATTTCACATAAAACACTCCCTCATATATTCTTCTCCCCATTCAACTATAGACAAATAGATGGTACTCTTTTTCATTCTGGGGAGCTCAGAGGAGCCTATAGTTTTTCACTTTTACTGATGCTGGCATCTGGATGTCTTGTTAAAGAATATGAATATGTATATCCAATACATAACAGCACTTTATTAAATATGCACGCTTTCTAGTTATTGTAGGATAAAATTGCATTAAATTACAATTACATCAAAGCTTTGCTAAAATAAAAAATTGAGCAAGTGCAGATGTCTTTTTTATAGAATGTCTTTTGTTCTTTTGGGTAGATGTCCAGTAATGGGATTGCTGGATCAAATGGTAGACCTACTTGTATCTCTTTGAGGTATCTCCATATTGCTTTCCACAGAGGTTACAAAACAATGGTGCTACACCACCTCTTGTATTTTCCTGAGTAGAGCTGGAACCCATTCTACTAAGTGAAGTATCCCAAGAATGGAAAAACAAGAACCACATGTACTCACCATCAAATTGGTTTCACTGACCAACACCTGAGTAGAGCTGGAACCCATTCTACTAAGTGAAGTATCCCAAGAATGGAAAAACAAGCACCACATGTACTCACCATCAAATTGGTTTCACTGACCAACACCTAAGTGCACATATAGGAATAACATTTATCAGGCGTCAGACAGATGGAGGGGGGAGGAGGGGATGGGTATATACATACAGAATGAGTGCGATGAGCACCATCTAGGGGATGGACACTCTTGAAGCTCTGGGCAGTGGGGGGGTGGAGGGGGGAAGGACAACATATGTAACCTAAACATTTGTACCCCTATAATAGGCAGAAATAAAAAAAAATTGAGCAAGAATGCAACAAAGTATATAGTGTTTTATAATTTGGAATGACAATTTGATTTACATAATTTATTTTCATCTCTGATTAAAGTCAGTTGTTTTCCAGTGTGATTTACATTTTCTTTTCAAAGTGCTTTCCTTGTCATCTTTAAGTTTAATATGACAATGACCTGATTCAATTTGCTGTTTTTCTAAAATTATCGTCTAGTGCATGTCTATGAGATTTGTTGTTTTGTCACAGTCCAATTCAGTGATTCTTACATAATCTATTATAACT
>NW_012152241.1:60826-67507 GCF_000956105.1 Propithecus coquereli | reverse complement strand
TAATACCTTTATAGTCTTTCAAAGTGCAAAAGAAAGAAAAAAAGATCTTCCTACCACACATGTATTGGTATAATCAGCCAAAAATATTTCATACAAAAGCTAGGCTGACATTTCAACCTAATTGGTATTTAAGTGTAAATTCTCATAGCAAGCTTAGACTATGCTAGACTCCAGTGTCAACTAGATCATAGATGAAGATTCATATTCACAACTATTAGCCTGTCTCTGTAGGATCAATTCCTTGGGTTTAATTTCTTTAATATTTATATCTCCATTTTATATCAGGGAGTTCATTTCTCTACTGAGCATTGTGGTTCACCTTCACATGTTTAAAGAAATGCAAATTTGGGGAGACAGGTAATGAGGTTTTGTCTCTTGCCCTCTAGGAAGGCATTTTAGCTCTTTCTTCATAAATAATCCTCACCACTGCTCCTCAGAAATCATTAAACATGTTGGTATGATTTTCATGCAGCTAAAAAAGTAAGTCCCTCCTCAGTGCACAAACTGACAGATATTTGAAAATATACATGTGGATGCATACTTGCATTAGTATACATACATACATACATATAATATTACTCCATGCTTCATTAAAAATTCCGGTACAAACTGGAAACACATTAAAATACAATTGCCAACAGGAAAAACTAGAGAGAGTAGATAAAAGCAAGAGTTTTATTTTCTCTATTGTGTATTGATAGCACCTTTTTGGATATAAACATCATATTCATAGATAGAAATAAAATAGTAATGACAAAGAAATAACTTATATGACTGTATGTTTTATTAGATACAGGTAATGTCTTATGGACTCTTCTAGAACTTGAAATATGGTCACTTTAAATCATGCTTTTGGTAAAATGGTAAAATGTTAAATCAAATACCTATAAGAACAAATTGCCCTGTAGTTTAGCTCTGTTGCTATTAGTTTATCTTCCCGTGCCTTTGTCATGAATTTACTGGCAAACAGAAAACTGTCACTTTTGTTTTCAGGGATTTCAGATATTTTTGCTTCAGGTGGTTGCTCACTAATGTCATTTTCAGTTTGCAATCTAGAGGTGGGCTTAATGCACCACTTGAAATACAACAGATTTTTATCTTTGTCTCCTGTATAACTAAATCCAAAACCCTGTTGTTGGCTAGCAGTTATCATAAAAACAACCCACTTTCTGGATTATTTAACATTTCAAACAACACATATAAAATATAATAATCATGTCTCTGAGTAGTCAGACTGTCACTCATCTATGTTTTTATGAACTAATAACTTACATCTAAACTAAAAAATTTAATAATTACTATATAACGCAATGTCTACAACATTTGATCAGTGTTAGGAGATTAAGACGTTTAACAAGTAGTCATAAAATAAGATTTAAGGGGATGATATAATTATGATATAAAGTTGAATAGCAATGAAACACAATGATAAAATAAATTTTGAGAGGTATTATAAATTATTTACTGATTACATCACAGACTGATGAGTACATAATCTTCTAACATCATGGACAGGTTTTAACAGGAAAGACACCTCATAGCTTGTCTAGCTAATTTTGTTATTGTAATGGTTCAAATAAATCAGCATTTATAAATCTTTTCAATATTTAATTGCCTGAACATTCTGAATATAGAGAAGCATAATGTTAATGAGATTGCATTTGTGCTAATTTGTTTGTAAACATATAGAGTGTCTACTCCCTTATCCTGTTTCAGGACTTCTGAGAAATGATGAGCCCTCAAAGGGATAAGGAAGCAATGTCCAATCATAATTCATGGGTATAACCATGCTAGTCACTTTGATAATGGACAAAAAGACTCCAAGGATTGACATCATTTTAAAACCAAAATGCAATCTAATACTAGTTCAATTTGTTTTATTTTAATTAAAATGATTTATTTGTATGCTGTTATCTTGAGTTTCTTTTCCAATAATTTGTCTTAATAAGACACAAATAGGGTAAAATGTACACATATGTCTGCAGTTCAATGAGCTTTGAAAAAATGCAGATGGCCATATAACTACACCCTTATCAACATGTAGAATTTCTATTGTTCCCTTATGCACCTTCCAGTCAATGCTCCACACCTTGTACTCTCAGGTATTATTACCATCATCATAGATTTGTACTGTCTACTCTAGAGTTTTATATAAATGGGATCAGATAGTCTGTACTTTCTTATGCACTACTTCTGTATCTCCCCAAAATGGCTTAGTAAAATCTGGGCATCTGTATCACTTCATGTATCAATAGTTTGTTCCTTTCTATGAACACACTTGGGGCAAAAATTGATAAAAAAAATAGTTTTTTCTTTTCTGTTGCTGAGTAGTATTCTATTTTGTAAATATGCAGCAGTATGCCACTGTTAGTTTATCCATTCTCCTGTTGATGGATATTTCCATATTTTCCTTATTACAAATAAAAATACCATAAAATTGTTGTCTAAGGCTTTTTGTGGTCATATTTTTATTTAACTTGGATAAATAACTAGAAGTGCAATTTATAGGTCATAGTTGTAAGAAAGTGCCAAACTATTATTCAAAGAAGATAAATGCTTCTATAAGCCGTTTTTCAGAGTTTCGGTTGCTCCACAAACTTATCATTTAGTAGTGTTGATCTTTCAAAGTTACCATTTTATTGTGTGTGTAGTGATGTATCATTGTAGTTTTATCTTTTCATTTCTAGTAACTCATGATGTTGATCAACATTTTCACATGCTTATTGGCCATTTGAACATTTCCCTTTGTGAGGTGTCTATTCAATGCTTCAGTGCATAGGTTTTGCTCAATGTAATGTTATTAGCAGAGAGAGAGGGAGGATTAGAAATGGAAATATTGAAAAATTTTCTGGGCTGTATAATCACAGTCAAATCTTTCTTCTACACTTTTGAACTTAAGCTATGTTCTTGATGTATATAATTATTGGGGTTACAGAAATGTAGTCTCTATAATTTATACCTTTTTATGTGTTGTGTCTATTCCTACTGTGTCATTTGATGGTAAATATTGTTTAGAATTCAATAATTTTACCATATGTTATATTACATAATATGTAAACAGATATAATTATTTGATTACAATTTTCTTTCAGTAATATTTGCCTAATTATGTTTTATAGATTTACAATTTAACTTATAAATTCTCTAATTCCAGTGCAATTAATTGTTTTTCTAATGCTTTGGCATGATTGTATGTCTGAATTAAACTATCTTTGATTATACTCAATACAAAGCTTATAGGCAAAATAATCTTTAACTATAGTCATTATCTAATATTTAAGGTTGCATGCAAATAAATAAGATTGATACATTGCACATATTCTGTTAGTCATTCTTGAAAACTGACATTTGATGTTTTAATCATTCATGGCTTCTAAAATGCTTTGTTATAGTACCTTAAAACTTCAGGTGAAGGGAATACTTGGGAAATGCTTTCTTTTTTTTTCTCTTTTTTTTATTTATTTATTATTCCAGGGTTTTGTGAGGGTACAAACATTGTAGTTACACTTTATGTCTTTGCCGCGCACAAAGGCATGCCCTTCCCTCCTTTTAGTGCTCCCCGTGTCCTTTGAAATGGTTTCCTTATACAGCTGAGTTTTCTATTCCATGCAAATCATGCTGGCAATCAGACATATAGCTATATGGAACCAGCTGTGGGAGAATATGATGCCAAGAAGCAGAGATGGGAAGTAGAAGGGTTTATGGAGGCTTTTAATTTTCCATGTCCAGTTATCTCTTAGGTTCAACAGCTCCCAGTCCGTAATAAAGTATGATCATGTGAATCAATAGTTTTCCATTTTGTCTATATTTTCCTATGTCTGCCATTTTATTTATGTATTTGACAAACACATACAGAATATTTGTTATGTACCTAGTAATAATCAAAGAATTTTATACATATTAACTAAAAACCAACTTATGAGGTACAAGGATTATTTCTCCAACTTTTAGATAAGAAAACAAAACATCGGAGAGTTTAAGTAATCCGCCCTTTTCAGTTATCTATTGCTGTGTAACAGCCCACCCAAAACTTAAAAAGACATCTGCTTATTTGCTTATGGTTCTGTGTGTCAGTACTTTTGTCTGGGCTCAGCTGAAAGGTTCTGCTGTTTTTACCTGGAGTCACTCATGCAACTTCAGATATCTGACAGCTCTACTAGGGAGCTCTACTGGATTGTCTCAGATGGTTGTACATATAAATGCCAGATGATTATGGCTGTCCACTACAGGTCCTTTGTTTTCCTCAACAGGGTCACTCATCCTTAGCTAGTAACATAAAAACAATCAAACAACAAGGAAAAAAAACAAACCCAAAAAACACCGTATGAGTCTTTCTGATTATAACACATAATTTGGTAATTACCTTGATAATTTTTATGATATCCACTTCCTTATTTCTTCCTAAATTTTATTACCAAATAAAACACTCCTGAAAATCACAGTTCAATTTTAAAAAAAACTTTAGACTTGATAAAAATGAATTATACAAGATGGGTTCTATTCTGCTAATGCTCTTTTGTATCATATTATGTCTTTAACATATTTTCATGTCAATAAAATTATTTCGATTTATTCATTTTCTTCTTTGAATAATTTTTCATATTATGAATATACCACATATTTTTCAATTCCAGTTGATGTACAATTGAGTTATTACCAGTTTAGGGTTATTCTGGAAAAATAAAAAGGACATCAAACATTCCAGCATGCATGGAATCTTGATATATACAAATACATATTCCTAGGGATTGTATAACTAAGAGTAGAATTACAGGGTCAAAAGGCATATATATTTTCAGGTTTACTATTTACTTTCAAACTTAATTTTCAGAAGTATTTTTCCAATGTTTTCTTGTACTAGCATGTATGATAGTTTGCTGAGATTATGGAACAAGGAACTCTCATAAAATTGAGGAAAAAGAAAAAGAAGATATATGGGTATAAACTTTCTGTATTTTACCAGAATTAAGTTTCTGTTACCCTGATATCCTGAAGTAGGTTAAGTAGGTTAAGATGGATATTATAATGCCTAACAAAACCACTTAGAAAGTCATTTAAAGAACTTATAAAAATCAACAGAAAAATAAAAACTATACACTAAAATATTCATTTAAATAATTCAATAAGGAGTAACAAGAGGAAAAAAAGACACAAGACAAATAAAAATCAAATGGCAAAATAGCAGATATAAATATAACCACATCAATAATATCATTAAATGTGAATGTACTAAACACTTCATCAATGGGCAGAGATTTTCAGATTGGGTAAATATGCAAGACCCTATTGCATACTGTCCATAAGACAAAGGTTAGATTTGAGGTTTAAAGTAAAAAGTTTAAAGTAAAAGGATGGAGAAAATTACCATACAAACAATAATCCTGATAGATCTTGAGTAGCTATACTAATACCAAACAAAATAGATTTTAAGGCCAGGCACAATGATCAGACCTACAATTGCAGCACTTTGAGAGGCCAAGGCAGGAGGATAGCTTGATGCCAGGACTTTGATGCCAGCCTGGGCCACATAGTGAAACCCCATTTCGACAAAAATAAAATAAAAATTAGTCAAGCACAGTGGTAGGCTCAGTAGTCCCGGCCACTCAGGAGGCTGAGGCAAGATGATCACTTGAGCCCAGGAGTTTGAGGTTGTTGTGAGCTATGATGATGCCACTAAACTCTAGCCCATGTAACAGAGTGAAATCCTGTTTTAAAAATAAATAAATAAAATTTAAGACAAGATATATTACTAGAGACAAAGGGGAACATTTCATAATGATATAAGTCAGTATATCAGGAATGGTACATTTACCCATTAGAATGCACATACATCTAACAAGGAGCCACGATATACGTAAAGAAGAAATTGATAGAATTCAAAGAACTAGATAATTCAGCAGCCATACTTGAAGGTTTAATATCCCACTTTCAATAAATGACAGATAAACTAGACAAAAAATAAACAAGTCTACAGGAGACTTGAACACCATTGGTCAGCTTGCCCTAATTGCCAGTTATATAACACTTCACCTAACGACTAGAAATGGGAAACCTATAGCTTTGAAGGCATTCATCAAAAAATAAGAAAAGACAAATCAATAATCTAGTTCATCTTAAGAAACTAGAAAAACAGAGCAAACTAAACCAAATCAAAAAGAAGAAAGTAATAAAGATCAGAGTAGAAATCAATGAAATGGGTAATAGAAAAACAATAGAAAAAGCAATGGGAAAAAAGTTGGTTCTTTGAAAATATCAACAAAGCTGACAAACTTTAGCTAGAATGATCAAGAAAATTAAAGAGGAGATATATATTTACAAAGTCCAGAATAAGCAGGGGGGAATCACTACAGACTTAAAGGAATGTAAAAGTTAGAAAGAAATATTAGAACTTTATGGCAATAAATTAGTCAATTTAGATGAATGAAACAATTCCCAGAAAATATCAAGATCGAATTAAGAAGAAATAGAAAATTACCTATCTTTGACAAACTTGTACAAAAAATAAAAGAGGGACACTTCCCAACTTATTTATGGGGTCAATATTACCCAGGTGCTAATGCTAGATAAAGTCATATTTAGAAAAAATAAGGACTAACATCTATCTCCTAGATATAAGATTCAAAACTCCTTAACAAAATAGAACTAAAACAAATTTAGCAACACATAAAAACATATATCATG
>NW_012152241.1:54620-59736 GCF_000956105.1 Propithecus coquereli | reverse complement strand
TCAAAACACATAATTTTTTGTGATTTGCAGATTTTCAAATAAATATTCATCATTTTATTACTCCTTGAATTATTTCTTAGAGATAAATACAGATAAGGATTCCATTATGATGTATAAAAATTTCTATGATTATAGTCAAATTTTGGAATCCATTCTCTAAATTCCTTAAGTGTAAGACTCTCTCTATTCAGTTTTTTCATGCAACTTGTATTTATTGGGCAGGAGCCTTTCTCAACCTCAAAAATAAATGGTGCAACCAGGCCCTAACATTCTTTATTAATATCTAACAGAATTTACATCTTCTCAGAAAGTGAAAGACAACAAATGAATGAAATATAGATATTTTCAGATAGTGGTAAGTGTGATGAGGGCAATAAAACAGTTATATTATCCTTCTGGATAGTGCACTCTTAGACAAGTGCTTTCTTCTCTTTAAGCCTGTCTCCTGCAATTGCTCTGAAGGGGTAATGAGAGCCTCTGCTTCACTTTATCTTCCACCTGTGAGAAGTGAATAAGAGGGATTGTTTGCAATTCACTCAAAATATTGTCTGGTTTGGAGTAAATATGAAAGTTTCTTGCATTAGGTTTTGCTAGTTGAAATATTGGTTTTCAAATTCCACACATGCTTATTTACGTTAATTAATAGCTATGTGTTTGGAAGGGAAAGGGGGTCTACCTTAGATAATACGATTAGAGAAAACCTCTCTAGTCAAGTTTTTCCATTGTCTCACACAATTCCTAATACACAACATGTAGGCAAAAATTTTTTGCTAAATATTGGAATTCAGGAAAAATCAAAAATATCCTATGGGGAGGGGGGTTGTAGACTTGTGAGGATTTGTAGTAGCCACCAGTCAGGACACTTCATTTAGCTTCCAATGTATTTGAAATGCGGCTGCTAAATCAGCAGTGTCAGCTTCTTGATTCTGTTTTTTTTTTTTTTTCTTTGAATTTCATCTTCAGGGGTGTATGCTTAAAGTCATGACTCCAATTCTCAGTGGCAGCAAGAAAGTGCTATGGTACTTAACTGGTAATTATTTATTTTTGATATCCAAAATCCTGCTTCTTCAGTGCTTATAATTTTTGGAAGTACCTTTTTAAAACTATTTGTGTAGAATGCCTTCTGTTTCTTGTAGTGCTTGAGTTGGCTGATACCAGAAGTAGATGCAGAAAACAGATGGTCAAGTATGGAAACCTGGGTTTTGTTACCTGGCCTGCTCGGATTTGAAGTGACCTGGCAGTTACAACCAGATGGTGACAATTATACAGTCCACAAAAAGCAGTGGCAAAAAAGTACTGAGGAAGCCATGCTTTAGTAAATAGAGTGACTGCTACATTAGACTATTACGTTGAAAATGGAAAATATAAAAATTGGGAGGTCGGCTGGCTGCTTCTGACAACACTGGAAAGGTTAAAAGAAAAACAATTACTAGTATCAGGCTTTCAATCATGGCTCAAGGCAAACTTCGTATCTGTATATTTATATCTGTGTCTATGTGTATATCTAAAATTTCCAGTAGTGCCGGGCTAATAAAGCCAGCAATCAAATGCTGTTTTATCCTGTGAGTTATTGAATTAAAATGTAATCAAATTCATGAATTTGTTAGTCTATCATGTGAAAGCTGACCTGTTGGTTGGGAAAGAATGGGGCTTGAAAATTGAAATGGAGTCATTTAGGTGGATTTATCTGGATATGAATTTTGTTTATCCCTTGAGGGCCATTCATGTCATGGTGAAGAACTTTTAATTATTCACCTCAGATAATTGCTTTGGACAGAAGTGTCAATTCTTATACTTCCTACACTCCTACTACCTCATAGCCTCTAGGCCAAAAAGTAGATTCTAATAACAGTTTGTCCCAGGGAACAAGTAAAAATAAGATCAAGATAAAAATCCATGCACACAAACACACACCCCACAAATATTACAAAATTTTCACCATTTATATTGGCAAAAAACCTGAGCAATGTATGTGGGAATGGTTTCTAAATGTGCCAGGCAGGGAAGAAAATAATAGCGTGGGGCAATTAAATCAATATGACTATATTTACTTGAAATTCTGAATGTAACATGCTACCTAGAGCAACCAGGAGTGATTGCAGCATTTGGTTCAGTTGCTTGACTAAAACCCTGTCTTAGAGTTTGAGGTGGCCCACACTAAACTAATGTGATATATTAGACATTTTTTTGGTATAATTTATGGGTGTAACTTGTCACTAGCTCTGAGTTTATGCTTGTCTTTTAGAATTCATAATGCCAGTGTGTACTATCAAAAGTAGGGCTTCCTCAAAGAACTAAAAGTAGAACTACCATTTGATCCAGCAATCCTACTACTGCGTATTTACCCAAAGGAAAAGAAAACAAAAAACGTCATTTTATCAAAAAGACACTTGCAAGAGAATGTTTATTGCAGCACAATTCACAATTGCAAAGATGTCAAATAGACCCAAGTGCCCATCAATTCATGAGTAGATTAATAAAATGTGGTATATGAATACCAAGGAGTTCTATTCAACCATAAAAAATGAACTAATACCTTTTGTAACAATCTAGATGGAACTGGAAACCATTTTCTTAGTGAAGTATCACAAGAATGGTAAAACTAACACCACATATACTCACTATTAAATTGGAACTAACTAATCGGCACTCATGTCCACTGATGGAAGTAAAACTCAGCGGAAGTCAAGCAGGTCGGTGGGGGGAGGGTGGATGGGTGATATTATAACTAATGGGTACAACATACACTATCTGGGTGACGGGCACACTTAGAACTTTGTCTCAAGCAGTACAAAAGCAATCCATGTAACGAAACATTTGTACCCCTATAATATTCTGGAAAAAAATTAAAAATAGTAGGGCTTGTAGTCAACTGGAAGTTTTGGCATGAATCATTTTCACAGTGGATTCAGTGGTTTAGGAGGAACCAAGGATTAACCCTGAAACCTGAGTCTCCCCATGAAAAAAAGAGCAATAAATGCACTACTGCATTCCTGAAGAAAATATTCCTATCATAACTCCGTTTGAAGTGTCTGATTGGCCTGTACAGATGAAACATGGCAGAAATGGGAAACAAAGCACATAAAATCTGTTGATGACTCCAATTGCTGTTCCAGATGTAGTCTCTTTATAGGAGCAATTAGCATTGCCCCTGGCACCCATTATGAAGCTATCAAACTGCCAAAAGATTTTGCTGTCTACCAGTGAGTAGAAAATACCAGCAGTACTTGGCTTTCAAGTTGTAATGACAGCACTAAACCTCTGTTGTCTCTTTTCCCTTTACAGTTTTCTCTCATAGTTTAGTTTGCAGGATTCTAGACTAACTTAATATCTCAAAAGACGTTATGCTGGTCCACCACATTGATGTCTATAAGCCAATAAGATATGGTGAAGTAGACATAATTGATACACTCTAACATTTGGCAAGAAACATGCTATTTAAGGGAAAAGAAAAAAACTATAAAATGTCAGAAGTTTTCCAGTTTTCCATTTTTAGCATTGTTGGTGCTTCTGACCTGGTTCATAATAGGATTTCCTATTATGAGAGACAAAGTTATTGCATTCTTCAGGACTAAAACAAAGGACACAGGATTCATTTGACCTCCTTTGACTCAGGGGGTAACACATGACAAATCTAGTATGTTCTCTTTTTGCAATGAACTTCTAAAGCTACTCGATTTTGATTTGGAAATCCAAACTTCACATTGGCTCTAAGAGCTGGTCCAAACCATAGTGAATGAATATCGTTCTGCCACATACGACTTGGCAGAGCCAATAACACTCAAAATTCCTGTAGCATATTAGAATGCACATAGAATCTGCTGCAAACCCTCAAAGAGAATTACACTGCAGGTCCTTAGGGTTTGGAGAAAATCCCTTCTGGGCTATAGGGAAGGCTAACCACCATTGGCCTACAAGTAAGATGCAAATTGAGCTGGCCAATGAATGGGCGTTATCCAATCCACCAAATCATAAAAGAGTGAACAACATTCCTGTATCATCAGTGAAAATTCTATAGAGAAGACTGTTCTTATGTTTGTCCTGAAAGCACAAGTAAGTTGCCCAAGCTAATGTGTATCATACTCCCAGAGAAACTACCCTTGTTACTTTGTCCTTCACTGCTTTGCCCATAGCCCCATAGTGACTTTGCCATGGAAAGTTAGCTGAGGAAGACAACATTTTGGCCTGCTTTACAGATAGTTCTGCTTGCTAAGCTGACACCAGTTGGAGGTTGAAAACTACAGCATTAAAATCTTCTTCATGAGAATAAAGCACTGGATTTACAGTGAGAAAGGAGAAGCAGGGGGCTGATGAGCATGGATTTTACTGCTTTTACTGTGTCCCAACTATCAGTAGCATTTGACCTTCTAGAATGTTACAATGATCTTTTGATGAATGGAGTCCAGGTGCCAAGGAAATGGAAATAGTCATGGTATTTTTTCAAATCTAATAATCCACTCAAAATCACTATATTCCTTTCCATAAGGCATTATGGGATTTGATGGTTTAAGAGTCTTAATTCCCAAGTGTTATGGAGTGAATTGTTCCCTGCACCCTGGAAAGAAATGTATATGTTGATTCCCTAACCTCCATTGTGATGGTATTTGGAAATGGGGCCTTTGGAGACAATTAGGTTTACTAAAGTCATGACAGTGGGACCTTCATGATGAGATTAGTTACCTTATAAGCAGAGACATCAGAGAGCTTTCTTATTCTCTCTTTCTGCCAGGTGAAGACACAGAGAAATGACAGCCATCTACAAGTCAGGAAGAGAGTTCCCATGGGAACCCAACCATGCTGGCACCCTGGGCTGAGACTTCTAGCTTCCAGAACTGCGAGAAAATAAGTTTCTGTTTTATAATCCACCAGTCTGTGGTATTTTGCTATGGCAGTTCAAACAGACTAAGACACTACTCACAGTTTATTTTTGCTATTTGTATCTTCTTACATTTTATATTATATATGTGTTGGTGGCAGTGAATATGAACATTTCACTCCTGGGATAAAAGATATCAAGGTTGTGGCTGGGCGCGGTGGCTCACGCCTGTAATCCTAGCTCTCTGGGAGGCCGAGGCAGGCGGATTGTTTGAGCTCAGGAGTTCGAAACCAGCCTGAG
>NW_012152241.1:49791-51990 GCF_000956105.1 Propithecus coquereli | reverse complement strand
AGAGAGAGAGAGAGAGAGAGAGAGGAGGGCAGAACTACATAGTGAACAGCTGCTGAGTGAAATAGAGAAAGATCTGGAGAGTTGCAGACAGTTTTAGGCTCAAGTATAAATTATCAATACACAAAATAAAAAAGACATCTTTTGCCCCATAAATATGTTAACATCACAATTAGACTTTGTACACAGTGTTCTTAAAATATTGACAGCAAAATCCAGGCATATCAATATTTTTATATATCAATACTAAAGAACTTCAAGTTAGCGAGTAGCAAAAGCAAAAAATTATGACTTTCTTTTTTATTGTCGGACTTTTTACATAACATAAGTGCTGACCGTACAACAACAGTATTATAACCATTATAACCCAGTGCTCCCAAGTCATTTTCAAACTTTTAAAACTATATAATAACTACTGCTTCACTCATGCCTGGACCTTTAATACAGTATATGAAAACATAGAGTTTGACAGTGATAAGATATATATAATTTGAACATACTTTACTTTAAAAAGCTTCCAGTTTAAAAAAGATTTATTTGTACTAGATGGAGTATATACCAAGATAATAATTATATTTAAAACATATTACATATTTCTGTTGTAAATGTATTTTAAGATTTAAGAAATTGGTGTATGTTTTAGCATATAAGTAACATTTTCAGAAAAATTTAATTATCTTCTTACTTTCGTTTTTAATTCTGTAACAGTGTATTCTTAAAACCTTAGTTCTTAAAGTTTAATTTATTTTATTGCATGTGTAAAATTTGAGCTCTTTTTAAATCAAATGTAAGAAACTTAGACTTGTTTAGATTTTAAATATGTAGATGGTGCACCAAGTCATTTATTTAAAATGTGGTCATAACTTTGAGCCTGCTATCGATATTATATTTTCTTTTTCTTTGAAATACTTTAGATATATTTTTAATGAATAAAATTCTATAGTTTTTCTTTAATATTAATTATATCATATGCTTTGTTCAGAGACTTATATTTGGAAATACAGCATTCCAAATATCTTGAGTATGAAATTATGTGTTCTAAAACACAAACCATCTTTTTCCTTACCAATTAGCTTTGTTTGGATTTGCCAAATAATTATTTATTTAGTTGATGTGTTAATTAACAAATTTGTCATTGTGTTAATTTTTGAAGTGTCAAAATTATAAAGTTGGGATATCTGAGTTGAAAAGATAATCACAGTCCAAAGTTTGATGACAATCTTATTCAATATAATATGGCACCCATAATATATTTCTGCATTTCTTGTTGGATGTTTATTTTCAAATGAAAAGACAATTAAAACTGTCAAATATCCTCCACATTTCACAAAAGAAAATTAAAAATTTTCCAAGTTTAATCTGGTGTAAACACATGAAGAAGCAATATAAACATGTTATATATGCAGAGAGTGGGGAGGGGACACTATTATGAATATTAAAGTGGTTAGTGTATTCTTTTACTAGTGGTATCATAACAAAATACCACTGACTGGGGATTTGAACAACATTTATTGTTTTGGGACTTTTTGATAAAAGCCCTTCTCACTGAAGTTAAGTGATATCTCATTGTGGTTTTGATTTGCATTTCCCTGATGATTGGAGATGTTGATCATTTTTTCATGTGTTTGTTGGCCATTTGTCTTCTTTTGAAAGTTTCTGTTAATGTCCTTTGCCCACTTTTTAATGGGGCTGTTTGAATTTTTCTTGCTGATTTTCCTGAGTTCTATACAGCCATTTAATCTTTGACAAAGCAGACGAAAACATACACTGGGGAAAAGAATCCTTCTTCAATAAATGGTGCTGGGAAAACTGGATAGCCACATCTAGAAGTTGAAACAGGATCTGCACCTCTCACCTCTCACAATAATCAACTCATGGAGGATAACAGACTTAAACCTAAGGCATGAAACTATAAGAATTCTAGAAGAAAATGTTGGAAAACTCTTATAGATATCAATCTAGGGAAAAATTTATAAAAAATACCCAAAGGCAATCAAAACAGCAATTAAAAAAATAAATGGGACCTGATCTAATTAAAAATCTTCTGCACAGCCAAGGAAACCATCATGAGAGCAAACAGACAACCTAGAGAATGGGAAAAAATATTAGCATGCTACACATTCCATAAAGGGCTGATAACAAGAAATACTACTTTAAATCAATATAAAAATTCATATAGAAATGATAGAAAAAAAAACAAGG
>NW_012152241.1:46161-48473 GCF_000956105.1 Propithecus coquereli | reverse complement strand
AAATGAAAAAACATACTAGATAGAATCAAGTGCATATTATATACTATAGAAGAAAAGATTATTGTATTTTAAAGTATAAAAATAGAAACAAGCATTAAATAAAATTTGATTTAAGCCTGTCACTATACTTTGAATTTCTACTTAATGAACTACAAATAAACTTAGTGCATAAACAAGCTGAAACCTACCATAGGAGTATATTATTTTTTCAAAAAGATGCTGAATCTCAGTCAATCACAAGCAGCTGAACTTCAGCCAATCATAGGCAACCAATTGATCAAATCATGTTTGCAGGAGGCAGGACCTGGCTATAAAAAATTAAGTTGTTGCTGTACATTACTTCCGTGTTCTATCTATATTCACTGTCTACTTTCTGAGCAGAGCTCTCTGAAGCTCTTGTTCTAAGTACTGCCTGATTCATGAATTATTCTTTACTCAACTACAGTTTTTCTTTTAACACAAAACAAAATTAAATAGAGACAAAAATAATAGAAAATACTACTGGAAAAACAATGGGATGTGGGCAAACTCAGTATGGCCTAATATAAATCATTTGGGGCCCGTGAAAGAGATGAGAATAAAAGGGGTGGAGAAAGAAATATTTTGAAATAATGACTGAAATATTTCCAAATTTTAGGAAAACTATAAACACACAAATCCAAAATGTACAAGTAGTTCCCAAACAAACCAAAAACAGGAAGGAAATTATACCAAGAAATATAAAAATAAAAATTTCTGGAAGCCAATATTAAGGAGAAAATCTTAAAAGCAAATAGCAAAAAAAGACACAATAAATAAAGAGGAACAAACATAACAATTAGAGCTATTTTTTGTCAGAATCAAAGCAAGTTGAAAGAGAGTGGAATTTTAAAGTATTGAAGAAAAAAGTGTCAACCTAGAATTATATGCTGAGCAAAAATATGCTTTAATGAAGAAAATAGAAAAAAAGTTTTTTGTGATATACGAAGACTGAAAGAATGTACCACCAATAAATTGGCACTAGAGAAAATTTTAAAGAAGTTCCATCTAGCAGAAGCATGATGATAACAGATGCAAATCTGGATTTGCACAAACAATGAAGAGTTCTGGAAATATTTTCTTTTTCTTATTTTAAAAATACCTTTAAAATGTAACTGACTGTTTGAAACAAACATTATAATAATGCATAGTAAATGCAGGTTTTGTGTCAATTATACGAGTACAATCTAGGAAACCAAAGCACAGACCAGAGGAGCTAAGATGCAAATATACTGTTGTAAAGATCTTATATTTAGAGTGACTAAATAATACTTGAAGGTAGATTGCTATAAGTAATAACACCTGGAACCTTTAAAACAAAACACATGAGTGGTAGAGCTGATCAACCCATAACGGAGAGAAAATAGAATCAGGCAAAATAGCCACTAATACAAAAGAAGGAAAGTAAGAGTATGAGACAAAGTGAAAAAGAAAAATTCAAGATGGTAGATTTGAAAGTAAAGATATCAATAATTACTTTTTGTTTAAATGGTCTATATACCCCAAATAAAAGATCTATCAACTAAGAAAGCAAAATCAAACTATATACTGCCCACAAAGAGTCATTTCATGTATAAAGAAACTAGTAGGTTGGCACAATAAGAAGAAAAATTATCCAGTGATAACACTAATCTATAGAAAGAAGCAGAGGACAAAATAATATTAATGGGGAAACTAAGCAAAAAAAAAAGATCTTATTTGTCTTAAAGAATTGACATCTTATCCTTAAGCAATATCCTTCTTTCTCCCTAATAATATTATTGCCTTGGAATATACTTATCTGATATTATTTTGTCCTCTACCTAACTGAAAGACTGCTCAGCAAATGGCCAGAGCAACAGTACTTCAGACTCCAGGCTACCCAGAGTCCCTGTTGCAGTGTGATTCTGAATATGGCAGGTTATCTCCTTGGATTTGAGCTCAGTGTCATCCTGAGCCTAGTTCGCTGAGACTTTCTCAGCACTTGCTTATTTAAATTGTTTTGTGATTTTTCCATCTTGTACTCCTTCACATCAAAAGAGAATAATTCCAAAAGCTGCTTTATTCCTGAGAGAACAGAAAATAAACAAATAAAAAAAAGGTTATTTATTTTTATAAAGAGAGAATAAGTTTTGCCTTAATCTATATATTGACAGTGTGAATCCAGACAGGGAGACTTTTCTAGTCTGAAATGTTTTACCTATAAGTGTAGTTATATTTTAAAAACTAATTTAAACATAACCAGGTTTGATCTTCTTAGATATTAGAGCTATTATTATACAGTAGATGTTAAATCATTCTTCCTGTGCCGCTAT
>NW_012152241.1:33085-33538 GCF_000956105.1 Propithecus coquereli | reverse complement strand
CACTAATGGAAGATATCCTCAAGGAAGAAAATCAGTATATTGAAGGCATATATGCACTCCCATATTTTTTGCAGCACTATATATAATAGCCAAAATATGGAATCAACCTAAGTGCCCATAAATAAATGAATGAATAAAAAAGTTTATTATATATGCACAATAGAATATTATTCAGCCATAAAAATGAATAAAATCTGGTCAATTATAGCAACATGGATAGAACTGGAGGTACTAACAATTATTTCAAATTAAATAGGACAAGCACTGAAATACAAATATTGGATGTTCTCACTCATATGTGGGAGCTAAAAAAGTGGATCTCATGAAGATCGAGAGTAGATTGTTAAATTCCAGATATTGAGAATGGTAAGGCAATGGTGGGATGAAAAGAGGTTGATTAATGTGTACAAATATAAATTTAGATAGAAAAAACAAGACCTGGTGTTAAATAGA
>NW_012152241.1:27058-28969 GCF_000956105.1 Propithecus coquereli | reverse complement strand
CATTTAGTTTATATTGTGATATCAGTGAAGAATACATTTTTGATACGTTTGTTTTAAGTTGGGCTAAGATGAAAAAGGAGAAAAGAAGTAAACTAGTTGAGATATAATGAGAAAATCATTCCATATATAAGAACATCCAAACATTAAGAGATCAACTTGACTCACAGGATTGTGAGAATAGATTTAAATGGAATTAAATTACATTTTATAAAACACAGCATGTTTTCAAAAACTATTTCTTTAATTTTTCTTTTTCCTTTTTTTAGGCTAAATTACCCTATGTGAATTCATTCATGGATTTACTTCTGATAACTATTGGAAATATTTATAAATTGTTTCTATATTTCTGAAAATTATCTGGTTATATGATTGCTCATTTTCATAATTACTAATAGTTGCAGAAGGAAAATACAATGAAATAATTGTGTTGATAAAATGCTTACCAAGAGGATGATATTGCCCACTGCAATGGAGATGAAAAGCAAAAGTAAAAGCATTTTGAAAGGTATATCATGTTATAGTTTGCACTAGTTATAGAAAACATCTTGTATAAAGAGAAAATAAAATTTTCAAAATTTCAGAGAAAATGTAAGTATAATATTATTCCATGGTTCTAAAATTGATACCTTCGGAGAGATTTAAGGTGTATTCAAAGCAAGGCTCAGAATGTCAGTTTTGTTAAGGCAATGAATACCCATCACAGTTTTTGATATATGTGTTTGGAATAAAAAAATAATTTTATTAATTAATACCATTATTACTACTCTCATTAATACTATCAGAGTGTGAGAAGAAACATATAAAGAAGTTATAAAAAGTCAATGTTTCTTCCCAGGTAGCTCCATTAATCAATCAGTCTTTTACATACATTCATGAAGGTGGAAGAAAAGAAATTGATAATTTAGTGTTTCAAACATGCAATCTGTCTCATAAATGTATCTCGGAAGCTTATAACCAAGAATGTGATATCTGTTAAAGTTATGACAATAAAGATTATTCTTACAATGATAGTGAAAAGGGAAGGGATTGAGGGAGTAAAGAACAAAGTTAGATTCACTTCAATGTCAAAGATAATGTACTTAATAGTATAAACTATAAGGATACATGATTGAGTAGACCAAGATAATAATAATACATTACGAATTGAATTAAGACAGTATTTTCAAATAAAGTTCGTATTATAGTGTGATCAGTAAATATGTATTGGGTTTCAAAAACGTCAAGGCGGAACTGCTTGTGTTGTAGTTAAGATGTGAGGAGAGTTGAAGGGAGATGATTTTTCATGTGATATTTTAAGTAAAAGTTTGAGACATCCAAGAACAAAAGAAAACACAATCTGTTTAAAAAATAATTGGGCACAAGTTTGAATTTTCCTGTAGAAATTTTATATAAAGTCAAGCCAAAGAAAAAGTACCTGTGCAGATGCTGGTAAATGGTAGTGGAAAAACAGAAGTTTTCCATTATAGCTAGAGTTACAAAATTTCCATTTCATCTGAGGTACACAGTAATGAATTATGTTTCAGAAAGTAGAGAATATTTTCAGAAAAGCAAACCTTCAAAAAAGAGGTAACTTGAAAGATATGATCAACTATAAAAAGGTCATCAAAGAGAGGAACGACATGAATCTTACCAACAGAGCATATTCTAAGAACAGGGGATTTTTGTTTTCTCTTAAAGCAAATGTTCTAAGAAAAATTTATACTTTGACTGTCAGAACCAAGATAGTGAAGTTAGCAACTATCTGTCTACCAATAAGCAAGGGTCATTGCAAAGAAATAGAGGCAAAAATACCTTTAGGTTTCTGTGGGACATATTTAACATATTTAATTTATATGTGTAAGAAAGAATATTAGAAATCTAAGTATGCAGATAAAAATAAATGTAGTATAAAAATAAACCAGGCCATCATAG
>NW_012152241.1:25757-26970 GCF_000956105.1 Propithecus coquereli | reverse complement strand
TCTTTATTCTCCTCTGCAATGATTTTCCTTTTGACCTAGACGTTGCCTTTGAAGGCTACATTTTAACTACAATGACAGAGAGTTGCCTGCTATGCTGGACCAGTCCTCTGCATCTGGAGAGGCTGCCACATTTAATCACCTGCTATGCGAAAGCCAGTTTCTCACACACCATCTAGATTTTCTTGTTGGCTTTAGGTCAATAGTACAGATTCTGCTTTTCCACAGCTTCAGGGCCTTTGGTAACTTTTTTGTTTTTGTTTGTTCGCTTTGGCAATAGATCTCAGCTTCTAAAAAAGGAGCAGAACAGCCTGAATATTTTTTCTTACAGGGGCTTATTACCATATTTTTTTTCCTTTTTTGTTGTTGTATGCATTTTCAAATTTTTGCAAATTTGCAAATTTGCCAGTCTTTTCTCTAGCCATCATCCCTGCCCAACCAGAGTCTATAAGAAATAATGTAAAATCAAATGACTTAAGTTTCACCAGGTAAATGCTGTGACCTATGGTTCAGATTGGAGACTATAATAGGCAGAGGCTAATGTCTTATCTTTTAGTTGCCATTCTGCTGGAGAAAAGTTATGGAGATGTGAGTCTTCTGCAACAACATTTTATTGCATATTTCCGTGTTTCTTGGTGTCAAGAGGCAGGTTAGGTGAAGTGGGTCATACATCATTTTCCAGTGTACATTCTCCAATTCTGTGGGTGCTTTCAGACTTACTAAATGAAAACTTCAAGGGGACTCAAATCACCCATCAATGGATATCAAGAAGCAGTCTCAGTGGCAGCAGTGGTAGGTATATGGTTTTGTTCACCTGAGTTTCAGCAGAGGTTTCAGAGGTGGGAGCACCAATGTCAATTTGGAGAGAAATTACTGGAGAGACAGACTAGAAATCACTCCCTCAGTTCATTCAACATATCTACAAACACTGATTTTTCATGTTGAATGAACTTTTTATTTTATTACAATACCCATAATATTTTATGTTTTGTCTACACTGTCATAGCTACATCACTATTTAATACTGAAGTTGCTTTAGAATATATAAATGCTGGGAATCTGAGTTAAATGATCTAATATCTATTGGATTTGAAGGTGAGAATAATCAGATTGCCAATGAAACCCTAGTATTGTATGCCATACTATGACAATGTAGTCACTTAATGAGAATGAGTGGTTATGCATTTCTTGGATGAGGTACCTATAAAATACAAGA
>NW_012152241.1:11461-13042 GCF_000956105.1 Propithecus coquereli | reverse complement strand
ATTTGCTAGCAACACTTTTATGGTCATGTTAAACTCAAAGTAACATCATATTTATTTAAGGATTATAATAATTGAATACTGGAAAAATATTCCAAGTCAAAGTTAATTGGACTAGCATATAAATAGATGGTATATATTTTGTTATTTGGGAATATTTGTGGTTACATATACTCAATAAAGTAAGATGTACAAAATTTGAAATAAAATGAGTGAATGCCATGTTGGAAACGATTAGGCTGAGACATAGAAGGAGCTCAAATATGCTTCAAATGAATGATTTTTTAAGCAACTTTGAGGGTATAAAATATTCTTCCTTAAAGTTTGTTTGTCATTATCTAAATTTGGATTTGGGGAAGGAAAAGGTGTTGCAGCTTATTTCAGTCTACATATGGCAATTTTCTGCTACAGATGGTTTACTTAGTAAAAGAAGACACAGGGTCATTTTATTGCTTATCAGTCTTATAGCAAGTGTATTTTGGTTCAATATGTGTCACGAATCAAAAATAATGTTATGCTGGTCAAAGTGACCCAGACAAAAGAATGTATTTCTTTTTAATTTACTAAACCAATATCTCCAATGATAAAAATGGTTGAGCTAAACAAACTTGGATCATTTCTCTTCTGATTCTTCAAAGCGGATAAGGAAAGGGGAGAAACTACCCCTTTAACCCAGGTTCTCATGGAAGATTGATGGACATTAGTGAAAAATCTGTGCAATTTAGAGAATGGAGATGATAGAGTTTGAGCAGGATGGGCAGTTAAACCGTCAGCTTTCCATTCTGAGGGGGTACATGCTGACAATCTTTTATCCATAGGGCAGATGAGGAGAATGTTGCCCTGGAAGTGGGTCAAGGTCCTTACTTATTTTCCACATGCCTTGTGTTAAATGCTGCTTGGCCTATTTTTCCACAGGAGAATTGCAAAAGTCAGCCTATAAATTATTAAACTTAATAAAGTAAATCATTTTGAGTAGCTGAGGATTCCTATGCCTGAATTTTATTTGTTAAGGTAAGAATAAACCCGTGAGATTAAAGTCCACTTAATGTTGTACTTAAAAGTACATCTCTGAGATTTAATGTAATTTTTGAAATATTCTCAGAGCTTTGTTGAAATCTTCTCTTGGAAATAATATCCTAAATAACCCCTACAGTATTTTCTTAATAACTCCCAGTTCTTCAATGGCAATTCTAAAATAACCCTATCTTTAATAAGCATTTGTTGCATTTGTATCATAGGAGAAATACATCTTTACTTCTAGGAATTCAGAGAGAACTATGGCATTGTGTTCCCCTCGTATACGTGTGGTTTCAATTTGCCTAATGTTACATATCTACTGATTGTTGAACTGAGAATTAAATTTAAGTATTTCTGACTCCAGAAAGCCATAGATGTGATTGTGTACTTTAACTTCCAGCCAAATCCCCATCTGGAGAAGATTAATGTCGCTTGTGGGAGTGATTATATAAGGGAGAAAAAAATATGCAAAACAAACCAAATAAAACAAAACTAACTAAAATGCAAACACAATTAGACAAATGATACAAGGATTTTTAATAAAAGCATTCTATTTTTTCTGATGTT
>NW_012152241.1:10042-11283 GCF_000956105.1 Propithecus coquereli | reverse complement strand
ATTAGCAAACCAAATTCAATGGCACATTAAAAAGATCATTCATCACAATGAAGCAGGATTTATCCCTGAGATGCAAGGATTGTTCAACAAACTCAAATTAATAAACATGTTACATCACCTTGACACAATGAAGGACAAAAATTGTATGATAATGTCAATAATTATGCAAAAAGCATTTGACAAAAGTTAGCACTCCTTCATAATAAAAACCTTGAACAAAGTAGGTATAGAAGAAATGTAGCTGAACACGATAAAGGTTACATATGACAGATCCACCAGTAACATCATACTGAACAGGGGACTCAGAAACTGTGAACTGTACTTCTGCTTGGCCTAATAGGTTTCCATTAGGTTCTTCAAATGTGGGGTACCAGAATGAGATTGGAAAACAGAAGAAGTAAAATAGGATTTGCCTTTTTCTGTTAGTTTATTGACAATAGCACTTAGTTCCAGCATTGATTGTTTTTCACCTTCAGTTATTTGCTAGAACTTGTAGAACTAATCACATCGAACTCCTTCAGAGGCACCAAAACCAACCATGCTGCATCTGTTACTTGGAGGACTGTGTCCACCTCCGGAGAACCTGTCCTCTAAACTCCTAAATTCTAATAATCGCAAACTTTCCCTTTGTTCCCCAAACTATAGGTGAGATCTGCTCATTGCAGTTAGCATTTCAGTGTCATCTCAGTATTCTTTGTTGTCTCTACCTACTTCAACACATTTTTTCCAAATCATTGCACTGCATTTTTTTCTGTTAAAATAATTTGTATGGTTTCCTTTTCATTCACTAGATCCTGACTGATACAACTTCTGTTGAAAGTCATTGTGAAAATTTGCTCTCAAAACTAATCATATTATTTAACTATTGTGGCATAAATCCTTAGAATTAGATAACATATAGTCTAAAATTAAATGCTATCTGATGTTTCTATAAATCATTTTAAATTCCCTGCCTTCTGAAAAATAATAGTTTTTGGTAAGTATATTTTATTGTTTTCTTTAAAATTCCCTTACATTTTCAATATTTTAATAAGTGGTATATGTTAGAGAATAAATGATTTAAAAATGTTACTTGAAACTAGGAGGTATGTTTCCCTCTTTTACTTAAATATCAAAGGAAAAGACATAAATGTTTCTTTTACAGCTTCTGCAACAATAAGTATGATCTTACATTGCAAAATATACTATTTCTCTTAACGGTAGTCAGCTGGAAACTATAAGCTTGATATCTATTTGACTCC
>NW_012152241.1:0-352 GCF_000956105.1 Propithecus coquereli | reverse complement strand
ATCAAAGCAGCAAGGACAGAGTGGACAGAGTTATTGGCGTTAAGGTGAATATACTGGGGTGAACATACCATATGGTGTGGCTTTTCTCCTTACATTTGCCAACTTGAAAGCAAGGGCAAGAATAAAATTAGGATTCACAATCTGCCCCAAAGGACCACATTGCAGTAAACCATACAATACCCCAGCCCACACAAATATGAAACCTCAGCTTTAATCAATCAGTGATTGATTCAATCAATTCAATTATTGATTCAAAAAAGTTGCTCTGACCCACCTATAACTATCAGCCAGAAGAAAACATGACTGCTGTTGGGAAGAATATAACATCATTCAGATCCTCAAATTAATGTTA
>NW_012152240.1:7805-8115 GCF_000956105.1 Propithecus coquereli | reverse complement strand
ATATATCATATCTGGACCTGAGTCCTTTCTCAGATATATATTTTGGAAATGTCTTCCCATTCTGTAAATTGCTTTTTCACATCAAGTCACCATTTTAAACAGTATATAAATCATAGAGAATATAAAGATAAAAACTGAGTTTTACTTTCAATTTGGCATTCTTGTAATGGGCCTTTGACATTATTAAACATGTTCAAAATTTGTCTGTGGGCTTCGGATTGGCTCCTAAGTGTAATTCTAGCAAACATTAAACCATTAGAAATTAAACCAATATTGGCATCACATAGGTTCCTTGAAAGGAAAAAAAAAA
>NW_012152240.1:5002-6030 GCF_000956105.1 Propithecus coquereli | reverse complement strand
AGAAATAAATTATGTTTCTGTTCATAGTTTAATATAAAGTTGACATCAACATATCAGAAGTACTACTTGGTGAAGTGATTTAGAATCATTGCATTGAAAAGCATAATTTACCTTTTATTTTCAAAAGAATATGTACTCTTTACATATACCATATATACACATGTATAGTATGCTGCATAAGATAATGTAATTTAATTGAAGCACATATAAAAAGAAAAAGAAGGGAGATGGGGAAGGGCTGGGAAGGAAGGAGAAGAAAGAGAAAGAAGTGAAGGAAGAGGAAGAGGAGGAGGAGGAATTGCAACAAGAATAACAAAGCTCTGAAATTATGAAAACCATTATTGGCAGCAGAAAGTAATTTGCAAAAATATATTTCACTTGTAGAAAAAATGAAATGTGTATTTATTGCTTTGTAAAAGATGGTAAACTCTGTAATTTATATTTGTATAACCTCAGATTCAACATCAAACAATGAAAATTTGTTCTTATATCTCCTTTACGTAACTTTAAGAATTTTCTCACTTTATTGTTATATGTTTTCATTTTGTTATGCAATACATATAAATATGTATTTCTGAGTAGTGTTTTTCAGAATTCTAATAAATGATGAAGAGGAGGAGGAGGAATTGCAACAAGAATAACAAAGCTCTGAAATTATGAAAACCATTATTGGCAGCAGAAAGTAATTTGCAAAAATATATTTCATTTGTAGAAAAAATGAAATGTGTATTTATTGCTTTGTAAAAGGTGGTAAACTCTGTAATTTATATTTGTATAACCTCAGATTCAACATCAAGCAATGAAAATTTGTTCTTATATCTCCTTTATGTAACTTTAAGAATTTTCTCACTTTATTTTTATATGTTTTCATTTGGTTATGCAATACATATAAATATGTATTTCTGAGTAGTGTTTTTCAGAATTCTAATAAATGAGGAAGAGGAGGAGGAGGAATTGCAACAAGAATAACAAAGCTCTGAAATTATGAAAACCATTATTGGCAGCAGAAAGTAATTTGCAAAAATATA
>NW_012152240.1:0-919 GCF_000956105.1 Propithecus coquereli | reverse complement strand
CATTGACTCCATCTAGCTCCTAAAAGTGCTTAAAGGTATGAATATTTCAGCATATCCCTGACTCATGTATAGTATGCCCCATTTCTCTGCACATGATTGGGAAATGCTGATCTATGTGAACTGTCAAAGAAAAATTGCACAGAGTTTAATAGACAAGGAAGACTTTTCTCAAGACTATTTCAGTGAGGGAGAGAATTGAACTCTACTCCACTGAAACAAAAGGCTAGGGGATTTTTACCACTGGGGTGAGCTAGTGAAAAAGTACTGGAGGATGTTAGTGGGGAGTTTAGTCAACATGATTAGCCCATCTGTGTTGGCTAATTGGTGCTTATGGAAGTTAGGATCCTAGCCTTCCAAATTTCAAAGGGATGGCTCACAGGTCCTTGGGAAAGACATTCCTGGGTTGTCTGGCAAGAGGACACCAAAAGGGCAGAGAAGGAATGTACAACTTCAAGTTTTCTAAAGTAAATGCTTTAAGAAAAGGGAGATCAGGAGCCTATAGTGAAGAAAAAACACGTCTAAAGTTTAGTCAAGGTTAGGGGAATGTAAGTTAAGCTCACCTTGGCGAAAAGCCAGTGTGGCAGTGCTCCTGTGGGGAGACTGTGCTCTTGACCTGGACTCATCTTGAAGTGGAACTCAGCTTGTTATAAACCCCAAAGGGATGCAAATTCCTCTCACATTAAGGAGAACCAAATAATTTATTGTTGATACATGGACAAAGATTGACATGGTACAAACACAACCACTTAATGAGATCTCTGTCTTTGCCCTGTCCTTTGTGCTCCAACCTTCATTTTTTCCCTTTCCCCTCTTGGCCATAGGCAGCCCCTATGTTGTCTGGAACAATTCATTTTCATTCACTCTGTGAATAATCTCTTGAACAAAACAGAAGCCCTTTAAGTTTGCTGGGCAGTCACCA
>NW_012152239.1:8506-9180 GCF_000956105.1 Propithecus coquereli | reverse complement strand
AGCCAGGTTTTTCTGACTTCAGATCCCACAATCCATTAGGCCACTTTATCGTGTTCCTTGGAATTTTTGCCAGCTTTAGCCTTAGTTTGTCTGCAATAGCCAATATATAGTAATATAACACGTGCACATTGCACATAAATTGGCAAAATGAAGGTGATTTTTCTGGTTCTCCCTCTTCCTGCTTTAAAAAATGATCACTGATTGTAAAACATTCAAACAATGTAACACTAGTTCTCAAACTTGATTGCACATTGGAATTATCCGGGTAATTTTTTAAATTACTGGAACCTGGGCCTCACTCCCAGCAGTTCTGACTTAATTTTTCTAGAGTGTGCTGAGCATTCAGATTTTTAACAGATTTTTAATGTACTGCCTAAATTGAAAACCACTGCAATACAGAAAAATGTAAAGAATTTTTTAACATCTGTAATACCACCACTCAGAGATAACCACCATTGTTAATATTTTGGTGAATTTCTCCTTTCTTTGCATGGAAACATACACTTGATGTTCCAAAAACAGGATCCCATACATATTGTTTTGTATCTGCCCCCTCTCCTCACAGTGTAGGAGGTGTATATACACATAAATACATTTTAATGCATGTATAGTATTCCATTTTATGAATGCAATACAATCATTTAAAATCTCCTAGTGATGGATCTTTTTATATA
>NW_012152239.1:7007-7683 GCF_000956105.1 Propithecus coquereli | reverse complement strand
AGCCAGGTTTTTCTGACTTCAGATCCCACAATCCATTAGGCCACTTTATCGTGTTCCTTGGAATTTTTGCCAGCTTTAGCCTTAGTTTGTCTGCAGTAGCCAATATATAGTAATATAACACGTGCACATTGCACATAAATTGGCAAAATGAAGGTGACTTTTCTGGTTCTCCCTCTTCCTGCTTTAAAAAATGATCACTGATTGTAAAACATTCAAACAGTGTAACACTAGTCCTCAAACTTGATTGCACATTGGAATTATCTGGGGAATTTTTTAAATTACTGGAACCTGGGCCTCACCCCCAGCAGTTCTGACTTAATTTTTCTAGAGTGTGCTGAGCATTCAGATTTTTAATAGATTTTTAATGTACTGCCTAAATTGAAAACCACAGCAATACAGAAAAATGTGAAGAATTTTTTAACATCTGTAATACCACCACTCAGAGATAACCACCATTGTTAATATTTTGGTGAATTTCTCCTTTCTTTGCATGGAAACGTACACTCGATGTTCCAAAAACAGGAACCCATACACGTTGTTTTGTACCTGCCCCCTCTCCTCTCAGTGTAGGAGGTGTATATACACATAAATACATTTTAATGCATGTATAGTATTCCATTGTATGAACGTAATACAATCATTTAAAATCTCCTAGTGATGGATCTTTTTATATATA
>NW_012152239.1:4353-4692 GCF_000956105.1 Propithecus coquereli | reverse complement strand
TTTTAAGTGTAGGATTATTCACTGCATCTTTATTTATAATTACACCAAAATATTAGAAATAACTAGATTTCCAACAACAAAAGTTGATTAAATAAACAAGGGCATATCTATATTCTGGAATATTAAAGACCCATTAAAATTATGTTCTCAAAGGCACAGTCATAGTAAAACGCTCAAGATGTAATGGAACATGAGAAAAGCAGAATGCAAAACTATACATACAATATTATATATATATATATATATGTACATGCACACACACATACACAGCTCATGTCACATTATACCTCATTGTAAATGGTCATATTTATCTTATGATCCTGGTTAAGATGTCTCACT
>NW_012152239.1:0-331 GCF_000956105.1 Propithecus coquereli | reverse complement strand
TGGTACTTTCTCTTAGATTATAATTTTTAAGGTAGAAGAAAATCAACTAGAAAAACTATTATAACTAGTTATGAATTTCAAAAAGGAGGTGAATTACTAAATAGTTTTTCTAAAATAAATAGACTTTCTAACAGCACTAATAAGTTAAAATATAATGGAAAAACGTCCAATTTAACATAACAGCAACCACAACAAATGTTCCTAGAATAAACTTGAGAAATGCACAGGGCCAATTGTCAAAAGAACTACAAAAATTTGGTGAAATAGAAAAATTAAGATGTGAATAGATGAGTATATTATTTTTTCTGATGGTAAATTTCTCTAACGTATC
>NW_012152238.1:5395-8017 GCF_000956105.1 Propithecus coquereli | reverse complement strand
TAAGAAATGAAGGCCAAGCATAGTGGATCAAGGCTTGTAATCCCAGCACTTTGGGAGGCCGAGGCGGGAGGATCACTTGAGGCCAGAAGTTTGAGACCAGCCTGGGGAATATCGCAAGACCCTATCTCTACCAAAAAATTTTAAAAATTAGCTGGGTGTGGTGGCACGTGTCTGTAGTCCCCGCTACTTGGGAAGCTGAGGCAGGATTGCTTGAGCCCAAGAGTTTGAGGCTACGGTGGGCTACGACTGTGACACTGCACTCCAGCCTGGGTGACAGAGTGAGACCCCGTCTCTAAAAGAAAAAAAAAGAAAAGAAATGAAAGGTACCGGCTTACCCTACCATGCGAGGGATCAGATGACAATGACACTTATCTGATCCCCCTGGGGCCTTGTGGGGACACTGTGTAGAGTTTGTGCAGTATGTGAACTGCACAAAGGCACCTGGCCAAGGGGCCACTGGGAGCTGAGATGCAGTCTGCGCTCTGCTCGCAGAGCTGTGCCCGTGGCTTTTCTCTAGCCATCACCGAGAAGGGGTGCCTTCTTCTACTTCTCAGAAAGGTACCACGTGGGCTTGCAGCAGCCCTGCCTGTCTACACAGGAGTGGACTGTCCGTGGTGTCAGAGGGCGAGCTGCCCCTGCTCCTGTCTGAGGACTTCCCGTTCACTGCACCATCCTTCTGGCCTCTCCTTGGACCAACTCCATCACTTGTCATTATTCTTTCCTGATCTCCGGCCTGTCAGAGGCCTCTTTCCCTTCAGTCTGTGCGCACGCTTGAGTTGCTTCCATCCTGGAAAATGAAATCCTTCCTCAGTGCAACACGGTCCCCACGGCAACCATCCAGGCAGGCTCCTCTTCTCTCTTGCGTCCTTTACCTCCTCATCGCCATCTGCTACTCAGGGAGCCGCATGCTGTCTCTGCTTTCACCTGGCCACCACATCTGCTCTCGTCAGGGCCACCAACGACCTTTTAACCACCAAGCCTAGTGGGGGTTTTCAGTTCTTATCTTACCAGTTCACTTTGCTGCATTTGATCTTCTCTCTTCTACATTTTTTTTTTAATTTATAGAATCTTTAATAAAAGTGAATGGCTCAAGCAGTGAGATTTAATTTGGAAGCTCCCAACACAGCAGCACTTACCAGTGTTCAGTTTGTTTGTTTAAACACACAAATGTTGACTATGTAATTTTGTAATTCAGGTAATAGCCAATAAAATTATATAAAAAAATAGGGGTAGTGGGTGATAGTATCTTTTACTAACTAAGCAGTTGTATCCAAATATTAAAACTAATATATTCCCTTGTCAAAATAACTCACTTTTGTTTGTTTTTAAAAATTCTTTAATGTGGCTTTTCAGCCAAATTTGCTATAGGAAGGTCATAGAAGATTAATCTCAAATTATCTGAAACAATGGACACAACTAAAACAAAATCAGTCTTGTGATATAATACAACCAAGGAGATCAGTCCAAAACACTAATGAAGAGTTGCCTTGTAGCATTGGATCATTACGATTCTACTAATATAATAAGTCAGGTTCAGGTTAGGAAGCAAAGGTGAATAATCTTCAAAATACAAAGTAAATAGTCAATTTAGCTGTCCACGATCATACTATTTACTATTCCCGTACTAAAATCTTGCAGTATTGGGCTGGAATACATGATTTTCCCCGTCATAATATTAATATTTAAATTGAATTTCACTTTTTGCTTCATCATCCTCCTCACTGCCACTGTCTTTAGTGAATTTACTTCAAATGATAAGCTTTTCCATCCATCAATGGGAAGAATAATTTATTTACTTAATGATCCTGGGAATGTGCAATTGTTTATAAAATGGAATACAAAAATTAAGAAACAGAATAAGAAAGGGAAAAGATATTTTCCCACTGATTTTAGAATATACTCGGGAAAATTAAACTATTGATAAAATAGATTTAATTTATAAGATAATTTATAAATTAATTAGAAATTTTATTCTAGTACACATCACTGAGACTTTGCAGAATATTTTATAAGTAGATAACATCCTGATACTGCGATTTATAAATAGATAACACCCTGATACCACGAATGACATACTTCTACCAGCCATATTAGATTTCAAGTGGCCCTGCTGTCATATTATATATGCATCTAGATAAATATGGGTATTTACTGAGACACAGAGGAGAAGATATGGAGAAGTTGTGTTATTTTGTTTGGGTATGTGGTGGTACAGAGTAGCCTATATGGATACGATATCATCTTTTAAGAGAACCTCATAGGGCTTCCAAATTCATCACTGAAATAGTTCCCACTTCTTATATTGCCTTTTGATATGTCAGAAAGATTCTTTTTCTGGAAAATGTTTATATCCACATCATTGCACAAATTGACAATCAATAGTAATATTTTTTGCTTTCTTTAAAAAGAAATCAGGGATTAGGGCAGGAGGTGGAGGGATAAATAGGCAGAACACAAAGATTTTTAGGGCAGTGAAAATCCTCTGCATGTATCATAATGATGGATACATGTCATTATACATTTATCCAAACCCATAGAATGTACAACACCAAGAGTGAACCCTAATGTAAACTATGGGCTTTGGGTGAAAATGATGAGTCTCCAGTGTCCATTATACCACTC
>NW_012152238.1:2932-5345 GCF_000956105.1 Propithecus coquereli | reverse complement strand
CCACATCAGACCCCTGATCTCCTTCTTGCCATTTCATCTCGGTCGGAGCTGTTGTATTAAATGAGTAAATGTATTCATGCTTTAGAAAGGGCTTTATTATTTTAAAAAATGAGTAAACGTAATTAGTGCCTGACTCAGCGTAAGTACTCAGTGCGGTTAGTGATAGTGATGATATTCTCTACCGCACCCGCCTTTGCTGACGTTCTTATCACTTCTCACCTGACGAACCACTGGGTGCTCTGCCTCCCGTCCTACCCCTCAGATCCGCTTGCCACGGAGCTGCCAGGGTTAGCTCTTTAAAATGAAAAATGACTATGCTGATCTCCTGCTTAAAAACTCAACGTCTGCAGGTTAAAGTCCCACAGCCTTGATGTGGTATCCAAGGCCTACTGTGATCTGGTCCCTTCCTCCCTCTCAAGCCTCATGTCTTGCTGTCTCCCGTCTCAGACCCGGTACTCCAACAACACTTAGCTGCACCCGCAGGCTGCTCCAGACCGCCGCGCACGTGTTGTTTGGCAGTGTTCTTCCCTTTTCTGCCCCCACCTGCCCAAGACCTGTTTATTTTAATGCTTGACTCAGGCCGGGCGCGGTGGCTCAGGCCTGTAATCCTAGCACTCTGGGAGGCCGAGGCGGGAGGATCGTTTGAGCTCAGGAGTTCGAGACCAGCCTGAGCAAGGGTGAGACCCCATCTCTACTAAAAATAGAAAAAATTAGCCAGGCATGGTGGTGCACACCTGTAATCTCAGCTACTCAGGAGGCTGGGGCAGGAGGATTGCTTTAGCCCAGGAGTTTGAGGTTGCTGTGAGTGAGGCTGATGCCATGGCACTCTAGCCTGGGCAACAGAGTGAGACTCTGTCTCAAAAAAAAAAAAAGAAATTATAGCCCTTCTTCAGAGGATTGAAGAACATTACAAATAATAAATAAATAAGTAAATAATAGCCCTTCTGATGGGGTCTATCTCATCATGCTTTTCTTTCACATTTCTCTGCAAAATTAATGAAATAGAGTTCCTTCCATAAATGTATTTTTCATTTGCCTTGTTTTTTGTTGGCATCCAAGGCCTACTGTGATCTGGTCCCTTCCTCCCTCTCAAGCCTCATGTCTTGCTGTCTCCCGTCTCAGACCCAGCACTCCAACAACACTTAGCTGCAACCCGCAGGCTGCTCCAGACCTCCGTGCACGTGTTGTTTGGCAGCGTTCTTCCCTTTTCTGCCCCCACCTGCCCAAGACCTGTTTATTTTAATGCTTGACTCAGGCCGGGCGCGGTGGCTCAGGCCTGTAATCCTAGCACTCTGGGAGGCTGAGGCGGGAGGATTGCTTGAGGTCAGGACTTCGAGACCAGCCTGAGCAAGGGTGAGACCCCATCTCTACTAAAAATAGAAAAAATTAGCCAGGCATGGTGGTGCACACCTGTAATCTCAGCTACTCAGGAGGCTGGGGCAGGAGGATTGCTTTAGCCCAGGAGTTTGAGGTTGCTGTGAGTGAGGCTGATGCCATGGCACTCTAGCCTGGGCAACAGAGTGAGACTCTGTCTCAAAAAAAAAAAAAGAAATTATAGCCCTTCTTCAGAGGATTGAAGAACATTACAAATAATAAATAAATAAGTAAATAATAGCCCTTCTGATGGGGTCTATCTCATCATGCTTTTCTTTCACATTTCTCTGCAAAATTAATGAAATAGAGTTCCTTCCATAAATGTATTTTTCATTTGCCTTGTTTTTTGTGAAGTTCCTGTTCATGTCTTTTACTCATTTTTCTATAGCATTTCTTTTTTATTGATTTGTAGGAGCTCTTTATATATTTTTGATATGAGCCCCTTGTCAGTTATTTGTGTTGCAGATATCTTTTCTCACACCATGACTTGCCTTTTCACTCTTTATGGTAACCAGCCTCTTAGATGGCCCCAAGCGATTCTCACCTTGTGTTTATGCCTTTGCACTGCCGCTTCTGATAATGAATCAAGGCTGGTCTTGGCGACCAATAGAATATGGTGGATGTGAGTGAGTAATTTTAAGACTAGATCATGAAAGCCATTGCAACTTTTGCCTGCTTGCTCTGGGGAATCAGCGACCATGCCATGAGGTAACTCAAGTAGCCCTTAGTAGAGGCCCATGTGAAGAGAAACTGAGGCCTCCTGCCAACAGCCAGTCCCAACTTGCCAGCCATGTAGTAAGCTACTTGGGAACCAGATTCTCCAATTGCAGTCAAGCCTTCAGATGACGGCAGCCCATGCTCATACTTGACCATAATCTCATCAGCTATCCCAAGCTAAAACTGCCCAGTCAAGCCACACCTGAATTCCTGACCCACAGAGTAATAGATAATAAATAGAGATAATAAATTATTATTGATGTTTTAAGCCACTAACTTTTAGGACAATATGTTATGCAGAAATAGATAAATTAATATACTC
>NW_012152238.1:2345-2819 GCF_000956105.1 Propithecus coquereli | reverse complement strand
AAGGTGGTATACTCTACATGACTCTTTCTCATTGAAGGTTCTGGAAATTGCCCTTTGAGGCCAGGAGTGGTAACAGCTCCACTACTACCAGCATGTTTTCTGATGGTTCCCTTCACTCCACCCACACCTTTCCCTTTGTATATAAACCTCACCGAATATCCTGATTTGAATATGACATTTATTTTCTGTTAAGTCCCTGACTGATACAGATGGGTACATAGCTCATTACTTTTTCAGCCTTCTTTTCTTTTCTAATATGTTCATTTAAGGCTATAAATTTCACCTTAAGCACAATTTCACTGCATCACACAGTTTTAATATGTAGTATGTTCATTATTTTTCAGCTCAGAATATTTTATAATTTTCATTAATTGATTCTTTTCCCCATGAGTTTTTTTTTCAGAACAGTATTTCCTAGTTTCCAAGCATATGAGAATTTTCTGATTAGCTTTTTGTTGTTGGTTTCTCACTTAT
>NW_012152238.1:0-1155 GCF_000956105.1 Propithecus coquereli | reverse complement strand
AGTAGAACTCACCTGTGAAAAAAATCTGGCCTGAAGTGTCTTTGTAGGAAGGTTTTGATTTATTTTATTGTAATAAGAGGATTTTGGTTTTATATTTCTTCTTGTTTTGCATTTTGTAGGTTTTCTTTTTCTAAGAATCTCATCTAGACTTAAAGTTTTTTGGGAAAACATCCTCTCATTATCTTTTTAATAATGTCTGAGACATTGTAATTATGCATCTCCTGTCCCTTCCTGATACCGATTATTTGATTTTCTCTATTTCTTGCTCAGTCTTGCCTAGAGATTTGTTGATTTTATTAGTCTTTTCAAAGAGGCAACTTTTAGCATTTGTTTATCATTTGTTGTTTTCTATTTCATTAATTTCTGGGCTGATCTTTATTATTTCCTTTTCAGACTGTCTTTGGGTTTATTTTTCTGCTTGTTTGTTTCTAATGTCTTGAGATGATCTGATGGCTAGCTTCTGTCTGCCCATTCTAGATCTAGTCTCAACCTGCTTCTCTCAGGAGGCCAACCTGTATGGACTATATTAACAGGGCTCCTGGCCCTCTAGCTACTCATTGAGTTTGGCCAGTGAGGAGACCTAGCCAAAGACTGGAGGGAGGTAGAACCGTGAAGTCAGGTTACTTATTTACCTGGGTCCCCCCTGTCAATGTTGATTTGAGCTGGCTGAAGGTGAATGTTTCCCTCAAGGTGGTATACTCTACATGACTCTTTCTCATTGAAGGTTCTGGAAATTGCCCTTTGAGGCCAGGAGTGGTAACAGCTCCACTACTACCAGTATGTTTTCTGATGGTTCCCTTCACTCCACCCACACCTTTCCCTTTGTATATAAACCTCACCGAATCATCCTGATTTGAATATGACATTTATTTTCTGTTGAGTCCCTGACTGATACAGATGGGTACATAGCTCATCACTTTTTCAGCCTTCTTTTCTTTTCTAATATGTTCATTTAAGGCTATAAGTTTCACCTTAAGCACAATTTCACTGCATCACACAATTTTAATATGTAGTATGTTCATTATTTTTCAGCTCAGAATATTTTATAATTTTCATTAATTGATTCTTTCCCCATGAGTTTTTTTTTCAGAACAGTATTTCCTAGTTTCCAAGCATATGAGAATTTTCTGATTAGCTTTTTGTTGTTGGTTTCTC
>NW_012152237.1:6368-7348 GCF_000956105.1 Propithecus coquereli | reverse complement strand
TTTTTTTGCAGCTAAGTTATATTTTTCTCTGTGTGGAGCTTCGGCCCTGGTGGGATTGGCATACTCCTTTTTCTAGGGTATCCCTTGCTTATAAGCCTTACTTTCATTCCTGACTTTTCCGAGAGGCTAAAAATCGAAGTTGTTTTCTCAGCACATTATCCAGGAGAAGAAAAGAAGAATAAAACAAAAAAGATATTAATACTATATCATTTGACTGTAAAATAATCTTAGTTGGCAGCTATTATTAGCTCCATTAATAGGGGAAAACAAACAATGAGTAAACAAAAGCATAATAAAACAAAATCTTGAGGCTTCTTTCACCTCCTCAGACAAGATTTGTATTATTGGGAATGCCCAACGAAAGAGAAATATCAGATTGCTTTAGTGCTTGAGTGCTAGGAAAAATAATTGAGTCTAATGAGAATTATAATTAGGATTACTTATAGGTTTGTGGAAAGCATAGGGAGAGTAAAGCATGTTGCAATGATACCTTCCAACACAATTAGGAGAAAGGTAACAGTGTCCCCATTTTTTACACAGAACCTGGAGGCTTAGTGAGGTCGTCCTGGCAAAAATACTGTGTGAGTACTACGCTGGGGGGACTGCACCGGACCCTTCATGCTCAAGCAGGACACTGCAGTGTCGAAACTGGAAGAACTAGGAGAAAAGTTTGAAATACAAACTTTCTTAAGTTTTCAAAGGCATTTTATTGCATTTGAAAGAATTCTATTTCTTAGAAATACCAGGAGTGACACTCCTAGACATTTGGAAAATCAAAAAGTAGAAGTTTCTTATCACGTTACAGGCACCTTAAGGTATGTGAAGCACACACACACACACGCGCGCGCGTGCACACAATCAAATAATGCCACATCCCTCAGATATTGCTACAATCACTGTATATTGCTCCATTAATACATAGAATGTGATTATTCAGGATGTGGAGAAATAAAACAGAGGCGAAAAAAGGACAGAAAAAT
>NW_012152237.1:5852-6318 GCF_000956105.1 Propithecus coquereli | reverse complement strand
AAGCATAGGGAGAGTAAAGCATGTTGCAATGATACCTTCCAACACAATTAGGAGAAAGGTAACAGTGTCCCCATTTTTTACACAGAACCTGGAGGATTAGTGAGGTCGTCCTGGCAAAAATACTGTGTGAGTACTATGCTGGGGGGACTGCACCGGACCCTTCATGCTCAAGCAGGACACTGCATTGTCGAAATTGGAAGAACTAGGAGAAAAGTTTGAAATACAAACTTTCTTAGGTTTTCAAAGGCATTTTATTGCATTTGAAAGAATTCTATTTCTTAGAAATACCAGGGGTGACACTCCTAGACATTTGGAAAATCAAAAAGTAGAAGTTTCTTATCGTGTTACAGGCACCTTAAGGTATGTGAAGCACACACACACACACACACACACACACACACACGTGTGTGCACACAATCAAATAATGCCGCATCCCTCAGATATTGCTACAGTCACTGTATATTGC
>NW_012152237.1:3340-3696 GCF_000956105.1 Propithecus coquereli | reverse complement strand
TCATAATCTAGGAGGAATACAAAATGGCAAATCAGGAAAGCATTGCCAAGTCTGTAGAAAGCATAGCAAGGTTAAAAGCTGAATTAGTACTTCAGCGCAACTAAATGTCTTCCTCCCATGGCATCCTGTAGTAGCACCAAATAGGAGTGCCTGCAACATTTTTGCCCTCCATGCTGCAATCAGAGTAATCTTTTCAAAATGCAAATTTGAATTTACATCACCCATAAAAGAAAAAATATATTGAATGCATTCTCATTGTTTTTAGGATATAGAACAAATTCCTAATGGTAGCTAATAGATCCTGAATGTATGTTCTTTTATTTTATTTTCTACCACTTTTAACCTTGATCTCTATT
>NW_012152237.1:0-523 GCF_000956105.1 Propithecus coquereli | reverse complement strand
AAATAAATGGTTTAAGGTCAGTCACTCCCACTTAGTTTTCCAATTAAAAAAATCTCATATTCTCTGTATTTCTTAACTCAAAGATAAATTTTCTGCCATTCTGTGTATAATAATAAATAACCTGAGAGTAAATTTTACTGTAATTTAATACTAGTAATCCTTACTTGAGCTACCAATTTTTTTTTTTTTTAATGAATTCATCAAAGTGAAGTTGCTCCATTGTTCGTCTGAAGATTCACTGGCAATCCGATGATATGGAATTTAACTGCAGCAGGGTGGAAGTGACCAATGAAAAGATTTCTCGATTACTGTGGCAACTTTGCAGCCAGTTCTGGATTGTGCAATTTTCTAAGAAAAAAATATTGTAGTCAGACTACCCTGCTGTGGGACAAGTTTGTTTCAACAAAATAAAGATAAAGCTTGATCTTTGCCACAGATCATTACACTGATGTGCAAATGTTATGTATTTTCAGGGTCTAACACACTGCATGAAATATAAGAGAAGCTCAATTAAAATTTATTT
>NW_012152236.1:5955-6553 GCF_000956105.1 Propithecus coquereli | reverse complement strand
TTCAACGGGTACAATTCATTGAACCAGGATTAGGTGCTATAAGGAGACCCAGGACCATATGGAAGAATATAAAGTTTGATCCCAAACTCATAACAACAGAAATAAAAGTAAAATCCAGATGGCTTAAAACCTAAATATAAGAAAGAAAAAGGGGGTTGTGGAGGAGAAGACAAGAGGAAAGACAAGGAAAAGAAAGAAAGAGAGGGATGGAGAGGGAGGGAGACTAAAAGGAAAACAGTCCTTAGAACCTCAGGATTTCCTGAGCAAGATAGGAAACCCAGAAGTCAGAAAACAAGGACCAAAAAAGCTAAATTCAACCACATAAAAATTGAAAACTACTGTAGAGCCAGCTACATCCTAATCAGAGCCAAAAGGCAAACCAACAGGCTCAAAGAAATATTTCCAATATATAACCACCAAAAAAACTACTAGAAATTAATAACAACTTATTATTATATTTTAATGAAAGACAAAACAACCAACTTTAAAAGGGAGGGCAATGGAGATCAGGCTATTCACAGAAGAAACATCCATAGCCACTGACCATATGATAAGATGCTCAAGCTCACTTGTGGGCAAATTAAAACAATAATAATAC
>NW_012152236.1:4615-5905 GCF_000956105.1 Propithecus coquereli | reverse complement strand
AAAAAAAAAAAAAAAAAAGGAGCCTGTTCGACTAATTTTACTAGATATTATGGAAGTTACTTTTAAAATAACACATGTCTAAAAGAATCCAAAACATCTAAAATTTAAACGACTCTTTAAATACCATAAAAGCTAATACTTAGGGGATGTTCTAGTACCACCTGACCCACTTTGTTTAAAATTCAGAGTGAGTGCCAAGGGGAAGGATGAAGGCATATTTATAGGAGGAGGTATAGAGGAAGTTGAGGAAAAGAAAAGTAGGTTGCTTAAGCAAGATATCTTCGTGGAGTTAAAATTGTCAGATTTAAAATACGGACACTTGAATCACAATCTAATGTTTGTGGCACAAATAGAGCTAATTGGACAAATGTGAAGAAAACACAATAAAGGAATCTTAACACAAATGACATTGTTAAAATGACTTCATTTTGTGAGTGAATTTGTTTTGCTAAGGAAAATGCAATTACAGAACAGAAAGTCATTTCTACTCTTCTAGAAAGAAGCAATAATAGGATTGTTTTAAATAAAGTTTTCTGTTGTTTCAAAGTATGTCTACAGAAGACTTTAATAGACATGTATAAATCTTCATACATTACTGACCATGTCAAAAGCATAGTCTTTCCAAGTGACTGAGAGGAGAAGTACATGTAGACACAGACTCTGAGGCTTTTCGAGACAGAGTCTCACTCTGTTGCCTGGGGCTAGAGTGCCTGGCATCAGCCGAGCCCACAGCAGCCTCACACTCCTGGGCTCAAGCGATCATCCTCCTGCCTCAGCGTCCTGAGTAGCTGGGACTACAGGCTGGCGCCACCATGCCCAGCTAATTTTTTAGCAGAGATGGGGGTCTCTTGCTCAGGCTGGTCTCAAACTCCTGACCTCAAGCGATCCTCCTGCCTCGGCCTCCCAGAGTGCTAGGATTACAGGCGTGAGCCACGGTGCCCAGCGAGACTATGAGGTTTAAATCTGGGCTCTACTGTGAGCAAGCCGGGCTACTCTGGGGAAATAACTAAAACCTTCCAGGCGTGGGACGCCACATCTGAACATAGGGATGATAACCACTAACTTGCAGGGCTGTAGGAACTAAGCTGATATGATGTATGAGCTCAGTAAATGCTGGTTCCCTTCCCTCTCCTGGCACTGTTAAGAAGCTCCCACCTCTGCCCTGGCCCCCAACAGCTGATGAACAACACATCTTTCACTGCTATGCAATTTATCTAAATACTACCTGGTATTTAATTTAAACAAACACCATAGTTTTTATCTTCCCTCCTCCCAAAAAGGTAGAGTTGG
>NW_012152236.1:2939-3384 GCF_000956105.1 Propithecus coquereli | reverse complement strand
GAAGAATATAAAGTTTGATCCCAAACTCATAACAGAAATAAAAGTAAAATCCAGATGGCTTAAAACCTAAATATAAGAAAGAAAAAGGGGGTTGTGGAGGAGAAGAGAAGAGGAAAGACAAGGAAAAGAAAGAAAGAGAGGGATGGAGAGGGAGGGAGACTAAAAGGAAAACAGTCCTTAGAACCTTGGATGTAAGAGAGGATTTCCTGAGCAAGATAGGAAACCCAGAAGTCAGAAAACAAGGACCAAAAAAGCTAAACTCAACCATATAAAAATTGAAAACTACCGTAGAGCCAACTACATCCTCATCAGAGCCAAAAGGCAAAGCAACAGGCTCAAAGAAATATTTGCAATATATAACCACCAAAAAAACTACTAGAAATTAATAACAACTTATTATTATATTTTAATGAAAGACAAAACAACCAACTTTAAAAGGGAAGGC
>NW_012152236.1:0-319 GCF_000956105.1 Propithecus coquereli | reverse complement strand
GATTCTACATGATCATTTTATAACCAAAAAAACCTCAGGGGAAAGAAGTGTCCAAAATTTTTAAATTCCTATGTAAATTATGGCACATCCACACAATAAAATATGATGTCACAGGACTAAGCCATGCTTTTAAGAGTTTTGAAAGACACAGGGAAATGCTTTTAATGTTAAGCAAACAAAAAGGAATTCTAATTAAAATGTCTCCACCTGAAACTTCACTGGGTGTGTGTGTATATATATGTGTGTGTGTGTGTGTGTGTGTGTGTGTTCTCAAGTCATCTAATTTTCTAACATCTGGCTGCCTCCTTTCCTGCTCCTT
>NW_012152235.1:17569-17976 GCF_000956105.1 Propithecus coquereli | reverse complement strand
ATAAATGTCAGACCTTCTTGGGCAAACAAGCCTCTGGAATTTCTTGCAGGAGAACTCAAAGACTGCCAAAGAGGAAGAGGAGCTCTAATAGCCATTTAACAATTTACCCCTATCCTCTGGCTCAAACAACTATATTTTTATTTATGTTACATACTGAGTTTTGAAAAAAAAATCTCTCCTTGACCAATCTTTAGTCAGGCTCCCCTGAACCCTCTTAGCAACTAGGCCTCAACCTTTGGACTTCTGTGTCTGTCTCTGCATTTCTCAATTTTAAGAAAAATTCTGCAAAGTCAGTTTAGTGAGAATTCTTCCCACTTAATACCTGACCTTCATCCCACATCCTTGGTATCTGATCACCCTGATCTGACCTCAGCAAGAATCCCATCAAAACAGTTTAGTGAGAATTC
>NW_012152235.1:5847-6384 GCF_000956105.1 Propithecus coquereli | reverse complement strand
AGTTAACTTTTTTGAGGGGTGAGAGGTGTGGATCATGTTTCAGTCTTCTACATGTGGTTATCCAATTTTCCTAACACCGTTTACTAAATAGGGATTCTTTTCCCCAGTGTATGTTTCGTCTGCTTTGTCAAAGATCAGATGGCTATATGAGGATGGTTTTATATCTGGGTTCTCTTTTCTGTTCCTTTGGTCTATGTCTCTATTCTTGTGCCAGTACCATGCTGTTTTGGTTACAATAGCCTAGTAGTATAGCTTGAAATCTGGTAAATTGATGCCTCCCAATTTGTTCTTTTTGTTTAAGGTTGCTTTGGCTATACGGGGTCTTCTCTGGTTCCATATGAAGGATAGCATTATTTTTTCTAGATCTGTGGAAAATGATGTTGGTATTTTAATAGGGATTGCATTGAATCTGTAGATCACTTTGGGTAGTATAGACATTTTAACAATGTTGATTCTGCAGCTCCATGAGCATTGTATAGTTTTCCATCTGTTTACATCCTCTGTTATTTCCTTCCTCAGTGTTTCGTAGTTCTCCCT
>NW_012152235.1:1974-2962 GCF_000956105.1 Propithecus coquereli | reverse complement strand
TGATATGTTAATGCAGGTTCATCAAGTATGACAAGTATATCACTTTGGTGGGAGGTGTGGATAATGGGAGAGGCTATAAAGACAGGGGCATATGGGAAATCTCTGTACCTTCTTCTGAACATTTCTGTGAGCCTAAAACAGCTCTAAAAAAAAGTTCTTAAAATTATAACCACAATGAATGAAACAGTTTAAGTTTAAATCTATGAGTTGCTAACATACTAGTACAAGCCAAAATAAAACAAAAACCCATTGGTTATTTTCAAGAGATTCTAAGTCAGAGGTTGAAAACTATGACCCTTGAATCTAGTCTATCACACTTTCTGATTTTGTAAATAAAGTTTTATTGGAACACAGCATACCATTTTGTTTACATTATTGTTTATGACTTCATTCTACTTATATCAGTAGAGTTGAATAGTTGTGACAGAGACTGTATGACTTACAAAGCCCAAAATATTTAATAATTGGCCTTTTGAAAATGATAGGGTTTAGGACATGCTAACCCACAATATGGCATCTTGGTATTTGAGAAAATGATAGAAGTAGAAAGGTCAAGCTCACCTTCCCCTGCCCTTCTCCCCTGAAGTAGGTCATAAAACCATCATGCGAGAAGTTCCCACCTTTATACCCAAAGGAAAGGGATTTTATTTTCTCTGAAAACCCATGGACAGAGAGTAGCATCTGAACATAGTGGCCTTGCTAAGTTCCCCCCAGTTTATTGTCATTAGATTACACTCCTTTTGTCCAATCATACCTCTGTATGATTATCCACTTCTTCGTCCAAAATTAGCATAAAAATGTACAGATTTCCCTGTTTCTTCAAGGTCTTCATTTCCTTATGAAGGCTCTTGTGTCATATAAAACTTATATTAAATACATTTCTATGCTTTTCTCTTATTAATCTGTCCTGTGTGATAGGGGCCTCCACCTTAAATGTAAGATGGAAAGAAAGGACATTTTCCCCCCTTCACAAGAAAAATTTGCTGAT
>NW_012152235.1:0-459 GCF_000956105.1 Propithecus coquereli | reverse complement strand
TCAGTGCTTTTGAAAATGTAAACACACAGTATCTTTTGAAATATTTTAATGATATCATGATAAGGGGAAAACTAATTTTAATTTGAAAAGATGTAAGCATGACTTAGCAACTAAATTTATATTTCATGTTTAATTGACACTTATGATTTTAATTTTTTGAAAATTAGTCTTGAACAGTTTTGTAGCTCTCACTGAGATACTGAAACGGTCTCTTACTAGACCAAAGTGCAGTGTGTGGCTCTACAAGTGCCAACCCATGGAGTTCTGAAGACACATTTCATCTTGGTTCCCAGAGTGAATCCTGAGCAGTCATAAACCTTTAACTTTAATGATTTAGTTTCTCTAGTATTTCCCCCAGTCTACTAATTTTTTAAATTACTCATAAAATATTTTTCAGGTTATTATCTTTCATGCTTGAAAAGTTTCAATATTTTTCAGTGGAGATCTTTCGCTTTTTTT
>NW_012152234.1:8730-8984 GCF_000956105.1 Propithecus coquereli | reverse complement strand
TTTTTTAAGACAGAGTCTCACTGTCTTGCCTGGGCTAGAGTGCTGTGGCATCAGCCTAGCTCACAGCAACCTCAAACTCCTGGGCTCAAGCGATTCTCCTGCCTCAGCCTCCCGGGTAGCTGGGACTACAGGCACGCGCCACTGTGCCCGGCTAATTTTTCTATTTCTCGGTTGTTTGCCTAATTTCTTTCTATTTTTATAGTAGAGATGGGGTCTTGCTCTTGCTCAGGCTGGTCTTGAACTCCTGAGCTCAA
>NW_012152234.1:5909-7301 GCF_000956105.1 Propithecus coquereli | reverse complement strand
AGAGCAGCCAATTAAATATTGGCTTGTAAGGTTAATTCCCTCCATTTTCTGCCTGCTTTTGGTATGCTCCAAAGCCTTCAAACAAATATTTTTTTTGCCCAGAGTTTTCCTCCCAATAATTTAAAATTATTACTATGCTAGGGTCAGACTGAGACAAGATGCTTTGCTGTTATGGGAATCCGAACTGTACCACTTTGCTATATACTTTCTATTTGTCTTGCCTGTTTTTTGTTCCCTTTTCTGTCTTTTCTTGTCTTCTTTTGGATTAATTATTTTTTACTATTCAATTTTTGTCCTTCTATTAATATTAGCTTGCTAGCTATAAATTTTAAACTATTCTGTTAGTGCTCGTCTTAGACATTACAATGGACATCCTTTATGTATTGGAATCTAATATATATTAGTGTTCTTAGCATTTTGTGGTGAATGCAAGAACTCTAGAACACTTTAACTCCATATGCTCCCGTCCTGTCCTTTGAGCTATGGATGTAACATATTTTAATTCAACATAGAGTTTCAACCTTACAAGACATCCTTACTATTGCTTTTAATAGGCAATGTTCCTTTAGATTGATCCACATTTTTATCCTTTCCACTGCATTTCACTTCTTCCTGCAATTTGTGCTTCCACCTGGGATCAATTTCTCTCCCCCTCTAGTGTTTCTTTCGGTGCGGGATTTCTGAGCTACGTGATTGCACCCGGGTCATGCGCTCTGTGTTGATTCTCACTCTGCTCTCGATATCCTGGGCTATTACGTGGTAACCCCTCACTGGCATCTTTAATGGGGAGGGTCTCTCCTTCGTTTTGGCTATTCTTAGAGGTTCTATCTTTTGTTTTTCTATCCACCCCCCATGGATACCTCTATTCTTTTTATTTCCCTTTTTCCACCAGAGAGTCACTACCAGCCTCTTCTGTCTTCTCATACCATCCACTGAGAACTTCTCTCTAGAGGCTATTCTTGCACACGACCCCAATTACCCAGATCAGTGCAATACTTGCAATGGTAAGCTGATGTTAAAAGTAAAATGGAGAGAGTTATTAACCCCACTTGGATCCAAGGAAGGATGCTCAGAGAAAACTACAGAGAAGTAAGGCATTGAAGGATGGCAGTTATGCATTCATTAAGAGGAGAAGAGAAGCAAAGATACTATGATCACATACAAAACCACGGAGGTGTGAAGAAGTGTTAATGCTCCAGGAACACAGCATGGTTCAAGATTTGGTATAAGGTAGGGACGGAGAAGATACAGCTTGCATGCTGCAATCTCTCCCATTCTGTGTCCATGGCAGACATTGGTCATCTACCACAGAGTATTATTTCTTACTAGGATTGATTTGAGCCTTTGAATCATTCTCAACTTAGCACTCCGGGCAGCTACTCTTAGTTAAAT
>NW_012152234.1:3915-4330 GCF_000956105.1 Propithecus coquereli | reverse complement strand
AAAGGGCTGTTTCATTTCGCAATGGATAAAATTTCCTGGTACTCCCTCACCAGGACTTGGTATTAGCTATTTTAGCAGATATGTAGTGGGATCTTGTTGTGGTTTTAATTTGCATTTCCCTAATGACTAATGGTGTTACTTTTCATGTGGTTATTTGCCATCTGTATATCGTCTTTGGTTAAATGTCTGTTCATATCTTTTGCCCATTATTTAATTGGGTTGTTTGTCTTATAATTGATTTTGAGAGTTCTTTATTCTAAAGTCCTTGTTAGATATGTGTTTCATAAACATTTTCTCCCAGCCTTGGCTTGTCTTTACATTCTCTTGACAATATCTTTAAAATAGCAAAAGTTTTAAATTTTCATGAGGCTGAAGTTAGCAGTTTTTTTGAAATTATGGTTTTTGCTTTTTGTTT
>NW_012152234.1:0-311 GCF_000956105.1 Propithecus coquereli | reverse complement strand
TATTTTTCTCTTTTTAGTTATGCCTCTGTGTTTATGATTACTCTAGAGGTTATAATATTCACTTTCACTTATCACTGTCTACCTTCAAAAGGTGTCCTACAGTGTCACAAATAACATAAGCATGTCAGAACAGTCCACTTCCGATTCTTCCTCCCAGCCTTTCTACTCTTATCATCATCTGTTTCACTTCTAAAAATGCTATAAACCACATACTCCATTGTTACTTCTTACTTTCAGTAATCAACAATTGTCTAAAGAGACTTAAAGACTTTGTATGCGATTATAAACATATTTATAATTTATTTCTGTAT
>NW_012152233.1:6474-6959 GCF_000956105.1 Propithecus coquereli | reverse complement strand
GATCACATGGTAGTTTTACCTCTATTTCTTGAGGAACCACCATGCTTTTTTCCATAATGGCTGTATCAACTTCCATTCCCAAGAAGTGTTCAAGGGTTCCCTTTATTCCACAGCTTCACCTTCTTTTTGATAATTGCCATTCTAATAAGTATGAGGTCATATCTCATTGCAGTTCTTATTTGCATTTCTGGTTAGTGAGGTTGTATGTCTTTTCATGTAACCTATCAGCCATTTCTATGGTTTTTTGGAAAATTGTCTATTCCAGTCCTTTGCCCCCCCCCTTTTTTTTTATGGAGCAGTTATTTGCTGTTTAAGAAACTCATACACTTGAATGTTTAGGGTATTAACCCTTTATTGGACATGATTTACAGATGTTTTCTTCCATCCAGGAGGGCACCTTTTCATTTTGCTGATTATTTTGTTTGCTGCACAAAGAATTCTTAATTTTATTCTATTTTTGTGTCATTGCCTATGCTTATGGTATC
>NW_012152233.1:4393-6424 GCF_000956105.1 Propithecus coquereli | reverse complement strand
TCCTTCCCCTCTACAATGCTCACCGTGTCCATTAGTTGTGAGTTTACTGCCCCCGCCCCTGAAACCCCCTAATCCCTGGATAATATCACTATCCTGTGAGCACCATAGTGTTGATCAGTCAGTGCCAATTTGATGGCGAGTACATGTCGAGCCTATTCTTCCATTCTTGTGATACCTTACTTCGGATAATGGGTTCAAGTTCTATCCAGGAAAATGTAAGAGGTGCTAGGTCACTGTCATTTCTTATAATTGAATAATATTCCATTGTATACATATACCAAATTTTAATCCACTCATGAATCGATGGACACTTGGGTTGTTTCCACATCCTTGCAATAGTGAATTGTGCTGCCATAAATATTTGAGTGCAGATGTCTTTGTTATAGAATGTCTTTTGCTCTTTTGGGTAGATGCCTAATAGTGCTATTGTTGGATTGAATGGTATTTCTATTTTTAGCTCTTTGAGGTATCTCCAAATTCTCTTCCACAGAGGTCACACTAATTTGCAGTCCCACCAGCAGTGTAAGAGTGTTCCTGTCTCTCCACATCCATGCCAGCATTTGTTGTTTTCAGATTTTTTGATGCCAATCTTACTGGGGTTAGGTGGTACCTCATTGAGCTTTTGATTTGCATTTCTCTAATGATTAGAGATGTTGAGCATTTTTTTTGTTTGCTGGCCATTATTCTGTCTTCTTTTGAAAAGTTTTTGTTCATTTCCTTTGCCCATTTGTTGATGGAGTTGTTTTTTTTTTCTTGATTGTTTTAAGTTCTAGGTAGATTCTTGTTATCAGGCCTTTATTGGATGTGTAGAGAGCAAATACTTTCTCCCATTCTGTAGGTTGTCTATTAGCTCTAATGATAGTTTCCTTGGCTGTACAAAAGCTTTTTAATTTGATCAGGTCCCATTTATTTTTGTTGCTGCTGTGATTGCTTTGGGGGTCTTCTTCAAAAATCCTTTGCCTAGGCCAATGTCTGAAAGGGTCTTCCTAACACCTTCTAGAATTCTTAAGGTTTCGTGCCTTAGGTTTAAGTCTGTTATCCATCTTGAATTGATTTTTGTAAGAGGTGAGAGGTGGGGATCCAGTTTCAATCTTCTGCATGTAGCTATCCAGTTTTCCCAGCACCATTTATTGAAAAGAGATTCTTTTCCCCAGTGTATATTTTTGTCTGCTTTATCAAAGATTAGATTACCATATGCGGATGGTTTCATCTCTGGGTTCTCAGTCCTGTTCCAAAGGTCTATATCTCTGTTTTTGTGCCAGTACCATGCTGTTTTGGTTACTATAGCCTTGTAGTACAGCTTGAAGTCTGGTAGACTGATACCTCCAAGTTTGTTCTTTTTGCTTAAGAGTGCTTTGGCTATACGAGGTATTCTATGGTTCCATACAAAGTGTAGAATTATTTTTCTGGATCTGTAAAGAATGATGAAGGTACTTTGATAGGGATTGAATTAATTCTGCAGATCACTTTAGGTAGTATGGACATTTTAATAATGTTGATTGTACCAATACATGAGCAAGGTAGATTTTTCCATCTGTTTACATCTTCTACAATTTCTTTTCTTAGTGTTTTGTAGTTCTCCCTGTATATGTCTCTCACATCTTTCATTAAAAATATTCCTAGATATTTAATTTTCTTTGAGGCTATTGTAAAAGGTATTGCATTTTTTTGTTTGAATTTCGGCTTGACTGTTATTGGCGTATATGAATACCTCTGATTTGTGTGTATTGCTTTAGTATCCTGAGACTTTACTGAATTCATTTATCAATTCAGGAAATCTCTTGGTTGAATCCTTGGGTTTTTCTAGATATAATATCATATCATTGGCAAAGAGAAAGATTTTGATCTCATTTGCCCCCATTTGGATGCCCTTAATTCTCCTCTCTTGTCTAATTGCTCTAGCAAGGACTTCCAGCACTATGTTGAATAGAAGTGGAGATAGTGGGCAACATCGTGTGGTTCCAGTTCTAAGTGGGAATGGTTTCAATTTTCCACATTCAGTATGATATTGGCTGTGGGTTTATCATAAAA
>NW_012152233.1:0-1978 GCF_000956105.1 Propithecus coquereli | reverse complement strand
TGATCTTGTGGTTTCTTTATGTTTGAATTCTATTTTCTCTTCAATTCCATTGAGTTTCTTACAATCCATGTTCAGAATTCTTCCTCTGTCAGTTTAATCATCTTGTGTAAGTTGGTATCTATTGATGGAAATTGAATATTTTCCTTTGGAGGTGACTTTTCTCTCTGATCTTTTGTATTTCCTGTGTTCTTTCACTGATTCTTTCTCATCAGGCTACTTTGTGAAGGACTGGGGGTGCTGGGACTGGTTTATGGACTTAATTCTGGGTCCGCAAAGGGATGTTCCTTGACAATGCTGGGGAGATGCACTCTGGTCCTGTATTGTCTTAGAGGTATTTTAGCCTGTTGGGTTATCTCTGACCTGTTGTCTTCACCTCCTGCTACAGGAGATAGGTAAATTTGGATCCCTTGCTTAGATTCCCAGAAGTTAGATCACTCTTGTGTGTGTGACTCTGCTGCTGACCACTAGTTTGAAGTGGAAGACACTGTGTTGCGCTATGAGGTTACCCTCTTCTGTTACTTGTAGTTTGCATGGAGGAGTTGGTTATCAAGGTATTCCAATACCTTTGTATTGAGCTCTAAACCCCCAAATGGGATATATAGGTATCCGTCTTTGGGGAATGTCATGTCACTCCCAAGGATTACTTGAGCCCTGTTACCACTTTAAGTGGGGTGAAAAGAGCAACAGGTACTGGCGAGCCTATGAGGGTATACTTCAGAGATTGCTTAATCTACAACTAGGGGAGAGCTGCTAATAAGTTGTTCAGGGCTTTTTCACCACTCTTGCAAATCAGCTCCTGATGTGGGCTGTCAATTGGTACAATTGCTAAGGACTCTGGTCAAGATTTTCCTCCCCAGACTACAAGCCCCAAAGCTGGTAACAGCGTGGGTGCCAAGGGCAAGCCCTTGTGTTATCTTATCAGGTGATCAAAACCAAGCTGCTATACCAAGTCAGCAATCTGTCCCCTTTTGCTTAATTCCAGGCTCCCACCAATTCAAGCCAGTCACACAGGGAAAGCTATGTTTTCTCCTTTCTCCCTGCCTTCAAGCACTGAGTCTGTCCTGATGGGCTGGGGGAGGGGCATTGGCTGAGACTATCACAAGTCCCAGGCCAGAAAACATCTTCTCATTTCTCCCCTCTTCCAAGGGCAAGGGTCTACCCTGCAGAGGGAAGACAAGCCACCAGACTGGGGGATGGGTACTTCCTGGGGCTACCTGGTATCTCAGCCCAGGAAGTGGCTACTCTCATTACTCCACCCCTCCAAGGGGTGAGGTTTGTCTAGTTAGCTCTGTACCCTCAATCTTTTGCCAAAGATTTGCATTATTAATCATGGGAAACTGTCCTTTTCACAAAAATTAAAACGTATCCTCATGTCTATATAAATTTTATAGTCTTACTAATTAACCCCTGCCTTATCTCTGAATTTGGAATTGTAAGAGCTGATAGCTAACACTTGTGGAATGCCTTCTATGTGACAGGCTATGGGACACATACCCTAGATTCTCAACTTCACATACTTCATATACTCTAAACCACTTCACCCAGTGGGCATCAGCATGTCTTTTCAGATATGGATCATGAGATTCGCAGGAATGATATAAACATAGTTCTTAGTAACCTGTTGGTGAGTCACAATCTGAACTAGTCTTCTGACACTTTTTTGGCTTCATCCCACACTCTCAACTGGGTATAAAAATGATGCTGCTTACCAACCAGACTGAATGACTTAGGGTGCAAACTTTTGGGGAAGTAGGATGGGTTAGGTCTGTGACTCTAGAGCAAAGAACTTCAAACCAATTTCTCATGGTCATTCATTATAAAGCAGTATCTTAGCCCCTACTGTGAACAAGGATTGAGGACGCAAATGTGATCTTCCTTTAAGGATTTCATAGTCCAGAAGGGCGATCAGGCAGGTTACTGAGCAATCACGATAAGTCTGCATGTCTCTATAATGAAGGATGTATTTTAAGGTGCTTTG
>NW_012152232.1:16085-16480 GCF_000956105.1 Propithecus coquereli | reverse complement strand
ATGGACTTTGGGTGAAAATGACGTGTCAGTGTAGATTCACTGATTTAAAAATGTACCACTCTAGAGCAAGATGTTGATGGTGGGGGAAGGTGTGCGTTTGGGCAGGGGAAGAAGGTGTGGAAGGTGCGTAGATGTTGACAGTGGACAAAGGTGTACGTAAGGGAACCCTGTATTTTCTGTTCAATTTTGCTATGAACCTAAAACTGCTGTAATAAAGAAAGTCTGACTTGGTGCAGTGGCTCACACCTGTAATCCTAGCACTTTGAGAGGCCAAGGCAGGAGGACTGCTTGAGGCCAGGAGTGAGACCAGCCTGGGCAACATAGCAAGACCCCATTTCTACAAAACATACAAAAAATTAGCTGGGCATGGTGGCCCATGCCTGTAGACCCAGCTA
>NW_012152232.1:3408-4450 GCF_000956105.1 Propithecus coquereli | reverse complement strand
CCCTCAAGGGGACTGAGTACACGGTAAAGGTCCTCCAGCGTGGGCAGTGGCAGCTCTGGCGACTCCGGCAACTCATCGGTGGGGGCCGCCCCCAGGGCGGCTGGATCGGCTCCAGTCGGCGGCCACTTCTCAGACTGGTTTTCCGTCGCCTTCGGGCATTTCTCAACCGAGTCCCAGTTTTCAGTCCTGCGTCCGGAGTCCTTGTTTGCAAGTTCCTTTTCTCCAAGTGCAGCGGTTGACGTTTTCACGGCTTTCTTCCTTTTCCTCGGACGCTGGTCATAGCTGAGGTATTCTTCAGAGGACAGAGTTGGCTGCTCGAATTCGTCACCCACATCTGCGTCTTCAGCTTCAGGGAGGGAGCCCCCCGACTTTCTAGGCCAAGCAGGAGTTTTGAGTTTACCTTCTAGAGTCTGCAGGTTGTTAGAAACCTTGTCCTTGACCTGGGGCGACCGGGCTCCCGCCCCCTTTCCTGCGTCTAGGCTGTCCAGACTGCGCTTGTGTCGCTCCCATGCGGTTTTCTCCAGGCCTGCGCGCGGACGCTTTCCGAGGCGGCTGTGTGTGGCCACCTCCCGGGCGGGTGAGGGCTGGCGGCGGCGGCGCGCTCCGTCCCCCTCCGGGCTTGCTCCGCTAGAGGGCGGTTTGTCCTGGGCGCCTTCCCCGGGGCGCGGCCTTGGCATGTCCTCTGCGGAGGGGCCCGTCTCGCTGCCCTTGGCGCCCCCTGGGCGTTCTCCCTGCCGGGAGGACTTGTGCGCCTCGCCCCGGCTCACAGCGCCTTTCGCCCGGGGTGCGCCCAGGGGACCCTCCTGGCCGAGTCCTGGCCCGGCCCGCGAGGCCTCCGTGCGGCCTTGTCCGGGCTCCTCTCCGGGCACGGTGGGCGCGGGCGCCTCGCCCGTGGAGCCGCAGCGGCCCTCGCTCAGCCCGGGAGGACGGACAGACGCGCCAGGGGCCCGGACGTGGCCGGAAGCAGAAGACGCCCGACCGGAAGGGTAGCCTGGTGCAGGCCCCGCGCCCTGCTTGCTGTCGTCTCTCCGCCCACGACGGG
>NW_012152232.1:0-483 GCF_000956105.1 Propithecus coquereli | reverse complement strand
CTTATCCTTTTTAGTGACTCAAGCTGTTTCAGATCCTATCCAGATATGCTATAACAAGTTGGTACGAGTTTATTTTGCTGCAAAAAAAATTCTGACCTCCACGCAGTTTTTTTCACAATATGCACTTTCCATGAACTTTTTGAAGACCAAATTAGGTTCTACAATTAATCTAGAGATTTAAAGTATACGATAGGGTGTGTGTAGGTTATATGCAACTACCACAGCATTTGCTATCAAGAACTTGAGCATCTGAGTATTTTGGTATGGGGGGATGGAGGTGGCCTGCAACCGATCCCTTATTTGTAGAATAAATTTACAAAATTTGTCAAAAAGAAAATACACATACCTTGACCCAACAATTTCACACTTATCAACTTATACTATAGATATTTTACACTTTACTATAGAAATATTCTCTGTGTGCACACACACATATACAGAGAAGCAGAGAAATAGGCGAGTTTTATTGTCCAGTATCCATAG
>NW_012152231.1:6369-7006 GCF_000956105.1 Propithecus coquereli | reverse complement strand
TATTTTATTTGTCACATAGTAATGCAATCATATGTATTAGTTATTACTCTTAATATACTTTTTTCTAAAGAATTTAAGAGGTTTTTAACAGTAACATTAAATATATGCAATTATTTCCTTGTGTTATAAAATTAGATCCTGTCCTCTGGATTAAACAAGAAAGGTCCCTGGTAACACAAAGTCTCCTCCTGCTGCAAGGAATTCACAGACTTTTTGGAAGTACAAATATATTAACTAATAATTATAGTATGATTAGTAATTAATGAGATAAAGGAGGAGAGGGAGAAAGAAAAAGAAAGAAAGAGAGAAGGAAAGGAAAGGAATAGAGAGAAAGAGAGAAGGAGGGAGGGAGGATGTAAAGAGAAAGAGAAAGAGAGAGAGAGAAAAAGAAATAAAGAGGAGGAAGAAGAGAAGAAGAAGAGGGGGGATAAGAGAGGGATAAGGAAGGAGAGAAGGAAGAAAATACTGGGAGCCAGGAAAAGGCAAGGCAACTAACCTCACCAGAGAAATTAGAAAAGCTTTCACAAAGACTTTTACATCGGAGTATTTGGAAATTACAAGGAAGAGAGAGAAGTGAATAGGAGAGTTTCTGTGGCATAAGGAGGGGCCTGCAAGAGCATGACCCTCTCAGGGAACT
>NW_012152231.1:4352-4729 GCF_000956105.1 Propithecus coquereli | reverse complement strand
AACCAAAAAAACAACTAAGGTACTTCCAACTTTCTGTTCCACCAAACCCAATGTGTGGCTTTTCTACTCATTTCCTCTAGGTAGCTGTTCTACTTCCAGGTATCAGATCTGTATTCTAGATAGGACAAAAGAGAAGGATAAACAGCTAAAGAAAGATGCCAGCTAAATATGGCCCCTTTCAAATTACAGTTCAGGTGCCCCATTCATTGACTCCTATTCACATTTAATTGGCCAGCACTTTGTAACATCTCTATTCCTGTTGCAGAGAAGTATAGGGAGACCGCTATTTATAACTAAGCATATATTTCCGAGCAAAATAGGAATTGTGTAAATTTAGAAATCGGCACATCTTGTTGTGCACGTTAAAATTGATATTG
>NW_012152231.1:2170-3764 GCF_000956105.1 Propithecus coquereli | reverse complement strand
AGAGAAATAAGGAAATTTAAAAAGAGATTAATAACAACCAAAATCTCTATTCTGTGCACATTTATTGCTGATAGCATTGCAAATTGACAGCCACATTTTGGATGCATGATTAGAAGGAAATGCTGAAATTCTAAGCGCCTGCCTTACTCTTAGCCCATTTCTAAGGAAAGCAACCCCCAGCAGTTCTTTCTGCGCAGTTTGCTACGATTCATGGGCATCTAGCAGATCCACGCCTGATTCTTTGCTTACAATCAAAGGTACCAGGAATCAGTGCAAGCATCAAGAATAAATATTACAAAGTGGACATGAAGGAATTCAACAGCCTTTAACACATTGGTGAAAAACTTTTCCCACCCCGGTACGCCATAGTAGAGAGTGGCAAACTGACTAAATCAGATTATTTTTACTGGGAGGTATGAATCCTAATGTGATCATTAATTTTGTGTGTCAACTTGTCTAGACCATGGTACCCAGTTATTTGGTCAAACATCAGTCTAAATGTCTCTGTAAAAGTATTTTGAAGATGAAATTAACATTCAAATCAATATATTTTGAGTAAGGCAGATTACTCTCCATAATGTGGCTGGGCCTCATCCTATCAGTTGAAGGCTTCAGAGAAAAAAGACTGAGGTCCCCCAAGGAAGAGGAAATTTGTCCCCTAGAATTCTGCAACATCAACTATTCTCTGGGTCTCCAGTATGCTAACCTGTTCTGCAGATTTTAGACTTGGCAGCCCCCACGTCACAGAAGCCAATTCCTTAATATTCCTTAAAATAAATCTTGGCTAATTCAGCTAGGGTTGATCACCTGAAAGCAGGTTAACTATTGTTATATACTTCCTATTTGTGATTCCATATAATAAAACAATCTTAAAAGCATCAGTTTCCTGAAGTACCTTACAAAAGAGATGTAGATACTTGTGTTCCCAGCTCCACTCTATTCTTATAACTAAGGTAGAAATCCATGTAATTATTATTCTTATTGAGCAGATAATTTCATACTTGGAGATAGTGACAAGATTATGATAGTGCTCATGAATCATATATCTCATGCCTGGAAATCCATTTTGAAAAAAATAATTAGATATCTCATTATCTCACCTTTTCCAGGTCATCCCTTAATCAGCTATACAGATCATTCAAAAATTTGAAGGTACCAAACTGAAGCAAACCAGTAACTTCTTAGGTTCGGAGGTAGAATAATATTTCAGATTCAAGTCTAAGTCACTATTTGATCAAACTTCTGATTTTGAAGTACATAGTCTCTATCTGCCATATATTAACATCCTATTACTATGACAATTTACTACTTCGTAGATCCACTCAAAACTACTTGTGTGCATGCTCTGGAAATGTGTTGACAAAAAATATGGCTTTTTTCCCTACAGGCTTTTTATGAATATTCTAAAATTTCAGAAATTGATGACTTCTCCTTAAGTGTGCTATTTTCTCCATGGTTACTTTTATAGCTCAATATAGCCCTCTCATCCTTCCTCTGTCTTCCCTTCATGGTGACATGCTATTGTGAATTTTTCTCATTTGTGCCTCATGCATATTGCTGTGTAACCATTTCTCCCTCTTTTTGTGACACATAC
>NW_012152231.1:0-405 GCF_000956105.1 Propithecus coquereli | reverse complement strand
ATATCTTTTGTGGTCTGAGGTTTGCCTTTTACTAATTTACTAATTTTTTTGCTCTTCATTATAATATGGTCCATTTTTCATTTTCTTACTTTTTACTAGTGCTTATTATGTTCTAAAAAATTATTGCTTACCTCTAAAACCACAAATGTATTCGTCTCTTGTATTCTAGTGTCTAGTGTCTTACATTTTGCACTTAAATCTGAAAGTTACATTTATGCACAGTGTAATGCAGGAAGACAAGTTCCAATTTTTTTCCTATGAATGTCCAAGTGTATCAACATCATTTACTGAAAAACTATTCTTTCTCCACTACTCTGTAGTAAAACCTTTGTCATAAATAAAATGTTCATACATGTGAGTCTCTTTCTGGGCTCATTTTTTTGGTCAATTGATGTGCAATTGCTC
>NW_012152230.1:582195-582514 GCF_000956105.1 Propithecus coquereli | reverse complement strand
GGTTGGGACAACATTTTTTTTTAATACTGTTCTTAAATATAAAGTTTTGCAATAAACCTTTGATTTACATCAAATACTAAAAATTAACAATTGAATACATTATACGAAAAGTACAAAGAAATATATTTTCCTGCACAGACTTGTAGATATGTATATATTTTACATGCACACATAACTTGTTCAAACTATAGCCACTGCTAGACTCGTTCCAGATGCATCTCAAATCTGGCAACTCACTATGAGATTTCAGGGGAAACGTGACACCTTGATAAGAGACAATACAAATACAAAACTGAAAGTGAGAAAAACAAGACATTAT
>NW_012152230.1:579446-579824 GCF_000956105.1 Propithecus coquereli | reverse complement strand
ATACCAGCCTGAGCAACAGCGAGACCCAGTCTCTAGAAAAAAATAGAAAAATTAGCTGGGCATGGTGGCAGGTGCCTGTAGTCCCAGCTACTCAGAAAGCCAAGACAGGAATATCATTTCAGCCCAGGAAACTGAGGTTGCAGTGAGCTATGATCATGCCACTTCACTCTGTCCCAGGCAACAGAGTTAGACCCTGTCTCTGAAAAACAAAGCGGGGGGTGGAGAATGAAATAATGTCATTTGCAGCAATGTGGAGGGAACTGGACAGCATTATCCTAAGTGAACTACCTCAGGAACAGAAAACTAAACACCATATGTTCTCACTAATAAGTGGGAGCCTCTAGATGGATACACACAGGAACAAAGCAATATAAACAA
>NW_012152230.1:579134-579396 GCF_000956105.1 Propithecus coquereli | reverse complement strand
GAGAGAGCACAGCATAAATGAGGGCGTTCCTGCTGGGAACGCAAGGTCTGCATCTGCTCAGGAGGAAACACTGGCCAGACCCACCTTGGAGTCATCTCTGCTCTTTAGACCTGCTAAGGCTGGGAGACCGAGGGACAGTCTCAGAAACAGTTCCAGAAAAAGAAAACTGGAACCAAAGGAAAAGAGACATTTTTCTCCCAGATGGGGAAGGCAGTGAAGTGGGCCTAGCGGATTGGACTGTCACGGAGAAACGTGTATTTCC
>NW_012152230.1:577852-578497 GCF_000956105.1 Propithecus coquereli | reverse complement strand
GAGATTATGCTTGCCAGGGACTTGGGGGACAGGGAAACGAAAGTGACTTTTTACTGGGTTCTGAGTTTCTTCAGAGGAAAAAAAATGATCTGAAACTATTAACAGATAGATGGATGCACAACACTGCCAACGTATGACATTCCATTGATTTGTATATTTACAAACGGCTAAAATGGTGAAATTTTAAATGGTGCTTTCAAAGATTTATATACATTGTCATAATATGGACTAGGACTTTATCACTTAACTATATTGATTGGTGATATAAACATAAATGTTTAAACCTGAAATACCTTGCAACGCTGGACACGCACATGTATACACACACACACACAGGGCTAGAGAATAAAGCAAGGTAACATGTGGTTGAGTAAATTCTTATGAAATTTCCATGATAAATTTGGCCATTTGCCCTTCATTTGGCAGTGAGATTTAATTTTTCTTTACTAGTTATACCAAATATAAATTGTTTTTAGCTACTATTTCCCTGTTCTATATATAAATCAAATGAACAGATGATATACCAAATAATGAATTTGTCTTTGAAAAAATGTTATGAACTTTTCTACTGTTAGATATCACAAACTGGTGTGACTTTAAGGATTTAGCTGTACAAACCCTTAGAAAATTTGCTAAGGGTGTCCA
>NW_012152230.1:577388-577802 GCF_000956105.1 Propithecus coquereli | reverse complement strand
GTCTTTGGAAAAATGTTATGAACTTTTCTACTGTTAGATATCACAAACTGGTGTGACTTTAAGGATTTAGCTGTACAAACCCTTAGAAAATTTGCTAGGGTGTCCACTGGGTGGATTCGTTGAGGGAACCTGAATAAAAACCCTGAGACACCAAAACCCTGCTGTGTACCTGAAAGTGAGAGCAGAGCACACTGCACGCAGTTGCGGTGAACTGACAGGAGACGGCAGCAGCCAGCAGTGTTCCGTGTCTGGAGGCCATGGTCAGTCCTGTGTTCCTTTTCCAAGGCCAGTAGGAAACCAGTGGCAAAGTTTTTAACCAGGAGAGTGACGTGATGATATCTGAGTCTGTAAAGTGGTGTTTTCCATCGTCAGGTTGAGATCGCCAGAGGGGTGGGGGATCTGTGCTGCTCCTGG
>NW_012152230.1:575214-576749 GCF_000956105.1 Propithecus coquereli | reverse complement strand
GGCCACCACGTCCTGGGCTGGGGGACCTCGGTGTGGTGGCAATTGTGGATTCCCCATTTCCAAATTCCCACACGGAGCCCCTCCCGGGTCTCTGAGGACCAGCTGCCCCTCAGCAGGTGGCTGTGGACAGGAGGACTCACTCACCCTCGGGGCCTCAGGTCTGGCTACAGGAAGGTCTCAGTCACTGTAGCCTCAGTTCTGGGGATGGGCAGGCCTCACTCGCTCTTGGGGCCTCTGGTCTGAGAATAGGAAGGTCAGAATCACTGGCAGGGACGCGGTAGTTCCAAGTGACATGGCACCTGCCTGTCTGCACTAACAGAGTGAAGCTGCGGCCTCTGATGCAGAGTGCGACGGCCCCACCTCCTCTCACGCAGGGCACGCAGCCCCCCCTCCCCTCACGCAGGGCTTGCACTCCCGCCTCCTCCCACACAGGGCACGCAACGCCCCTCCTCTCACGCAGGTGACACAGCGCCCCACCTCTCACGTAACGCACGGAGCCCCGCCTCCTCTCACGTAGGGCACGCAGGGCCCCTCCTCTCACGTAGGGCACGTACTGCCCTTTTTTTCACGTAGGGCAGGTAGTGCCCCTCCTCTCAGCAGGGCACGCGGCCCCCCTCCTCTCATCCTGGGTTGGTGGGCCCAATTTGTCTCATGCAGGACACGGCTTGCCCGCCTCTTTTCACAGGGGGTGGGCGGCCCCCTTCTCAGGCAGGAGGGGCCAGCCCCAGCTCCTCTCACGCAGGGCACCTGGCCCCACCTCATGTCTCACAGGGCACGCGTCGCAGCCTCCTCTCATGCAGGGCATGCAGAGCCACTGCTCTCACGCAGGGCACGCGACTCCGACTCCTCCCACGCAGGGCACACAGTGTCCCTCCTCACACGCAGGGCACGCGGCCCCGTCTCCTCCAATATATGGCACGCAGGGCCCCTCCTCTCATGCTGGGTTTGTGGGCCCGACTTGTCTCATGCAGAACATGGCTTGCTCACCTCTTTTCACATTGGGTGGGGCGGCCCCCTTCTCAGGCAGTAGGGGCCAGCCCCACCTCCTCTCAGGCAGGCCACGCGGCCCCGCCTCCTCCCACGCAGGGCACGTAGCGCCCCTCCTCTCACACAGGGCACTCGGCCCCACCTCCTCACGCAGGGCACGCTGAGCCCCTCCTCTCACGCAGGGCACGCAGCCCCGCCTCCTCTGAAGGAGTGTGCCGAACCCGCCCCTCTCACAGAGGGCACTCGGCCCCGCCTCCTGTGTGAAACCTGTCCTTTGGGTCTTTCATCCTTTCACCTTGCACACACCAACAGCAGCATGGAGGGCTTTTGTTTATTTAATTTTTTACTAAGTTTTTATTTTAATCCAAGGACTTTGCCTCATACAAAATGTCATTGTAGAAACAATGGAAGAATCCAAAGTTTGGCTGATAAATAGTACTGACCCAGCAAACTAGTCAATCACACAATTTTTTTTTAAGTAGGTCCAAATTGTGTTGCATGGTTGGGACTTTTATTTTAATACTGTTCTTAAATATAAAGTTTGCAGC
>NW_012152230.1:572762-574089 GCF_000956105.1 Propithecus coquereli | reverse complement strand
CCTGCTACCCCACATCCCACCCCCCAGTCTCCCTCTTCCCTGCTAGCCTGTCCCTCCCTTCAGGTTTATGTTAAAACAGACTTATTTCACACACAGCAGAGATTATGCTCTACTTGGTAAGCACCCATCCCTGAGAATCTGATAGAGAACAATTGAAAACACCTCACACAAGCACACGGTCTGCTGCTCTGAGATTTCTCAGGAACATTTCCTTTCAGGGAAGGAAAAAACTAATGGTTGCTCTGTTTCCAACCATAGTGACCTGCTGAATGTCATCTCATTTTCTCCACTAACATGAACTTTCTACCCAGTTGTTTTTAATCATTTTCACAAAACCCACCTGTGGTGATTCCCAAGGCCTCCGTCACACCACGATGCCCAGGAGCCTGATGCATGAGGGCTTGCAGGTCAGGCACTTGGTCGAGATCAGTAGGGGCCCAGGTCATCTGAAGGACCACCTCTACTGGACAAAGTCTATGCAGGAGCATCTCCTCACATGGGTCACAAAAACACACAATGAGAAGTTGACATCTTTCTACACGTTTGATTTTTTAGAGTTATGTTAATGTTTCCTTCCCATTTCTCTGCTTTTCGATTTTTTCTAAATAAGTACATAGACGTGACAAAACAATGAATGGTGTTGTGATTAAAAACCAAGACCAACAGCTGAAACACTTTCCAGATTTGCTCCCTGCTAGGAGTTAACAGTGTCTGGGGGAAAGGACAGAGAGCATCTGAGTGTGTTTCTAGAGAACATTTGATGTTCAAGTACAAACAACAGCAAGGACCTGCGTGTCTGTTGGTGGTGACAGGGCTGTGCAGGGCCACAGCTGGGCTCTGAGGCCTTGCCCTGCTCACCGCTGACTCCAATGGAAGCCTTGTCAGGATTTTGGGCATGCCCTGCTCCTCTAGACCACACATCTGCACAAAGGGTGTCCCCCACAAGATTCAGACCTCCTACCAAAGCGACCAAGCACCCACCATGGATGTTAGAGTCCAAGACACAGGATTTGGACTTCCTGGGGCGTTCTCAGTCACACTCAGCAACTTCCTCTTCAGGATCTGATGTGTGATGTGACACCAAGGAAGGCAGCACATGGGGAGAGAGAGCCACATCCCTTCAGAAAGGGCTTCCTTAATCCATCCAGTGCAAAAGAGGAGGGAGGAATAGGAGAAGCTCCACTGAGGGGCAAGGCCTCTCCTCCCTGAGGTTCTCCTCCTTCACACTCCTTAGAGTCCCTGGGACCCCAGTGTGGACCTAACCCTAACCTTACACCTTAAACCCTAACCCTAATCGTAACCCCTAAACCTAACCCTAACCCAACCC
>NW_012152230.1:571293-571626 GCF_000956105.1 Propithecus coquereli | reverse complement strand
TATGTATCTATGTATATAAAGCCTGGAGTACTACTCACCCATAAAAAGGAAGGAAATGCCAGCCTGAGCAATAGTGAGACCCAGTCTCTAGAAAAAATAGAAAAATTAGCTGGGCATGGTGGCAGGTGCCTGTAGTCCCAGCTACTCAGGAAGCCAAGACAGGAATATCATTTCAGCTCAGGAATTTGAGGTTGCAGTGAGCTATGATCATGCCACTTCACTCTACCCCAGGCAATAGAGACCCTGTCTGTAAAAAGCAAAGGGTGCGGGAGGAATGAAATAATGTCATTTGCAGCAATGTGGAGGGAACTGGACACCATTATCCTAAGTAAA
>NW_012152230.1:570425-570720 GCF_000956105.1 Propithecus coquereli | reverse complement strand
AATGTCTATCAACAGATGGATGGATAAGCAAAATTAGGTATATCATAACCTGATATATTATTCTACCATAAAAAGGAAAGAAAAAGAAAAATGGAGCAGCTGCTATGGAACACAATATGACAGTACCTCAAAAATTAAGCATGGAATTAACTTACAACACAGAGATTCCACTTCTGGGTACGTACTCAAAATAACTGAAAGCAGGGACTTGAACACCCACGTTCACGGCAGTATTATTCACTATGCCAAAAGATGGAAGTAACACAAGTGTCCACTGACAGATGAGTAGATAAAT
>NW_012152230.1:568559-570375 GCF_000956105.1 Propithecus coquereli | reverse complement strand
ATTTGGTGCACATTGAACAACTTCCTGAGTATGGTTTCCCCCTTTTGAGAGTTGCCAGGAGGTTAGATTTCATTTCTCTGCATGCTGCAGGAATAGTGCGGGGCCCAACCTCCATCAATCGCCTTCTCTGAGTTTCAGCCAGGGCTCCCTCCCTCCTGACCTGCTACGCCACATCCCACTCCCCAGTCTCCCTGTTCTCTGCTAGCCTGTCCCTCCCTTCAGGTTTATGTGGAAAGAGACTTATTTCACACACAACAGAGATTATGCTCTACTTGGTAGGCACCCATCCCTCAGAATCAGAACAGAACAATTGAAAATAGCTCACACAAGCACATGGTGTGCCGCTCTGAGATTTCCCAGGAACACTTCCTTTCAGGGAAGGAAAAAGCCAATGGTTGCCATGTTTCCAACTATAGTGTCCTGCTGGATGTCATTTCATTTTCTCCACTGACATCAACTTTCTACCCAGTTGCTGTTTTGAATCATTTTCACAAAACCCACCTGTGGCGGTTCCCAAGGCCTCCGTCACACCACGATGTCCAGGAGCCTGGTGCGTGAGGGCTTGGAGGTCAGGCACTTGGTCAAGATCAGCAGGGTCCGAGGCCATCTGCAGGGCCACCTGGACTGGACTAAGTCTATGCAGGAGCATCTCCTCATACTGGTCACAAAAACACACGATGAGAAGTTGACATCTTTGTACAAGTTTGAGTTTTTAGAGTTATGTTAATGTTTCCTTCCCATTTTTCTGGTTTTCCATTTTTTCTAAATAAGTATATAGACATGACAAAACAATGAATGGTGTTGTCATTAAAAACCAAGACCAACAGCTGGAACACTTTCCAGATTTAGTCCCTACTGGGGTTGACAGTGTCTGGGGGAAAAGACCGAGAGCATCTGAGTGTGTTTCTAGGGAACATTTGACGTTCAAGTACAAACAACGGAAAGGACCTGCGTGTCTGTTGGTGTCGACAGGGCTGTGCAGGGCCACAGCTGGGCTCTGAGGTCTTGCCCTGCTCACCCCTGACTCCACCCGGAAGCCTGGTCAGGATTTTGGGCATGTCCTGCTCCTCTAGACCACACGTCTGCACAAAGGGTGTCCCCCACAAGATTTAGACCTCCTACAAAAGGGCCCAAGCACCCACCCTGGATGCTGGAGTCCAAGACACAGGATTTGGACTTGCAGGGGCATTCTCAGTCGCACTCAGCAACTTCCTGTTCAGGATCTGATGTGTGATGTGACACCAAGGAAGGCAGCACATGGGGAGAGAGAGCCACAGCCCTTCAGAAAGGGCTTCTTTAATCCATCCAGTGCAAAAGAGGAGGGAGGAAGAGGAGAAGCTCCACTGAGGGCCAAGACCTCTCCTCCCTGAGGCTCTCCTCCTTGCCACTCCTGAGAGTCCCTGGGAGCCCAGTGTGGACCTAACCCTAACCTTAAACCCTAAACCCTAACCCTAGTCCTAACCCCTAAACCTAACCCTAACCAAAACCCCTAACCCTAAGTCATGGAGGTGGAACCCTCCAATATAGAGATTCAAATGTATCTATTTTTAAAAATTTACATATAAGTGGACCCATACTGTCTAAATCCATATAGTTTAAAGGTGAACTATATAACACATTGAAAGGATTATACACCATGACCAAGAGGCCTTTATCCAAAAAAGTCAACAATGGTTCAACACACTAAAGTCATCTATGTAACACACCACATTAACAGAATGAAGGAAAAACATCACATCATCACATCAATTGTTGCAAAAAGCTTTACACAAAATCAAACACCATTTTTATATCTAAAAACCCAAAAAGCTAGGAA
>NW_012152230.1:568252-568509 GCF_000956105.1 Propithecus coquereli | reverse complement strand
CATAACCCTAATCTGAACCAAAGCCCAAACCTAAACCCGAACTCTAAGGCTGACTGTTGACTCCTTCCCCTTCCCCCTGCCCCTGACTATTTACTCCTGTCCCGCCTCCTCTCAGGCAGGGCACGCGGCCCCGCCTCCTCTCAGGCAGGACAGGCGGCCCCTCCTCCTCCAATAGAGGGCACGCAGGGCCACGCCTCCTCTCATGCAAGGAACGCAGCGCCCCTCCTCTCATGCTGGGTTGGTGGCCCCGACTTGTC
>NW_012152230.1:561669-562971 GCF_000956105.1 Propithecus coquereli | reverse complement strand
CGCCCCGCCTCCTCTCACGCAGGGCATGGGGCCCCTCCTCCTCTCACGCAGGGCACGCGGCCCCGCCTCCTCTCACACAGGGCATGCTGCACCCCTCCTCTCAAGGAGGGCACGTAGCACCCCCCCCAAACAGGGCACGCAGCTCCTCCTCCTGTCACCCAGGTCACGCAGACCCTCTTCCACTCATGCAGGCACGCGGCCCTGCCTCCTCTCACGCAGGTCACGCAGCCCCTCTTCCTATCACGCAGGGCACGCTGCCCCGCCCCTCTCACACAGGGAACATGGCCCCTCTTCCTGTCACGCAGGGCACGCACCCTGCCTCTCTCAAGCAGGGCACGTAGCCTCTCTTCCTCTCACGCAGGCACGCTGGCCCGCCCCTCTCACGCAGGGCACGTAGCTTCTCTTCCTCTCACGCAGGGCACGCTGACCCGCCCCTCTCACGCAGGCCTCGTAGTCCCTCTTCCTGTCACGCAGTGCACGCTGCCCCGCCCCTCTCACGCAGGCCCCGTAGCCGCTCTTCCTGTCTCGCAGGGCACGCTGCCCCGCCCCTCTCACGCAGGGCACGTAGCTCCTCTTCCTCTCACGCAGGCCACGTAGTCCCTTTTCCTGTCACGCAGGGCACGCTGCCCCGCCTCTCTCATGCAGGGTACGTGGCTCCTCTTCCTCTTACGCAGGGCACGCTGCCCCGCCCCTCTCACGCAGGCCACGTAGCCGCTCTTGGTGTCACGCAGGGCACGCTGCCCCGCCCCTCTCACGCAGGGCATGTAGCCCCTCTTCCTGTCACGCAGGGCACGCTGACTCGCCCCTCTCAAGCAGGGCACGTAGCCCCTCTTCCTGTCACGCAGGGCACACAGCCCCTCTTCCAGTCATGCACGGCACGTTGTCCCGCCCCTGTCACGCAGGTCACGCGATCCCTCTTCCTATCACGCAGGGCACGCTGCCCTGCCCCTCTCATGCATGCCCTGTAGCCCCGCTTCCTGTCAGGCAGGGCACAGTGCCCCGCCCCTCTCACGCAGGCCACGTAGCCCCTCTTCCTGTCACGCAGGGCACGAGGCCCCTCTTCCTGTCACGCAGGGCACGCTGCCCCGCCCCTCTCATGCAGGCCACGTAGCCCCTCTTCCTGTCACGAAGGTCACGTGGCCCCTCTTCCTGTCACGCAGGGCTTGCTGCCCCGCCCCTTTCACACATGCCACGTAGCCCCTCTTCCTGTCACACAGGGCTCGCTGCCCCGCCCCCTCATGCATGCCACGTAGCCCCTCTTCCTGTCACGCAGGGCACGCTGCCCCGCCCCTCTCACGCAGG
>NW_012152230.1:528575-557815 GCF_000956105.1 Propithecus coquereli | reverse complement strand
AGGTTACAGATTAGCAAGGGGAGGAGGCTAGAGTGATCCATGGGATAACAAGATCAGAGGTGGAGACATCAGTATAAACTCATGTTTAGCTTAACATAGGCACAAACAGTTCCACATAGAAACCTTATAAATAGGAATATTTCTGTACATTAAAATACGCACATATACTTCCTTGTGTTGTCAGCTGTGAGGGCCAAGATGCAATGAGCACGTTTAGCTGCCAGATGTGAATTTTTAATACCCTTCTCTAATAAAAGGAACCAGGGCTCTTTGAAGACATGGCTGATACTAGGAGTGGGACAGCAGATATATGAGCCAGGATGATCCTGAAATATCAGAAAATAAGAAAGCAATCAGGAAAAAAGGGTAGAATTATGACAAAGGAAACCAGGAGACGATGGAAAGAGCTCCCAGTGGCCAAAGCAGGAAAGAATTGCGCAAAAAAACACTGTAAAACTGGAGAATCACTAAACCTTAAAGTAACCATGCATGTGTCCATACTTGTATAAATACATGAATAAGGAAATGAGCTTAATAGAATTATTCTATGCAGAATAATTCCAAGTACTTGATGTAGAGACTCAGCCGTCAAAGAGGTGGCGCTAACTCCCCATGCTCCAGCGTGGGCTCCACATGGTCTCCTCCTCCACAAGAACACATACGGCACGGACATTGGGCAAAGTAACTTCACAGTGTAAACCTGAAAACACACGCTCAGCCAGGTGATCAAACTTTACAGGAACAGTAGTAGGTCACCTTGAAAGCATGTCCCCTTGATACAATGTGATGGAAATAGCATTTTACCTCTGTGATCTGCTTCCCCCAAACCCCTAACCTCCCAGAAAAACACCAGGTAAATCACAATGGGAGCCATTCTCAAAATACCTGACCAATGTTCCCCACGCTGTCAAGGTCATCAGAAGAAGGAAGTCTGAGAAACTGTCACAGCCAAGAAGAGCCAAAGGAGACACGATGACTAAATGTCATGTGGGATCCTGGACGGGACCCTCGCACAGGGAAAGGCAGAGCTAAGGGACACAAATACAGTATAGATTTTAGTTTATAATGGTGTATCAATATTGGTTCGTTAACTCTGACAAAAGATATAAGATGTTAGGCAGGCACATGATGCACCCTAATAGAAGGTATTAATAAGAGGGGAAAATAGGTTGGAGCTACGTGGGAAATCTCTGTGCTTTCTCTGCAATTTCTCCGTAAGCCTAAAACTACTCTAAAATACAACTTTATTTAAAAGCACTTGCTTGTTTAATTATTCATGCTATTAATTACTAGTAATTCACACTGTTACCCCGTCCTGTTTTATAAAAGCACTTATGTCACAAATAAAGTAAATAATGCAGACTAATATATAATTCCAAATAAATGTCTCTTTACATGTTTCATGTTAAAATAATTACACACATGTGTAATCTTATTTGTCATATTTTTTTCTTGTGCTGTGGTTGTGTGCTGAGTTCTATTGTCTAAACTACTGGTCACCTTAGACTAGGGGGAATATTCATTTTAGAGACTCTATTTCAATTCATGGCTGAACATATTTAAAAGAATGACATTGTGAACAAAATGTTCCAATGGCAAATTGATTCATTGTGACTAGATCACTCATTCAAAAGAATCCTTGCCTTTATTTTGTGCCCATGCATACCTTTTTAGCAGTAATACAACAGTATCAAATGTTGGCCACTGTGAAAAATCATGCAAGAAAGGAAGGATGTGAACAGAATTTGTGACCATGATGATTCAGTGTTTTCTCATGAAACCTTAAAAAACAGAAGAATTTAAAAGGATTTTTAAAGTCAATTTCCTCAACGATGCATTGTAGAAAGCAATGAAACTAGAGAAACAACAGTGGCAATACATTCTATGAGTGATTTTTAGATGTAGTTATGTTAACGGGAAAAATAGGTGATCACAAAGAATTATTGGAAGCCCAAACTCTGGAATATACCCAAATTTAGTTGAACTTCTAAGTAATTATAATGTCTACAAAGCTAGTCATGAAACTAATGATAAAAATAATATGTGCCTTATTCGTGCAGTAAAATGAAAAATTAATTCGAGTATAACAAAAGTAGCCCATCATGAACAAATGTATCATATCACAAAGTATCTTCACGTTCACTATACTGTCATAACTATACAGAAAGCCTTATTCACAGCTGAATGTTAAGTGACCTTTAACAAATTCTAATTTTATTTAAAATGGTTAAAGGCTAAAAAAACCAAGAGCGGTAACTGTCTTCAATTGATTTCGTGGTATAATATCAAAGCTTGACATGGTTAATATAGTTCATGTAATGCAGGATGTCAGTGTTTATAAAACAGGCATTGTTTTATGCACAATTAAAAATATACTGCCAATTAAACTGTGACTTTCTCAACAAAAGAAATAATGTTGTTTATGAGGTATAAATAATATATTTAAATTTAAATGATGTAAATTTTAATATGCCTACTTTTCAATTTTTCTTTTCCTTTCGTTCATCCATTTATTTTGAGATAGGGACAGGGTCTTGCTGTGTTGCTCAGGCTGGTCTCTGAACCTCTCAAGTGATCCTCCCACCTTGGCCTCCCAAGGTGCCTGGCTTCAACTTTTCAATGTTTCAACTACTCTAATGCTGTAAGAAAACTGAGCCACTAAAACATGAATAAAAGCCTTAATATAAGGTGCACAAGTTTCCTTTGACTTCAGGCTCAGGCACCCTGCCCATCCCCAACTTTCACCCCAACCATCCTCATGTTGCATCTCAGCATTTCTCCCCAGGAACAATCCCAACTCTGTAAAACACATTTTGGCATGCTTTGTTGATGAACAGTCAAAGCCTCAATGAGGGGATACTTTTGTAAAATAAGACTTCTAAAATATCACACGAGACAGAAATGTAGCAGAGCTCCCGCCTCAGCACTCAGGGCTGGGAAAGGGGGCTTTTTCCTCACATGGCCCCCAGGTGTCCTGAACCCTCTCCTGGGTGGGTTCTGAAGAGGAAGAAGCTCCAGTCCTCACCATTGTTGCAGCCCCCGGGAGTCCCATGGCCTCTCCTGAATGGGTCCTGAGGAGGGGAAGCTCTGTCTGCACTGTGGGACGTCTGTGGTGGGTTGCAGATGCTGACGTGTGGATCAGGGAAGGCAGGTTGTGGGCTGAGCATGCATCAGTCTCTGCTTGGCAGGGCCCTTGTGCCTCTTCCCAGCAGTCCAGGTGAATACCTGAAATTCAGTGTTTAGATTATTCCAGGCCATAATTTCAGAAATTGAAGCCAAAATAGAGCCCACTCTATTATAGATATAGATTGTCAATAGACAAAAGTCAATTGATTTCCTTTATATCAGCAATAATGTATAGAAATAATTGTAACATGAAATTTTTAAAAATATCATTTATAATAGCACCCTAAAATTGAATCCATTAATTATAAATCTAATGAAATATATACAAATATGTATTCGGAAAACCTTAAATCATGGTTAAGAACAATCAAAAGAAAAATAAATAAATGCAGAGACATTCCTCATTTAGGAGCAGTACGCGTATTATTTTTAAGATGACAATTCTTCCTACCTTCATCTACACATTCAGCCAAATCCCAATCAAGTTCCAGGCAAAGATATCAACAATCTGTTTCTAAACCTAGAATAGATGACATAATACTGAGTGAGAACAAAGTTAAAGAACTTACACATCTGAATCCAAACACTTCTCATAAAGCTACAGTAATGAAGAGAGTGTGATATTGGTGAAGGAAGAGACAAATATAAGTGAAACAGAATAGAGAGCCCCAAAATAGACCCAAGGGAACCAATTGTGTCAAAGGAACGAAGCCAATTCAGTGGAGAAAGAAAACTCTGTTGCACAAATGACAACAGAACAATAGGAAACCATATGGAAAAAAATGAACATAGACGCAAACTTCATAACGCACCCCCAAAATTACTCAAAATTGTTCATAGACTTAAATTTCCAAATGTAAAGTTGTAAGAAGAAAATCTGCATGGCCTTGGGCTGGGTGATGAGTTTTTAGATACAATGCCAAAAGCTAGTCCATGAAAAAAAAACATTGATAATGCAGACTTTATTAAAATTTAAAATGTCTACTCTGCAAAAGTTCCTGTTAAGAGAACCAAAAAACAAGCCACAGACTGAGAGAAAATATTTAGAAAACACATCAGAAAAAGGAATTTTATGCAAAATATACAAAAAAATCTAAAACTCAACAACCCAATTAAAAGGTAAAGGTATGAACAGACACTTCCTCAAAGAAGATATACAAATGGCAAACAAGCATGCAAAATAATGCTCAACACCACTTATCATGGGGAAAAGCAAATTAAAATGACAATGAGATAGCACTAAATGGCTAAAATCATCTTTAAAATGCAACCGAAATTACAACAGGAACTCTCATTCATTACTGGTGGAATGCATAATGGTACAGCAACTCAGGAAGATGGTTTGGCAGTTTTTTCCAAAGCTGGACATGGTCTCGTCATATAAGCCAACAACTGCACTCCTAGATATTTAGACAACTGCTTTGGAAATTTACATTCGAATAAACACCGATGTGCATTTATGTACAGCTGCTCTCTTCATAATGACCAAATAAGAAGTCATGATGACCTTCGATAGGTGAATGAATAACCAAGCTGGGGCCCATCCAAGGAATGGAACACTATTCAGACAGAGAAAGGGGTGATCCATGAAGCTGTGCAAAGACATGGACGAATGTGACATGCACATCCCTAAGTGAAAGAAGTCAGTCTGAAGAGATCACATACTGTATGGTCCCATTTTTGTGATATTATGGAAAAGGAAAGACTACAGAGATGGTAAACAGATTCGTGATTGACAGTGGTTTGTAGGGGCAGGAAGTGAGTTGAATAAGGAAATAGGATAATGGACGGGGACACTGCTGGGCCAGGTGGGAGTGGACTCCCTCTGGTTGGTCAGATCATGGTGGCATTTGTGTGCTTATTGGCACTGGATTTCTCAGTGATGTCTTGGGTATGACACTGAATGCACAGAAGACAAAAGAAAAAATAAAGAAATTGAGATTCATCAAAATTTAAAACTTTCTGCAAATGACAGTATCAGGATAGTGAGAAGAAAATCAACAGGGTAAGCTCTCTCCCCATGGTGTTCCCTTGGCCTGGCATTCACGTTCACGTCCTTCCACAATCCGGCACTGCTTGGGCCTGGCCAGCCACGTTCTAGACACGTGCTCCAGCCACACTGCCCACCAGCTCCTAAACCCACTGGCCATTTCATCATCTCAGGTCAAGGTCACCGTCTCCCTGATGCCTTCACAGATGCACAGTGATCAGTGACACCTCCTCAGGGCTCACAGGGTCTTCTGAACCTCGCCCTGCCATAATCCACAGCTCCGCACAGGGTCTCTGAGGGTTGCCCTGTCCTAAGCAGGAGAAGTCAGCATGTCTGAGCACCAGCATGTGCAGGTGTCTTGCTCCAGGGGACTCACAGCAACTCTGCTGGGTGTGGCTAGTCCCATGTGCAGAGGGGAAGGTGAGGTGCAGGTGGCTAAGTGACTCTCTTGCAATCACAGAGCCTCTAGGTGGCTGTGCACTGAGGTTCTAGCCCAGAGCCAGGTCTCCAGATACCACTCAGGAAAACTTTGTGAGTCAATCTTAAAAGTTCCCTAGTGTTTCCCTCTCCAGAGAGGGCTGCATCTCACCTTAGAGCAAAGTATTTTCTAACTAGAGGTTGTCCTGGCAGCCAGAGGAAGGTGCCACAGCCGAAACAGAGAGAAAAGTCTCCTCTCTAACCGGAACTCTCACAGAGGCTGGGTGGTGACCTGCCCGTTCTCTTCCCATCCTCGTGCAACTGTGGAAGTGTGTGCATCTCGGCATGTAAGATGGCAAAAGCCAAGTTTAAAACAGATGCTTGTATTGACACTATGAGGGTAAGGAAATTCTAAAAGTAGACCAATTGTTAAGCAAGCAGTTATATGTAACTCGTTAGAACATTGTAATCTTTTTTATTTGCCTCTGTGACTATTTTCTGTGTAACAGCCTGGCTGAGATCGAGAGGAAGGTGATTGGGAACCCAGAGCACCTCCACCCGGCCTGCTGACGAAGTGAGGTCACAGGACTCCCTGGAGGTCTCACAGTCTCAGCTTTTGACTTCTCTAAAATACTGTTGCTTATGATCTCTTTCCTTTTTGTTTTTTTGATACAGAGTCTTGTTCTGTCTCCTGGGCTACAGTGCAGGGGCATCATCACAGCTCACTGCAGCCTCGAATTCCTGGGCTCAAGCGATCCTCCTTCCTCAGCCTCCCATGTAGCTGGGGCTACAGGTGGGTGCTACCACGCCTGGCTAATTTTTTTATTTTTGGTAGAGATGGGGTCTCGCTCTTGCTCAGGCTGGTCTAGAACTCCTGACCTCAAGTGATCCTCCCACCTTGGCCTCCCAGAATATTTATGAACTCTTTAAAAGTAACATTTTTCTAATTATAAAAGTATGTATTCTCTTTGGAAAGCCTTTGGTAAATGTAAAGAGAGTTATAAAAGAAACAAAACTACCCAAAATTCCACCAATAAAATTTTGATAATTATCTTTTCTGTATTTTTAACTATATATAGAAATTTTAGATTATACTGTACATTTTATGTTGTATCCTTTTTAATTGAATATTAGATTGAAAGCATTTTACATGTCATTACATAGAATTAAATATATCTGTAAATCAGCTACTTCTGCCCCTATGCTTGATTTATTCTGTCTTATGCTATTAGTCATTTAAATGATTTCTGCTTTATCCTGTGTATAACTTGTCAATGTATTATTCTTATCTGTATGCCATTCAATGACTCATAATCTTTTTGAGCATTTATTTATAATTTAATTGTGTATTACCTGAGTTTATTGTGGTTATATGTTTATATGCTGCCCCAAATATGCTGTTAGGGTTAGGGTTAGAGGCAGGAAAATGTGCACAGGCTTTGACACGGGAAAGAGCCAACCCATGTACGGGGTCTGTGGTCCCTCACTCACCTCGGTTGTCTCACACAGAAAATGAAGACGACACTGTTTGCCGGGTGGCACTGTCGTTAGGTTAAAGGAGACACCAGACGAGTACCAGCGGCGCGTGGAATTGTAGGCTGTGCCCCTCTTCGCTCCAAGGACAGACGCCGTCGGACACCGGCTCCCTACTCAGAATGCCCCGCATGCGATGTGACTTATTTGCTCAGTGAAATCACATTTGTTGATGAGGAATTACTCCCATACTCTTTTCTTTGTTTTACGTGTTCACAAATATGTAAAAGTTGTATAATTATGAAATTGCAGTGAATTCAAGGGGATATTTTTGTTCTCTCTAAAACGTACACCCTCCAACCCAGACTGTGAAAGTGACGAGATGTTCTAAGGCCCTCGCTCCTCATCAGTCTGCTCTGTCCGGGTGCGGCGGGGGGATGAAAGTGGAGGTGTCAGGGCTCTGAGGGGTGTGCACTGCCTGCCCTCACATCCCCCCCACCTGGCTCTCCTCCTCACGGGGCTGCTCCCCTGTGGGCCAGTCTCCTTTGCTTTACTTCCCACGCTGAACTCTGTGGGACCTGCGTCCGACAGGGGGGGAGCCGCTGTGCGACCAGAGAAAGCCGCCTCACCTGCCACGTGTCCCTGGGCGCTCACTTCCTCCCCACCCACATGTCACTGTCTGTTTTGAGTGGCAAATGCTCAACAAGGTTATGGCCCTGGCTATAGCTAAAGGAAAAAAACCAACCAAACAACAACAAGACTGTATTCCTAGGTCTTCGTGCTACACACCCTGGACTTTTGACCATACCCCTCTCCCAATCACAGATGGCAATCTGACAAAGTGGCCCAATCCACGGGCTCCAGGAAATGGGCCCGGATCCCGGGAAAGGAGAGCCGAGTCTGGACAACACAGGTGAACACAGGCAAGCTGTTGTGTAATAAGTAAACAAAACGTGTTTCTTTTAATTAAATATTAAACCATGATAGGCTGGGTATTTAAGCAAGTTAACATCACATGCATGGAAGTACCTAACCACGGCTTAAATCCTGGAGCCTCAGATGTCAGATCTGGAAGACCGGTGGGTTTTATTTCACGCTGGGAGAATCAAGGAGATTCTCATTCTGGAGAGGTTTGAGGGGCTTGGGATGAAGGGTGCTCTCACTTGCCAGCTTCCTTCAAGCCCGGCTGAGCCGGTCTGATCAATTCTCTGAATTGGGGTCTCCTCTTTGAAAAATGGTTTAAATAACTCGACCCAATTCCCTGCTTTACAAATGAAATGTGATGAGGCCCAGACCAATACCAGACTTGGTCCAAGCCCTCAGCCCTCCTCTTATTTCAGCTAAAAACCCTTGTGGAGGCCACGCCCAGCCCTCCTGTCTGGTTGCTGGCTACAGTCTGCATCTTGTCAGGGAGGGACCAGCTCTTGACTCTAGTTCAGGCGCGAGCAGAGGGGGTTTTAGCGCTTTTGTTTCTGTGCCTTTGAGATGGACAGTGAGGTCCCCTGCAAAGCATTTCCCACCGGCCTCACAATGACAAGACCGTGTATTTTACATAGTTAAATTTTTTGGACCCTACTTATTCACTTCACTTTATTAAGAATAGTGACATTTGAGCAGAGAGGAGTTCTAGTTTTACATCAGGGTCAAAGTGAAAGTGAAAGAACCTGACCCGTGGAGGAGGCGGATGTGAGCGGTTTGCCGCATTTCTGCCCGGTGGGTTGAAGTTCAGCTCTGGCCCCACCGCGCGGCAGCCGTGCCGACATTCCGGCCCAGGAAGGGTGCCACGAGCTGGTTTCTCCTGCTCACTCAACTGTACCTCCTCGAATCTCTGGAGAGCACCATTTTCTAGGTCGGGTGTGTTTTCTGTAATAAAATAAGTGTTGTCCTACTACTTATTGAGTACTTTTTAGATGCCAGTACTGTCATGAACTCATACTATCCCTTATATTCCCATTCTTGACCTGAGAAAGTGGTTTGTTGGAAAGGTGAAGTAATTAAATGACAGTGTGTAGTTACCTGCTGAAGGGATTTGGGTTTGAACCAGGATCTGCGATTCAAATGCTCAGATCTATAAGCACAAGTGTTGTTATGTCATTTGCACCAGGATCTAGAATCCCCAGTGGGAAGCCTGGGGAGATGCATTTTAACCAGACAGGAAGTAGCAACTCTGCACACGGAGTCGTGAGAGTCGCTGCACTACCTGTCCTGCAGAATGTCACGGCTATGCCTGTGTTTGTCCCAGGAATTCTCCAGTTGAAAGCCTTGCTGCACGTACATACGAATCCTCTTGGCGATGCCTCACCTCTGCCCTGCACTGGTCTTGCTCGTGGAGCTCAAGTTCTCCTCAGGTTCCTGCTTTGCTGAAGGGACCCGTCACCCAGTGGCTTCCTAAGAAAGATCAAACTTTTGATGCCGTGCATGTCCAAGAATGCATTTACTATATTCTCACACTGGGTTGATAACTAGGTTGTGTTTAGAGAAAAAAACCACGTTATTTCTCTCAGAATTTAAAGTTCCGTTTTCTTATTGCACCTAGAATTGCAAATGCGGACATCAGTGCTGTTTTAGTTCTTGATTCTCTGTAGGTGATCTTCTTCCTTCACCTCTCCAGGAGCTTTTGGATCTTTATCCCTGACGTTCTCAAATTTCACAATAATGTGCTTCAGTGTAGAAGAACTTTGAAATTCATTTTGATGAGAACTCAATAGAACTTTTAAATCCGGAAACTTATAAACTCCGTGTCTGGAAAATGTTCTTAATTTTTAAGTAGAGATATAATTCGCATACTACAATTTGCCCATTTAAAATGTACAATTCAGTAGCAGTTAGTACTTTCACAAAGTAACACAACCATTATGGCTGTTTAATTCCAGAATGTTTTCAACATCCCATTAAGAAACTCTGTGGTCATTAGCAGCCCCTGGCAACCACTGACCTTTCTGGTTTCTGCCTCTACAGATGTGCCCGTTCTGGACACTTCTTATAGATGGGGTCCTACACTACGTGGCCTTTTCTGTCTGGCTCTTGCACTGAGCATGACATTGTCAGAGTTTATCCATGTTGTAGCTGGTATCAGTGCAGCTTCCTTCTTAAGGTTGAATAATAGGATATACCCCATAATATTTATCCACTCCTCAGTTGACGGACATTTGGGTTGCTCCTACTTTGGGGCTGTTACATTATGGATAATGCTGTTCCAAACATCTGTGCACATATGCTCTTAGTTGTCTCGGTTATGTACCTAGGAGTAGGACTGATGGGGCCAAGGACAATCCGTGCTTTCCTTCCGGAGGAGCCGCCAGACTGTTTTCCAGAGGAGCTACACCATTTGAGTCCCCTCCATCACTTCCTGGTAATTTTCTTCCTTCTGCTGTCATTTTTCTCTCTTTGTGAAATTCTGTTTTAAACTCTGAGGATGAATCAGCAAAATCAGCACAGCTTCTTCAACAAATAAACTACAAGAAAAAAAAAGATATAGGGGAAACAGACATTATTTAGACAAAATACATATCAACTAATAGCAATGTATGCAATATAGATGGGGCGGGATTGGTCATGAGCTGTTGGTTGTTCTGGGTTTAGATACACAGGGGTTTGTTACTCATTGTTTACTTACATATATGTTTAAAATTCTCCATATAAGGATTTTAAAAATTCCACTGGAAGCCTCGTGTTTTAAAATGAATGCAGGATTTGTTTCAATCAGGGATGGTAAGACACACAGACATGTCGTGAGGGGGCCAGTTGACGCTCAGAGGCCCCTAGAAATAGGAGGCAGGGCCGCCATGCAGGGCCACGCGGGAAACGCCAGGCAGGAGCAGCAGGAAGCGGGGGCACGATGCATGGAAGTCTTTGCTGTGGTTCCTGCGGGAAAGACAGGCAAGGCAGTGGACAGGCTTAGGACCAGCTAGTCTGAGTAACTTCAGCAGACTCTGGGGGACAGAGGCTGTCTCCAGTTGTCTGGTACCTGGCCCTGGGGTGATAGGAGAGTAGTACTATCTCCTGGAACATACAAGCTGGAAAATGTAGGCTCTGGATTGGTGGTTTAGTTGCTAGTTCTGGGAAAGGCAATCTCTGCCCAGCCAGCAAGGCCCCAGATGACAGAGCATGAAGAAGCAGCAACAGGAGAAAACATAGTTAACGTATTCTGTGTGCATGGGTGGGACTTCACCAAAGGGAAAGTGCACAAGAGCCTGGCAGCCTTGGGCCAAAAGAAGCCCCGCAGATCTTACCTCTGTCGGCCTTTCTCCAGAGAAGGGCCCTCCGGACCCCTATCCGAGGTTGCAAGCCTGACCCACATCCTTCTGGGGGCCGAGTGGGAGAAGGAGTCTTGAGTTCTCACTGTTTGGTAAGTAGATTTTCACTGAACCCTCTGTTTTCATAAACTGTATTACCTGACGTCCTGGAGCTTTGAAAAATTCTGTTTTAATGTCTGAAGAGGATCAACTTCTGTTCCTTCTTCTGATTTCATGGAGGAGTGTTTGACTGCCAGTGTGGGGTGAGGGGTCTTGGATCACACTGTTCTCTTCACGGTTTCAGCCAAGCCTCCATCTGGGCTTCGCCACCCCCCATGTCCTTGGACATTTGGGAACCCTAATCCAGCTGTGACCCAGCCTCTTCTACAGGCACCTCTTGGGTTTAGGCATTTTCCACTCTGCTACATCATTCTGCTTCATCCTGAAGAGAGATGGACCCAGGCTTCTCCCTGCCCCGCCCTCTGCACTACGTCTGTGCCACCCTTGAGGTCACAGGGTTGATGCCACAAAGATTTCTGTGTTGAGTGCTTCTCTTTCCAAGAAACTTTGGGAGATTTCTGTGGGCAGGATCTCTGGGTCCCTGTCAAACTGGATTGTAGCTGAGTGTTGGGCGCCGTTCAAGAAAAACACCCTCTAGTAGAGCCCTGCATTACGCAGTCACATGGTTTGAAACCAGAGGTAGTGCTGGTTGACTTAACCTCACCAGCACTATCCTACCCTACTGGTGTAGTTACTGGTTCCAAGATGAGCACATGACTGAGGTATGTGCCAGGTGCCACATAGCACCCCCTGGCTCCCCATGGACTTGGGGTGGTAAGTGGCCTCAGTCGTTCCACTTAGAGCCAAATACAGGCTTTGCTGGGTGGTTGTGAACAAGATGTGCTCACTCATGTGCCCTTTGGTAAAGAGGAATTAGCCTCAGGAGCTATTCCTAGAGATTCGTATCCGCAGAATGGTGCCACACGCAGAATGATGCTGCCCTGGCTGATGGCAGAGCAGAGAGTTGGAGAGGAACTGAGTCCTGGGAGCGCCCATGGCCTTCTCTTTGCTCAGACTCTCCCTGAAGCCTGACATGCTCCTGCACTACCTAGTGGGTCAACAAACTCCCTTCCTGTTAAAGCCAGATTGAGCTGGATTTTTAGTCACTTGCACGTGAAGCTGTCCTGAGAGGCTGAGGCTCATGAGTTTGTGTCTGAGAATATTGCAGCGTCCCTCTCGTGGTCAAGCCAGGCATTGCAAGGAGGCTGGCAGGGTAACAAGAAGAATCAGTTGCGAGACAATGGATTGTGCTACTGGGCATCCCCAGCAATAGAAAGTTCCAGTTAAATGGAGCCTCACACAGGACAGACCCGATGGGGAGGTGACCTGAGGCCGTGTTCTTCTCCCTGCACCTGCGGTGGGAAGCAGCACGCAAGAGGGAGGGGATGCAGGATCAGGGCTGGGTGGGAAGGCGAAAGGAAAGAATGAAGCATGAGGACCCAGAAAAGATACCCTGTGCTTGGTACAAAACTCACCCAAAGACATAGTGAGTCCGGCGATGCCCCAGTTGACTGAGCCGGAGGAATTAAATGACAATTAAAACTATAAAACGCATCCTTGTTCACTGCAAGTGCTCTTGATGAAGTAGCCATGGGCTCTAGAAAATTGTGGATACATTTCAGAGGTGCACAGGGAGGAAAGACCCTTCCTCTACCCTCCGGTTCTGCGGCTGGGCCTGGGCATTGAACGGACACAGGCAGATTAGCGGGGAAAGCATGTACATTTTATCTGGTGTTAATATTTTTGTATGCACACAGAGGCCGTCATATAGAAGAAATAAAGACCCAAAGAAGCAAACAGACCTGAGAGCTTATATATCATTTTATCAAAGAGCGTAAATTGTGGAGATATGACAAGACAAAGGAGCAAGGGGTTCCGGCAGCAGATTGTGGGGAAGTGACCAGGAAACACACCGAAAACTGATGGAAGATACACATTATTTTAGTAGGTGTGTTTGTATAGACTTATCTCAGTATTAACTCCCCATTTCTGGTATAAGAATGCTCTGCCCTTCCTGGTGAAGGAAGGGTGCCTTTCCCACAGGAAATCTGTGCCCAGAGTTCAGGTAGTTGGAGGGAGGGTGGAGAACCCGTCCTGTACCTGTGCTTCTCAAGTGCCTTCAGCTCAGAGTGATCAATGTGACAAAGCAGCGTGTTCTGACCCCTTCAATGTAGGAGAAGGGGACTGCAATGTTGAGCACTCCTGCTGAAATTCTGTGGTGAAAGTGGTGTCCTCTCATCTGGGTCATGAAGCTGAGAGAGCCAGTTCTGTGCTCTTCCCCCCTCCTCTCTCCCTCTCTGCCTCTCCCTGTGTCTCCCTCCCTGTCTCTCTCTGCCTCTCCCTGTCTCTCCCTCCCTCTCTCTCCCTATCTCTCCTTTCCTCTCTTGCCCTGTCTCTTCCTGTCTCTCCCTCCCTGTCTCTCTCTCCCTATCTCTCCCTGTCTCTTTTGCCCTGTCTCTCCCTCCCTCTCTTGCCTTGTCTCTCCCTATCTCTCCCTCCCTGTCTCTCCCTCCCTCTCTTGCCCTGTCTCTCTGTCTCTCCCTCCCTGCCTCTCCCTGTCTTCTCCCTGTCTCCCCCTCTCTCTCTCCCTCTCTCTCTTTCCCACGGATGTTCTGGAAGAAGGCACAGGCAAGAATGTTTGCTATAAAGTAATACTGACTAGTAGTCTAAGTGGGCAGATACAAATTAAATCTATGAAAACCAAAGGAAGAATGAAAAGAAAGATAGAAATATGAAAGTGGGGAGAGAAAGAGATGAGAAAAATGGAGTGAGTGCATGCACAGAAGAAATGGAAAGAGTTCTGTGGTCAGGGCTCCAGAAGCCCTGCGGAAGTGGTAGATCGGTGGCCTTGAGGATGGCTTTTAGCCCAAGGCAAAGCCAGATGGCCTGTGGCCCAGGTCACATTGTGTCCTCCCCCAGGAATGCGTGTGGGGCCTTTAGAATCCAGTTCTGCATGGGCTGGGGGCTGAGTTAGGAACACAGCAGTGACCTATGGATTAGGATTAGAGGAGGGCCTTGCCGACATGCTCAAGTGCGGACGGTCTCTATGCAACAACACAAGGCCCTGTGCCTCGAGCGTTTGTCACTTGTATGTGGTGTAAGCCTCGGCAGCTCCTCCCAGAGCACCTGCCACCGTCAGCCTGCAGTAGCGAAGCTGCTTGGCAGGACCCACTGAGAGGGATTTGGGAATAGAGCCTGCCCCAGCCATGTGCTTCGAAGGGAGAAATTTGTCTTCACCTTGATAATATGTGATAGGAGAAAGGACTCTGTCCGCTCCATGCTGGTGTTCTCACAGCTGGGCTGGGTTACGTGCCCTCCGAGTCATTTTCAGTTTTCTCACTTTGTGTGCTCAGGGACGGCAACTTCAGTTAACCAGGATGGGTGACAGGAACTGAGGAAGAAGAACTCGTTTTGAGTGCGTTACGATGGTGCCACATTTTGTCACAGACAAGAAGGGCTGTCCTTTGAATCTGACGTGTGTGCTTCGTGCAGAATCACACTGATGGCCCAGGGACACCCCTCCCCTGACCTCTCTACGAACAGCACTGCTTTAGAGATGAAGTGACAATGTGTTGAGGCAATGACTTGGCAACATGAGAACTGCAGGCAGCTTGTTTGCCAGCCAGTGGGTGCAAACCACAGGCTGCCTGCCCCAGAGGTTCAGGTCTTAGAATGATAAAAACAACAACAACAACAACAACCACTAACAACTGATAATGGGCCTCATGTTAATGTTTTTCAGAGGAAAGAATGTAAAGATTTATTTCGTAAGTAAATTTCAGTCTGACATTCTCTCTGTGGAGTCATTCCCCAAGTGAAGAATGTGCACCCAATCTATAGGCGGAACATTGCGAAGCTTGATTAGAAGACAACATTTAGGAGCTGCCTGTGTTGTTTGCTAAGCTTCCTGAATTTCACTCTGGGCCTGAACACCAGTGATAAGACCTTGCAGATTATCGGTGTTGCTGGTGGGACCCTGGACATAGACCAGAGGGAGGAACGTCATCCCTTCTGCAGATCTCTGGGAGCAGCTTCTGCAGTCAGAAGGTTCCAGATGCTACAGGCCTCAGCCTTGCAAGGAGGCATGAGCTTCTGGTTGCCTGGCCTTCTGCAGGGTCTGGCACCAGGCAAGCTGAGACCCCGAAGAAGATGCCATCTCATGGATGACACCTGTGGGGACCAAATATGGCAGCTGCCTCACACTGTGAGGTGAGGGGACCCTGTGCTCTAAGAATGGCTGTGACCTTTTGGGTGACCAACTGTCCCAATTTGCTAGGACGGTCCTGGGCAAACCACAGCAGGTGGTCACCCTACTGTCCTAACCACCCACCAACAGCAGCTCAACCAAATCAGAGTGTCCATCGAGTCATTATGCCCAGTCCTGTACTGGCATTTGTATATATCAGAGCACTTTCATCCTCGCACAAGTCAGATGTAGACCTCATTGCATGTTTCCAACTTGGTAAAGTACCAAATATAGAAAAAAAGTCCTTGAAACCCCACCCCGGAGCAGACTCTGTTTGTGCACAATCTGCTACCCCCGTGGAAGTGGGAGGCACTAAGCCCACAGTTTTAGCTGGGGATGAGGAGGTTAAGGAGCAGTGGGGCCACATGAACTCCTCGAGGTCTGCAAGCCTTTTATTTTCTGGTTTGCCACCTTCACACGCCCGCCCTGGGAGAATCACAGTCTCTGAGGACCACTGCCAATTGCGTTTTATTGCTTAATTACTTCATCTGCATCCCATTAAATACTTTGATCTAGTCTGGGCTTGTTAGAGCCCTCTTCAAAGTGGGTGATTTGCAACAGCCTCAGCTTGGCTCACCTGATTAAAGATAATTCTCTTCTAATGCTAATTGAGCATGCAGAAAGCTGGGCTGCAGGAAGCCCTTGGCATGCGGATGGACCAGGAGTGCTAAGGGGACAGGTGAGAGCCCTGGGTGGAGGAGGAATGGAGTTTATTCTCACGAATCTGCTGGTTTCACTTAGGGGTGCGGTGGCTTTTCAGGGCCTCTGACAGAGTGTGATAAGGAGACATCTCACTTCTGGGTGTTTATCCCAAGAAAATAAAGTTGGAATTTCAAAGAGACATCTGCGCCCCCATGTTTGTTGCCAAGATAAACACAATAGCCAGGATTTGGAAACAACCTAAGTGTCCATCACTAGATGAATGGGCAAAGAAAATATGATATGTAAACATAGTGGAATACTACTCAGCCTGAAAAAAAAGGAAATCCTGTCACTTGTGACAACATGGATGAACCTGGAGGACATTACATTTACCAAAATATGCCAGACACAGAATATCTAATACTGCATGATCTCACGTGTATGTGGGAGCTAAAATGGTGAAACTCATAAAAACAGAGAGTAGAATGGAGATCACCCAGGGTGGAGGTGGAGGGGGACGGAGGGATATTGGTCAAAGGGTACAGGTTTCAGTTACATGATGAGGAAGTTCTGGAGATATCTACGTGCAGCATGGTGACTATGGTGGACAGCACTGAATTATTATTATTATTAATATTATTCTACTGAGTGCCAGAGCAAAGCAGCTCTGGAGGTGGCCTGCCTCCTTGCTGATTTCTGTAAACCATTAAACATTTTAGGCCTTCGTATTCTTCAGACTGAGATATTTAACTTTGTGATTTGAAGAGCTCTAAGTGGTATCAAAGCCGTATCAATGAGGATTTACCTTTTCTGGTTGGTTATCGATTCAGGGAAATGAACTGGAACATCTGTATGTCTCACAAAATAAAGACAAACTGCTCTCGTCTGTATAGAAACACACCTCAGAACACAAAGGAGGAGAATAAACTATAATAAAAAAGTAATTCTACCCACGCACATTGGCCCAGTGACAAAGAAGAGAACTGACTAACAAAAGCTGTTAATCGTTTTTGCTTTTAGTGAAAAGAATAGACAGAAATCTAGGGTGTATAAAATTCCGATTAATCATTTCCCAAATGCTTTCTGATTCAGGTCTTGTTTTGAGTTTTCCTAGGCTTTAAATAAAGATCTCAGAATTGAGAAAATTTATGTCTAAATTCTCAAATTGTACTAGTTCATTCCTCTACCTGAGGTTCAAATTCTGCCCCAAGGCCATGCCCCAGAGCAACTTCTCCTGGATGCCTTTACTGGGAATTTCAAGAAGTACCGCAGAGCATTACTTTGACACTCTGGAGGTGCCCAGAATACATCTCATAGGCCTTGGTGAGTGTGAAAAGCTGAAATTGAAGGAGAATATGAAAATAGCACAGAATTAGAAATTAGAAGTTCACAAGAGAATGCGCTTGGAATTTCGTAACCTCATTTTTAAAAATTTTTATTTTATTTTGTTTTATTTTGAGATGGAGTGGAGCGTTTTGCTCTGTTGCCCAGGCTGCATTTGAACTCCTGGGCTCAAGGCATCCTCCTGTCTCAGCCTCCTGAGTAGCTGGGACTGCAGGGCATGCTACCAAGCCTGGCTTTGAGTGATTTCTGTAAGATCCTGCTGATATCTGACTATAGGGACATTTTTTCTTCATCTCAAAGGAGGAAAGAGGAAAACCCATGTCTTCCGCTAGTAGAAGATAACAAAAGAATTGGCATTCCTGGGTGGAACAAATTCAGGAATATTTCTGAGCAATCTTTTTTTTTTTTTTTTTTAAATAGAACTACCAATAACTGCCAAGGTGATGACTTAGTTTCTTTCTTGACCACTTAGGTTTTTCTCTGCATTTCATACACTTTTGTCTTTAAGTTATGCTGCTAACACAAGAATGAAGAAGGGGCTCTCGAGCCTCAAACGTGCATTTTTTGGTGGTGATAGTGTGATGTCTTGAAGGACAAAAAGGGGAGAGGGAGGGACTTGGACCCCTAGAACAGAAAGCAGGAAGGGCGGGAGGGCAACAGCTGCACAGGAGCTGCTCAGGAGCAGCCCAGCAAGTGCACGTCCAGGAGCCGACCCGTAGCCCTGGGGCAGCTCTCTCTGGTCGACAGACTTGTGAACCACCTATGCTAACATTTAACATTTGGGATATCAAAACCAGGGAAGGTCACTCACACCTAGTCCAGTATAACAAGATGAATTTACAGAACCATACATGAAATCCCACAATCAAAGAGGCATTCACCCCACAAATGGGTGTATTGTATAATCTTGAGTGGCGGAGATGAATTTAAAAATCGGTGCTCTGAGTAACTGGTAGTGTATTTTTGATGTGAGATTCTTCAACTGTCCTCTGGCTTAAGTGATCTCCTTTTTTTTGTATGGTGAGATTAGGGTTCACATTTGTCTGGAAGGCTAAAGAGGCACATTTTGCCTCATCCAGAATGGCTGGTTTTACAAACATTGTTGTTTATAGATTATAAAATTGTTGAACAGAGAAAACTAAAAGTTTCTCCACTTCAGATGGATGTGGGCATGGGAGACTTTGCTGGGGGAGTAATGGTTCTTGGTTTGGATCATTTCTTGTGTGAAGACACTGGACAGGGGAGATGAAAAGATGCTATTGGTGGCACTTGATTGAGCTAGACACCTCATGTTGAGATCACATGTTCAGGTTGAAAATATTTGTGGGTATGGAGTTATGAAATGTAGTTCTTTGCTAGACACTAACATGGTGTTTTGGATCTCAGGCTTTCAGGCTGAACTTTCCTGTGACCAGATTCCATCAACTAATTCATTAGGTCATGCAGGGAGTCAAATCACTTGATAGTCATAATGTGTCGACATTCTTAACACGTTAACTGCCGCATGAGTTGTATCTAACTCATGCTAGTTTTGAGCCTGGTGCCTCGTGAAACATATGTAACTGCAGTTGGTTCATGAAAATCTTACTTGTTGATGTTCTTATTGTTACAATTAATATTGACAATTTAATTGCATGTAACTCATGCACAGAAAACAATAAAAAATAACAAATGTTTCATTAAATTAGAAAGGATCATTTTGTTTTTGAAGTTTTTGTTCTATTTTTGTAATAGGACACTGTGGCCCTAAGGAAAAAATTATTTTTTCTAGTGTGGCAATGTGTGAAACTCTAATTATGAAATTGGTTTTAAAAATCATAGTGGCCCAAGTCTGAAGAACTTTCTCTTTCTATAAAATATGACATATTTTGTATATTATTGGGAGTGATGCACTTTGATGAACTCACTATCTTTCTCGTTTATCTTGTGGCCCATTTTTCAAGCCTGGTTGTCTCTTTCAGGAATTTTTCAGAAAATTGCTTGGAACATAAAATTGTACCATGACTCCACAAACTGAAGTTTGTTGAACTTAAAATGAATCTAAAAAGCTGTCAGCAATGTTGAAGTAGTGTTTCAGAATCTTACATTTATGATAAAATGAGAGCAACTTAATTATTGTGTGTTTTCATGTAGTTCTTTTGGATTTGTAGAATTGTATTTTTGATGCTCCTTAGAAAAATTTTAAAATGCCATTCTGATATATTAATAGAAATATATATTTGAAATGCCAATCCACAAATAAATGAAGAGTGCTTTTTAAATGTGTAGCATGTTTGCTTTCTTTCTCAGAATCAAATGTTAAATGCAAAACAAAATAATAAAAACAACAAAAATGACCAGCCTTTGCTCTGTGTTGGAGGTGGCTGTTGGATACCAGCAGCCATGTACACATCCTGGCTTGCCTCAGATGCTTTGCTGCCCTGGAGGGCGTCTGTGTCTACAGTGAATATTTGTGCCATGGTGGTAACAATGGCATATGTTCTGTCACTAAAGTAAGTGAACATCAACACAACAATCCAAATTTCAACTACCATTTGGCAGGAGAACTGAGCAGGAACCTGTCGAGTGATGGCTGGAGGCCACTCCTGCACCCCAGGGCTGGACTCAGGTGTCCTGGTAGCAATCACAGGTCCTTAGGGCAGCAGGGTCACTTAGGTTGCCTAAGTTCAGACCAGTGTGCGGTGAGCGTGGTAGTTTCTGCCTCTCACTGGCTGGTAACTGTGAAAGTCACTTCCCTCTCTGGAGCTGTCTCCTCATCTGTAAATTGAGAGATTTGCACAGATGATCTTGAAAGCCCTTTTGGAATTTTATAGATTCTCTTCGATCTGTGAGGTTCTCTACAGTGGGGCTGACTGCTACTAACTTTTTTTTTTTTAGTACAGAGAATTTCTTAGCACACGTTCGTACCTGTAGAACATCTTCCTTTTCAATTCCTAGATCCCCTAGTGTGGAGTTTTGCCTGTCCGGTCACCGACTGTTTCCTGAAGCAGATGCCACTCCTGCTTCTCAGCACTGGTGACGTGAAGAGGATAGCTCTGCCCACTCAGTGTCGTCCTGAGAAAGGCAGGGGAGGCCACGGGGAGTGGTGGAAGAGCGGTTTTGGAATTGGCTTTGCGTTACTGGCTAACCCATTTCTGTTTTCTCCATCTGCAGAATATGGATAACGGGAACCACCACTCTGCTCACGTCACACGCTCCTCCTTTCCTCGGTGGCACCCTTTTCAGGTCTGAATTAAATCTGTGCTTTAGCCCTTTATGCCCAGATGTGTAACAGAGAACAACCAGTGTGGGAAGAACTCCTCCTGCTACTCAGCCGTTCTCTCTTAGACATAGATACCAGTGCGCCTCCACGTCTCTGAAGATTCCAAACCTAACTTTCATGTTGAACTGGATTTGGGACCACTAGGTGGTCCAGATGGAAGCCTGTGAGACACCATTTTCCCTGCCTCTCCCTGAGGGTTCCGTCCAGCTGGGATGCACGTCTTACCAATGTGGCATCTTCCAAACAGGGCAATGGGGCCAAGTCACAAAAGGTCACTTTGAAATCTTGTGACTAAATAGTAGCAATGTCTATGAACAGGTTTTATGCTCAAATTTTGTAATTTACTGTAAACAGAAAAAAAGCTTTCTAATCAGAAATGAAGAGGTGTTACAGTAGGAATGAACTTCTCACCTAACTACGAAGTACTGGATTTTAGACTGTGAGCTCTCATGCAATATTGTGCATTTCATGATATTTATTTTTAGAGGCTCTGAATATAAAAATGAGCTACTATGAAGAACCACAAAAGCAAAACAAACAAAAATTCAGATAAGCACCCTAGAATTTTGGGTTGTGAAGGGTGTTGGATGGACACAGAGGACTAAACGCTACAGTTTGGCAACATTGGGAACTTCAGAATATTTCTTTGAGTCTGTCTGAAAACCAGTACAATTGTATCTACCTACCTGTGCCATAGGCCAGTGTATTTTGAATGAGACAACAGTGTAGGTCAACGCCCCTGTAAATGTGTCTGCTAATGTTAGGGGTAATCTGGTCTTAAAATAACCAGGTGTAGATTTTCCACAACCAGCCAAAGCAAGAAAATAATCATGTAAAAATGGGCCAAGCACACACGCATGCACACATACACACTGCACCGAACACATAACAGGCTTTATGCAAGAGGGTGGATTTGAAAGTTTAGCTGGGTCTCACATTGGACTGGATAAAGTGATTAGTGCTGAATCTCATGAGACAGATATAGGGGTTTCAGACAAAAAGCTTTAGGAAAACCCAACAGTAAGGACCAAACAAGAAATGCCACCATTAAGTCCCTGGACATTTCCTTAGGGAGCACCTGCCCATTCGGTGAAGCTAGCGGATCCTCTCATTCATCCTCCCACTCAGTTCAGCTCTACCACTAACTGGCAGCGTGATGTTTGGCTGGTGACTCAGTTTGACTCTTGATTTCCTGCTCTATAAAACAGAAATCAAGATGATACTTCTGACTGCATCAAATGTGTTCATAAACATCAAATAAGAGAGTCTTGAAACATTTAAAATTCTAGATGAGTCCATGGTATTGTTGCTTTGCCATTAATATTCATTAATAGCTTCTAGATATTTAAGTGTATAATCAGCAATTCCAACAATACTTCTTGAGACTCTCTGAGTGTAGCTATGGTGCTCCTCTAGCTAAAAAACAAAAATGCATTGGTTTCTTCCTTGTTCTCTATTGTGAAATTCAAACTCACCCTCACTAAACCATGGTGGTGAAGGGACTTTTAGACACACTGGGACAATCACCACAGTTTCTTCCTCTGCTGAAAATATTTTCTGCATAGGGGGTGACAAGCTAAACGTAGAGCTCATTAGCAAACACTCCATTCAAGAACTGTGAAAGCTGGAGGGGCTCCAGAAAAGAAAAAAAATGGGAACTGAATTGTTGCCAGACATACGGTATGATGGTTTCAACTTGACTAGATTAAGGAATATCCAGATAGCTGATAAAGCATTGTTTATTCTCAGTTTTGCATTATTTATTCTCATACTTTGGTAGGCACTGAGCCCATCCCTCTTCCGCCAAGAGGGAAACCCAGGTATTTTGGCATTTGATTAGGATGATTGGGCTGCCCAGGTGTGTCTACTGGGGTGTCAGAGGAGATGGGTGTGTGAGTCAGTGGACTGAGTGGGGAAGATCTGCCCTCAAAGCAGGCTGGGGGCCCAGATGGAACAAAAAGGTGGAGGAAGGACAAATTCTGGTTCTCTCTCTTCTGGAGCTGGGGCACCCTCTTCTCCTGCCCTTGAATGTCAGAACTCCAGGGTTTCTTGCTCTTCTACCAGCACCCTGCCCCGCCCAGAGTCCCATGGTCTCTCCAGCCTGCCACCTCCAGCTGAGAGTTACACTTGTGGTTCCTTGGGCCTGTTGGTTCTGTCTCTCCGGAGAACCCTGACTAACACATGGCGAGTGGCAAATACAAACTGGTTCACAAATATTTTGGACAAAGTAGTGAATCGTAAACATTGAATCCTCAGGGGCTAATAGGATTAAAATAATAATAGCTGCCATGGATTGGGTGCTTTCTCTGTGCTAGTGCCTCATCTATTTATTTATCTATCTATCTATCCATCCATTACAAGAGCAAGGGTCTGGCTCTATCCCCCAGGAGTGCACTGGTGCAATCATAGCTCACTGCAGCCTCGAACTCCTGGGCTCCTTCTCAGTCTCCCAGATAGCTGGGACTACAGGCAGGAGCCACCATGCCTGGCTAATTTTTAAAAATTTTTTTGTTGAGACAGAGTCTCACTATGTTGCCAAGGCTGGTCTTGAACTCCTGGACTCAAGTGATCCTCTCGCCTCGGCCTTCCAAAGTGCTGGGACTTTGGCTTGAGCCACCCAGCCTAAGTGCCTTTAAATATGTCTCCATGCTCTGGATTTGATGACCATCTTTTAACAGAAAAGAAAAGTGAGAGATGTTTTACGTGCTGCAGGCCAAGCAACTCTAAGCACGTTGGCTGTGACCGACCGTGGCAGTCCAATGCTCCTAAAGCATTCGGCTTCCACGAACCTCTATTTCAATGTGTACCCACAGTGTACAGATACCGCCACTTGCAGAGTTTAGAGTTTAGTCTCCTTTGCAAATGCATATTTGTTAGAAAATGTTCTTCCTTGGAAAAGGACCTGTTGTTCTCTGACAGCTCTCCTGACATGATGAACAGCTGTGACTGGCCGTGCGGGTCACATAGTCACATCCTGTGACCAGGCCAGTGTCAGGTGCCAACGCTGAGCAACGCTCTTAGAGAGGCACCAGCTTCCTGTGAACCTTCCAGCTCGAATTGTCCACGCAGCCGGAGCCAGTGGGAAAAGGTGAGTAAGGCTTCCTCCCTGCCTCTGCCTGCCTGGTGAACGTGTTGACAGTTGGCCCGATTTCTCCTCTCACCTGTAAAAGAATGATATTTGTAATCTTGAAATACATGCAAGAGTCTGTGAGTAGATATTTGAAATGTGCATAGCTTGGCCTTTTCTTTTACTATTGCTGAAAAAAAATCTTGCAAACCTAAAGCTGTGACAACGATACTTCAAAGTAAATTTAAGGAAGTTCCTGTTCTTTTACAACTGTGCTCATTTCCCATTTACCTAAAATCAATAGTTAGCCACCACTGAAACAATCATAGTTCTGCCAGACTTCTCTGAGAGGCTCTAGAAGGCCTTGGACTTCTTACCCAGCCTTGGGGTTCCGTGATGCACACGAGGAGGCCGGACTTTGAGTTCCCAACACTCTTCAGTAGAACTTGTGCCACGGCCAACGGCCATTGCCCAGTCGGCAGTTCGCCTTGAAGTGGCTCTAACGGCACTGTTCTGGGCCCTTTGGCATAGTTAGCTTTTCCTCAGCTTTCTCTTTGTTTCTATTTTAAAAACATATACCTTCCTTCATAAAATTATCAACATAGACTGAACCACGAGAGCCTTTCCTGGAATAAGAGACAGTGCCTGCCACTTTGGAACGTCTCTGTGTGAGACGCTGGGGCTGCGTGGCTGTCACAGAGACAGCCCCGTCTGCCTGAGTCACGCAGCAGATGGTGACGCGGCCTGCAGGTAACTCTGGGTGACGACTTGCATCAGACTCCGGCATCAGTTTGGGTTTTGATCTGTTGAATCAGTTGCGCCCTTGAGAAGTTATGAATCTTCTTAAACATTCTGGTTAGCGTTTAATTCTTTTTATAAGCCAGGCCAGAGAGCGAGAGTAAGAGCAGACTTTGGAGCCAGGCAGATTCGGGCTCCAACTTTCACTCTTCCAACTTAGCAGTTCTTGGACCCAGGCAAGGTGCTAAATCTCCCTGCACCTCACCCCCCGTACGCAAAATGATGATCCTTGTCCATGGTCTTAGGGGTTACACAGAAAAACCAACATAAAGCGCTTGTACAGTTCCTGCTATTTAATACTTAGACTCCGGGAAGTGCTGGCTCCCACCAGTGCGGGCCCTCCGACAAGGGCAAGCTTCTTCTCGGGGCTCCTCTCAGGGTCCTCCAGGTGCAGGGCTGAAGCTTGGTGCTATCAGCTTCCTTCATGTCAGAGGAGCCCTTAACTCTGCTCAATCCTGACCACACACACCCTCTTCCCCACTAGGGAGGAAACACCGAAAGCTGCCCTAATTTAAGGCAAGGATGAAAATGCCAAGTTAAGCATTTAAAATTCTTGTGTGCTCACAGTTTTGGCACTCATTTCCTCAGAAAGTGGGAACTAAAGTGAACTCAGGAACGTCATCCCAATGTGTGTTCATAATTAAGGTTCCCTCTCGGGCCACGCAGCCTTCCCAGTTTGCTGGGGACTGAAAGTTTCCTCAGGACTTGGTGCTAAATCTGGAAAATCCCAGGCACACAGGGGCAGTGCCGCCCTCCTAATGTCCCCTCCCGGAGGCAGGGTTCTCCAGAATGGGGGCTGGCGCAGGGAGGGGTCCCCTTGCAGGCCCTGTGCACCGGGCGGCTGTGCGGGCGCTGGGCTCCAGTCCCCTCTGGGAGATGAGGGTCGATCCTGGTGATCTCATCTCCAATGTCACCTCCAGCCACAGCAGTCTGGCCCAGGCTTAGTGGTCTCTGCCGTTGGCCTCACCAGATGCCCACACTGGCATTCGGTGCCTCACGCACACCTAGAATGGAACCGGGCCAGACACCCGTGGGCACTTTGGAAACACTCCCCCACCCCCCACTGTGGATGCCGCAGTCCACAAGCAGGTTGGGGAAGAACAGAGTCCTGATAACATCAGCCCAGCCTGCTGCGTGCCTCCCAGGGTGCGCCTGAGGGACTGCCCTCAGGGTCACCTCCTGAGCTGGCCTGCTCTGGGGTTTATCTGCTGTATTGACTCTTTTTACCCCTTCCCCAGTCTGAAAATCAGACTCCTAAAAGCGGAGGAAGGCACGCAGTCCCTTGCCAACAGCTTTCCCAGCCAGACGCAGTTTGTGGAATGTTCTGTTTTTTATTCATTTTAGGTTTCAAAACTTTAAGCTGCCGGGTGAAGGACCTCCAGAGATTAAAGTAAACCTATCGGTGGGAAAAAAACGCCATATATAATTTACATGTTTCCCTTCCCTGTTGTTTGACTCCTTTTATATGATTTGGACTTTGAGTTCCATTTACGGTTCAGACAGACTGGCCACCAAATAGAAACCATGAACCAAATGGTTATATAAATTCATAAATCTGTCTCATAGTGTCACTCACAATTCCCTTCCTCTCTCCCTCCCTCCCCTGTCTTTGCCATCCATGCATTGCCCCTCTCTTCCCTGTCCTCACCGAGTATCTGGCCCCTGCTGCAGTGTGAGCCCCGGCCTGGCAGGAGCTCGGTGGAGCTCAGTGAACCTCGGTGCTGGTGCGGCGTCCGGTGCGGTGTCTGGCTCCACCGCACACACCTGCGGTGATTCTGCTTGTTCGGGGACAGCCTTGGTTAAAGTCACATCTCTCAGGAGCACAGCTGTTGTGATACCACAAAGTGGACAGCAGGGCTTTGGGTTTGGGCGATTCTGTGGTTTCCTGGTTCTGGCACTTGTGATTAAGAGTCCTACTTAAAATTGAGTATTCCACAGAGTCTACTGGAGCCGGCATCCAGGTCTTTCCATATCTGGTCCTGTGCTTCAGATTCTCACTTTTTAAGGAAATTAATATTCTATTTTGACTTAAAGGTGAATAGTTATTAACAGTTGAATACATTCTCCTCTTCAGAAAGCATTCTAATTTAATGAATTTTAATGTGTTTAAAGAAGATAACACAAAGATAATGGCTTGTAGAACTTGAGACTGTAGCAGAGACGACGGGGAAAATATCACTGGGCAGGAGCACACTTTCTGGCATTTTTGTGTTTTCCTCCCATCAGCTGCCCCCTAAAACTTCCAAGACCAGAGTTACAAGCTCCTGGGCTGAGACACCCAATTTCCTTTTTGTTTAGTATTTTCAACCCAGAACATTTAAATATTATATAAATCTACTTAATTCATCAATGAACATGCAAACAAAGCTTAAACACCTAACCATTGTGCAAGCCCTCAACTTTACCTGAAGAAGACAACCGGCTCCTGCTGCTGGACCGAGTGACAGAAGCCACACCACACAACACCGAGGCCGTTTCTCCACAGTTACAAGAGTTTCTGCAGCACCCCGGGGGTGTGTCCATGTGCTTCACGGACACGCAGGGGTGCTGTAGGATCCTGTCTTTGGTGCTTGCGCAGGTTTAGGCATGAGCCACTGCAAGCCTGAACGTGCAGCCAGCCCGGCTCAGCCAGTGCAGTGAGAGAAGAGCCGGATCCTTGCCTCACCCACCACCCCGGGCACCACACCCCCAGGCCACGCCGAGTGCACTGAAGACAAATCTGATGGGAGTAGGGTTTGCCTCACTTAATGAGCTGATGAGAAAGGTTACAAACAGTGCTTTCATGTTTATCTTTGTGCTCATTTTCCAATGATAATATTAACAAAACATGAAGAAAATCTTTTTAAGCAAAAGACTGATGAAACAATTAGAGAAAAGCGAAGTGCTGAATATCCAAAACCGTTTTTACTGCATTTCCTCTCGAGGACAGTTGGAGACTTCAGGTGTCATGCGACCTATGCCTTGGACTAGTCTTGGACAGCTTTCCTCCCTTCTACTGATGATCTGATGAGATGACATTCGAGAAGGGAGAAAACTAAATATATGAATAATATTAAGCATATTCTCACTTTAAAATTCTTTTGCATTGTTAAAATTCATAAATCAATTTAACAAACGATAGAAACACTTTATTTCTTTAACACAGAATATATAATATTGCACTCCAGTTGCAAGTAGTGTGTAGAAAAACTCCATTTAGAAACTGCCATAACAATTGTCTGGGCCTGATGTTTTCTGGCATCACCAACTCTAACCAGAGCATTGACCTTTGATCCTACTGAAAAAGTGCAATGTTAATAAAGCTTCCTTTTTATTCCAGTGTCAAAGGCCAGCAGTTCAACAGCCACATATGCATATATGTACATCCACGCAATGCGGAGCTTTCTCGGCACACGACTGAGGGACTGCTGACCTGTGACCTGTACGCACCCTTAGTGAGAGGCTCCTGCCTAGTTATTTTCCCCCTTTACCATCATTGTTTTCTTTCCACTATGTTTAATCACGTTATTTTACTGCTATTCTTTCAGGAACAAATGTAAGTATCTTGCAGCAGTAACTACAGCTCATCCTTCTGTGGAAAGCAACTACAGACCGAGCTGCAGAGTTTGATTTTTCTCAAAGTCACTCAGCAAATTGGGGTCATTCAGGTTTAGACAAGAACTCACCTCTAAGCACATATGCAAGACATGAGGCCGAGGCAGGGGTCGGAGTAGAAGGGAAGGAGAATTAACTCACTTCTTGGGGAGTCTGACGTTGCCCTGTTCCTCTATTCTTCACACCCCATCTCTGATACCTGCTTCCAGCGCTCACTCCAACTGCGTTCTTCTCTTCCCACCACTGAAGGCGCAGATGCTTCTGAAAGATCTTGGTGGTTTTAAGTGAAAACCAATTTGTTTCTATATTTTCACCTATTATATGAACGATGAGTGTGCACCATCTTGATCTTAGGTAAATCTGACCTAGGCTGCAGTTCAGAGGCATACGAACTTTTACTTAAAGCTTTCACATAGAGAATTAATGATATACCTGACAATAAGGAAACTGGGTATATAAAAAGATCATTTAAAAATCTCTCTCATCTTTGACATTATCTTTTTAAACTACATGAAATACAGTGAACAGCAAAATAGCATTTTGGAGCAACAACTGGGAAAAATATTCTTAGTTCAGGGAACCTGCTGTCTTAACACAGAGTCTACACTGAGAAAGGTACATCTGTCAGCCAGCAAAGCTCCCAAAGTGTGTCCCTGGGACTTACCTGAAAACAAACCACTGCAGAACTGAACACTTTATTCAGTGCCAAACACTCCACTCACAGTCAAAATTAAACAATATGTACAAAAAGACCAAAGAGATTTAAAACTATACTGACACGAACTAAAACCACATGAAGTAAAGGAAAACTATCTGAAGACTAATAACTCTATAAAAATAAATATTTAAGTAACTCAAAGACCTACTTTCACAATAAAACAGTTATAAAAATATAAAGCTATTAAACAAATACATGAATATATCAAAATGGAATGGTTTATAAAATATAGTACCATTGAGAAACTCATTTCTCGTCCCTCCATATA
>NW_012152230.1:525911-528040 GCF_000956105.1 Propithecus coquereli | reverse complement strand
AAAAAAAAAAAAAGAGTGAACTGGTGCCAAGTTCAGGGCAATTAGGTGATGTGGGGAGGTGTGAAGTAGACCAAAGGGTGGGGAAGAGCTCCTGCCTCAGACGCCATGTCGATGTCCTTTTTGGAAGTTGGAACGAGAGAACGTGGAGCACATTCTAAATGGTGCTGCAGCAAAAGTGCGGCAGAAACTCCGAGATTCTCCCACCAACTCTCCAGAAACTGTCCAGTACAAGAAAAGGTTTCATTTAGCAGTATCTCAATTCTAACTTATCTTTTAACGGTACTTCCATATACCTACAACGCAGATAGAAAGTGGAATTAATAGAACAACCTTGTACCCTCAAGCGATTTTCAAAGTGCTTTCTGACTTGTTAAATAAGATCATCAGTTGTACAGTTTAGGAGTTTAGTAATTTAGTTTAGCGGTTTACAGTGCTGCAATGCTTTGGAAATTGAGCTCTGTGCACTGTGTGTGGGGGTTTGTGAGTTTCCTTTTTCTCGGCCATAGTATCGAAGCAGAACACACCTTCTCATGATTACTTTGACTTAAATGGTGCCAGTTAGCCTGGGATGATCACAAGAAGCACATACCAAGCATTCATGCTTGGTTTTCATGCTCTTTGCATTTAAAAAATCAATTTTTGTGTCAAAAGGATGACCCTAAAAGTATCTCCAAACAGTTTTCTAGCTGCCCACTGAAAGCAAAGATAGGTCCACTTCAAACAAGGAAAATGTCTCTTGGTGCTTCAGCTATTACAATCAGCAAATTTTCAGTATCTGTGTTTCCCATATTCTCTACAGCATTTCAAACCTTCTGAAATCACTTAAGCTTGGTGGATGTGGTGCTTTATTCCTGGGAGTAGCAGTCATGTAGTTGCCTAGGTACACTGGACAAATGGCCCTGGGGTCCCGAGTCACCTGACACACTCTAGGAGAAGCCCACACTGGCGGGAAGGTTTGCTTCCTGAAGGGTCAAAGGAACAGTGAGTCAACTTCAGTTCAGGCAAAAGTTGGAATATGAAATGTTATACCATAAAGTCTGGACCCTGTAGTTTTTGGTTTTGTGACATTCTCTGCATTTAAAAATATCTTCTTTTTGATTTTTGAATTTTGAAAAGAAGTCAGTAGCTTTATTAAATGCAGCTATCATCAGGTTTCTCCATCAGAGCAAATCTCCACCTCTCTGCAGGCCTTTTTCTGGGCTTTTGAAATTTCTCTTTGCCTCCAACTACTCATGGGGCAGTAAAGAAAACTTTGAATATTGGTAAGGCCAGTGCTAATTCCCAGAGATGGACAAGAAAATAGGAAACAAGGCAGGCAGTCCAGCTAAATATTTGAAGGCAAACAGATTCCTCCCTTTTCAAACACCAGTATCTCTTGAAGGCCCAGGTGCTGGCCAGAAGGCAGGGAAAGGTGGCTACTCAAGCTTGTGTTTACCTAAATTGTGCTCCTTGCTGGTAACTGCAGAGCTTTCCAGAGTCACCAAAGAAGAAAGGAGCAGAAGGCACAGGGTGTTCCCAGTTTACTTGTTCTACATGCCCCTCACATCTCTGTAAATATGAGACACAATTCTGTTCCAGGAACTTTCACTGGGCTTCTACAGGTACTTCTTTCTTTCTTTTGTTTTTCTTTCTTTTGTCAAGGATAAATGTTAAGATAGCTGTGGGATATCTGAATTTTTTGCCTTGAAATTAAACAGTGTTTATCCACAATTATCCCAAAGGACAAGTTACCATTCTTTTATGCCAATATTAAAAGCATCAACTTATATATTCTATGTAACACAGAAAGATATAAATCTTGGCAAGTCCCCAGTTTGGTGAAGTGAGGGACAGGAAGATGACTAAGTACCAGCAGACAGAAGAGCAATCTTCATGAATTATACTCTGGGAAGCAGAATACAAAAATTACCCATGTGTAACTGCCTGTTACTCACAGATCCGCAGTGGACTTGTGAGCTGTTCTGTGAGTCACTCTCCAGTTCCAACTTTCCCAATTTTGAAAAGCAAACATTTTTACCCCAGGGGGTAAGAAACTTATGAACTGATTATTTAGTTCTGGATGAGATATCTTTATTATAATTTATAAATCTCTACCTACCAAGGGGACAAACACCTCCATAAAATATATT
>NW_012152230.1:510807-512831 GCF_000956105.1 Propithecus coquereli | reverse complement strand
AGTTAAAATAATGGCAATGATAGTGGGTATGAGAGTTAACCATATGTGCCAACTTGGCTGGGCAGTGATGCCCAGAGATGTGGTCAGACATTACCCTGGATGTTTCTGTGAGGGTGTTTTTAGATGAGAATGACATTTTAGTCAAAGGACTTTGAGTAAAGCAGATTGCCCATCACAGTATGAGTGGGCTTCATCCAATCAGCTGGAGGACTGGATAGAACAAAGACTGGCCTCTCCCAGAGCAAGAAGAAATTCTGCCAGCAGACAGCCTTTGGACTTGAACTGCAGAATTGGCTGTTCCTGGGTTTCCAGCCTGCAGACCTGGGACTTGCCAACCTCCATAATCGCATAAGCCAGTTCTTTAACATAGGTCTATTTCTGTGTATACACATACATACATCCTGTCATTTTTCTCTGGAGAACCCTAATGAATGCACTGTGAAAGAAATGGAAGATTAAATAGAGAAGATACTAGGATGTTGAAATCTGCAGAGACTGGCAACTGGTTGAGTATGGAGGAAAAGAGGAAGAAAAGAACTTGGGAGGTTCTAGTCTACGTGACTTGTAGACTGGAACTGCCCCAAATTAAAAAGTCAGCATGAAAGGGTGAATATTTAAAGACAAGAGAATTAACTCAGTTTGGAGCACCTTTGGTTTAGATTTTAGTAATCAATTGAAACGGAAAGAGCCAGTAGCCAGTTGTAATGGCGGACATGAAATTTAGTGGAGGTGTCTGGACAGGTGATACAATGCAGGAGCCAGTTGAACTGAAATAACGTCTGAAGCCATGGCAATGGAAGATATGCCAAGGAGCAAAAAGAGGGTGTAAAAAACGAGAGAGAGACAGAGAGAAACACAGAGACTCCCCAACCCAGACCAGCACAGCCCACTGGGAGTGTGTGGGGGCAGAGGAGCAGCCCTGCGCTGGGGAAGGCATCAGGCAGCAGGAAAGGCGATAAACCGAGGCAGCCGCTGCAGAGAGGTGAGGGTGAGCGGCTCACCTCTGGGGGCTCTGCTGTGGTGAGCACCCCATGCTGTGCTGTGGTTTGGGTCGAGCGACAGGTGCAGATGCCGGCTTATGCCGAGCTCATGAGAGACTAGATGGTAAATGACTGAAAGAGATAAGGGTGCGGTCACTTCCCAAGGGTTTGACGGTGGAAAAAGCAGGACAATAGCCTAAAAGGTGGCTGAAAGAGAGAAGCTACTTTGGTTGGTGCGAGATGCACATAGCGCACACCCGGGAAAGAAGCCGCGCGGGACACGCGCGTGGAAGGAGACGTGGCGGGTGGTCGCAGCAGGTGCAGAGGTGGGAGGGGATACCATCCCACGCTGAAGGAGGAGCGCTCGTTCCAGAGAAAAATCGTGCAATAAAGAGTTAAGTTTGTCTTCAAATAAAAGAAAACAAACAATAAAACAACCCTTTTCCCGACCTCAACATACACACTGTCTGCGGTAGTTTTAATTGACTCCATTAGAAGAAATGTGAAGTAGGGTATTTAAAAAGAAAAAAAGGTACCAAGTTCTGAATTTCTGTTAAGGTGGAAATTGCTTGACTCTCCAGATAAATACACTTAACTAAAATTAAGATTAAGCTACGTTTTGCAACATAAAGGTAAAGCCAGTTGTTTTCTAAATGCAGTAATTAAATCAATTTAAAAAATTCCTCAAAATTTTGGATGAAATTTTGAAACTTCACTATTTTATGTTACTGCGAACCCACAGGCACAATCACAGATAAAATTTCATCTTAGCATCTTAATTTGGTCACAGTAATTCTGGCTAAGAATCTTAGGAAATTCTTTTATAGGTGAAATATATTAAATTTTCAGGTATTCTTGTCTTTTATTTATTCTTTCCTTCTCTATTTTTGAAGAAGAATGAATGAGTATAAAAGGCCCATGCCTTTTTATAAAAATAAAAAAAAACAGAATGAAGAAACCCTACATGACATAGGGTGCACCATTAAACAGACTAATTTTCGTATTTTGGTAGTTCCAGAAGGAGAAGAGATGGGAAAAAAAAAA
>NW_012152230.1:506879-509863 GCF_000956105.1 Propithecus coquereli | reverse complement strand
AAAATATATTTATTTTCTCTTTCACTTGGAAGGCCTACCTTTGTTCATCTCAAATTTTCTGAATTTTTCATGAAATCCTAAACTGAATCCTTACGATTTCAACAGAAAAAGCACAGCTTGAATTCTTGCTTCCACATCTTCCCAAAGTTATGGAACTGGTCTCAGAACAAGTGACTCCTGTGCAGAAAGCCAGAGGATCACCCCCTGACCACGTGTGCACAGTGTGACCGGCGCTCTGTGCTGGCACTTCTCCACAGCTGTGAAGGGACTGAGGTCACGAGCAGACACCGTCCCCGTGAGCTGGAGAAAGCCCAGGGAACTCATTTCCTTCTCGCGGTCCTCCCACAGCCACGCGCTAGGTCTCAGCATTGCCAGATCTCAGCATTGCCGTTTGGAAGAAGGCACACCACGCGTGGGGCCTGGGGGAGCACATCTGTGCAGCAAGTCCTCACAGTGCCGGCGACTGCCAACTCCACACAAAAACCGAGGCAGGTTCTGTGCGACTGTCCCCTGCTCTGGGCAACAGTGTGAAACTGCTCACAAGGAGGGACACTGTCTTCTGCTGGGAACCAGTGGGATTAAGGTGGAGCGAGAAACACGGTGAAAAACGGAAGCGGAGAGCCTCTGTTCTTCTCAATTTGCCCTTGGTCCTTCCCCAAACCCGCCCTCATCTTTCCGCTTGCTTCAGCTGCTTTTCTCTGTCATAAAAGTGAAAGTTTTCACAGGCTAACCAAACTTCCTGTATTTTCTCCCATAGGTTCAAATCTAAAAGGGCTTTGGAAGGGTTACTTAGTAGACTAAATCCTAAATTCTCCTTCAGGCCACTGTTTTGACACTACAGCGCAAGAGACGGGGGTGGCCCTGGGTCTGGAGGAACCAGAGGGGCTTCTTTCATTTTTATGTTGTCAGGTTTTATTTGGTGTGTCTGTCTGTCATCTTGTTGTCTCGCCACTATTTGCACCTACTGGCTGCACAGGCTCTGGCTGCCTGGAGGGAACTTATCCGTAAATTCACCTTGTACAGCATCCAATAGTGTTTTTTTGTTTTCTCTTTCCAGTTCCAATCATGGAATTGCACAGAACATAAATGTAGAGGTTGGGAATCATCTCTGCCTCCGTTTATTTTGTGGACAGAGAAGGCTGGTGTGCAGTGCCGCAGTCACTTGCTAACAGAAGACAGGCCCCCACCCTGGTTTGGGGCTCTACGGGCCAGAAGGTATCCCCTCAGGGCCCACGCCCTCCCCCAACCTCCTCCCAGGCAGGTGTTCACAGCGGCAGCATGAGAATGCCCTTCCCAGCATTTGCTCCTCTCAGATCCAAAAGACAATTCGTGAAAATTTTTTTCCAAATTGACTGCTTATATACATCCTTTGGGGACTTAGGCTAGTAGAAAATGCAAATCTTCCATAAACTATAAGGAAGAATTTAAATCCTGAGCCTTCTGAGTTCAAGAAAAACAAAGAATTCACCTCCTCTCACTGATTTTCATGTGTGTACTGAGGACGTGGCCGGGAGTTTACTGAGAATTTCTCCAATCCTCAGACATCTGTGGCAGCTCTACACAACTCCACAGGCCGATCTTAGCGGTTTATCTGAATGGCAGACAAAATAATTTTGTCTCATAACATAGCAAGTTGTCACTGAAGGGCAAGAGAAAAAAGGTGCTGCAATGTTTAAATTCTTGGTTCTCAAAGAGAACCCTGTAAAGGTACCTTCTCTTCACTACTCCCCAAATGCCCTCCGCACAGGGAAGAGCAGGTGGCAGGGAGGACAAACACTTTTTGGCTGCTCCGCAAATGGGGTTAACCCTGTGCTACCGGCTGTTCCAAGGGAAGAAAGTTTCTTCCTGTAGTGTCATCAGAGGCAAATAAACCGCAGAATCATAGCAGTTCAGAACTCTGATAAATTAGTTACAATCTAGCCCAATTCCCCCCTTTAACAAACTGAAGCTCTCAAAGCAATTTAAACAAAATTTAGCTAAATAAAAAATTTTTTTATTGCTAAATGAATGTCAAAGTGCTGACAAGGTCCTGTAGAGACCCTCACTTTGGGAAAGGCCCCGGGACAGTACAGGGACTTCCTTTCCGCACAGGCGCGACAGCAGTGCCACCCTGGGGCTGCGCGTGGAGCAGCTGGCGTCTCACAGGGGACATAACACCGGCAGGGGTGTAAAACTGCCTGCGGACAGGCCTTTACAATTCTGGTTTCTCTTATTTTCACAGTAATAAGGCAGCCGGGACCGCGTTAACTCACAGAACTGCCCTTGTGGGCGGTCAGGTGGCAGCGCGCTCGTCGGACCTGCAGGTGGCTGGGTCGGTGCCTTCTGCTCCTCAGCTGTGGGGGCTCAACTCGTAAGCCTCTGCGTCCCAATCTCCTGGGTCCCTTCCGTCCCGCATCTAAGCATCAGCTGGAACTAGCCACATCCAGCTGCCACGTTCACCACGCCCTCCCGGGCAGGACCGGCTTCCCACCCCGCGTTCCGGGCGCACACCTTGGGTCCTGGTCTCCGCGAGCGCGGGCGGTCACGCCGGCCCCTGCAGCCCCTGTCTGGGGGTCTCCGTGGCCTTCTTACAGGTGTACAGCCACTTGATGATGCGCGCGTTCCGCTCGACGACCGAGGTGGTGCTGGGCACCTGCTCCGTCAGCTCCTCTTCCTGCAGCCCGTCTTCGCCGCCGCTGTGCCGGGAGAAGCCGCTGTCGGAGGTGGCCACGCTCACGCTGCGCACCTTCAGGCCCACAAGGTCCGACCCCACGGAGAAGTTCTCCCTCCCAAGAGCCTCCACCACCTCGGGGTCCAGACCGCAGTACCGGAAGAAGGTGTCAGACTCGGCCATGGCCGCGGAGTGGCGGGAGCTGAGGTCCGACTGCGAGCGCCGCAGCCCCCCGCGCCTCGCCGCCCGCAGCTCGGGGCACGGGCGCGCAGCCGGCACCCGGGCGGGCGCTGCGGTCGGCGGAGCGGGGGCCGGGGTCTCGCGAGGCGCGGGG
>NW_012152230.1:502421-502982 GCF_000956105.1 Propithecus coquereli | reverse complement strand
AATAGGGAAAAAATAATTGCAGAGCATAAGGACTGGGGAAAAAGGCAAAATTGAGCTTCTTTAAAGATGATATTAATATGATTATTTCAAAACTCCAAGAGAATCTACATAGAATTATTAGAGCTAACAAGACACTTAAGCAAGATTGTCAGACATAAGAACAGCATACAAAAATCAATATATGCACTAGCAATAATCAATTGAAAATATAATAGGAAAAAATTATCAAGATGATACAAGAAAATCCATATGGTATCTGGTAATACATCTCAAAAATACACAAGACTTGCACATGAAATAAGAAATATTTTGAAGGATATAATAAATGAAGATATGCCATGTTCAGGATGGGCAGACTCAATATTGTAATGATGTTAATTGTCCCTGAAATTAAAAAAAAGAGATATTTGATATAATTGGAAACAACATTCCAACTTTTTAAAATGCAATTTAACAGACAATTCAAAAAATTATTTGCAAGAATGAAGGTTCAATGAATTGTCTATTATTAGCCACATGTGGCTACTAACCCCTTAAAATGTGGGGAGTCTGAATTAAGAT
>NW_012152230.1:498941-502371 GCF_000956105.1 Propithecus coquereli | reverse complement strand
CAGCCGGGGCTGCGGGAGCCGCTGCGGGGCCGAGCTTGCTCGGGGCGGCCTCCGCGCCCCCGGCCCTGGCCTCCTCTCCCAGCCGGGGCGTCTCGGAGGGCGCCGGCGCCTTGTCCTTGCCCGGCCCCTGGAAAAGCTTCTTCACCAGGCTCGCCCTGGAGCCGTCGGCGCCCGGTCCTCGCACGAACTCGCATTTCTGCCGGTAGATGACCAGCGAGTCCGGCCGCAGCGGCTTCCGCGCGATAGCCCTGCGCGCCACGGGGCCCGGGGCGCGGGCCGGGGGCCCGGGGTCGTGCCCCAGCTCCCTGATCGCCGCGGGGCCGCTGTCCTCGGAAGCAGAGCCCCGGCCAGCCCCCGGCCGGCCCCGCACGTACTTGGCGCGGTCTGCCGCCAGCCTCTCCACGGCGCTCCTGCGCGTCGGCCGCGCGGCGTCCGGGTCCCGGGAAGCCGCGGGGTCCCGGGGAAGGAACCGCTCGCTCGGGGGCGCGTCCAGGGCCGCCTGGGCGCGCATTCTCGCGGGGTCCGGCGGAGACGCGCCGGGGTTGCGGCGCCTGTCCGTCCCGGTGCCAATTCCGAAGTCCGCGCGGGGTCGGGAACAGCGCCCGCTTGCCCCGCGGCCCAGGTCCGGAGCTGGGCCGAACCTGAGTCCGCACGGACTGGCGAATCGCCCCAGTGCCCGCCCCACCGGCTCCCGTCCGCCCGCCCCGTCCCCCACCCAAGACTGGCACCTCCCCCTCCCAGAGCCTCGGCCCGCCCTCACCTTGCGCAAGGTACCCGGTCCCCGCCCTCACCTCCTGCCCTCACCTCGGTCCCCGCCGCTCTCGCTCCCTCCCACCTCTGGCCCCGGGGCCCCGCGGGCCTCTCCTCCCGCCCGGAGTCTCCGCCCACCGCCAGTCCTCTTCGGTCCAGTGTCCACGCCCGCTGCACTCCCCACCTCCGCACCTCCCGCCCCCTTACCTGTCGCCCCGGGCTTCCGCCGTCCCTCACCTCCTGGCGGGCGCTGGGGCAAACCGGCTCCGAGAGGGCAGCGCGCCCCCGAGGGGGGCTCTCGGCGCCGGGAGGTCCGGCCTCCGCCCGGCGGGGAGCGGGGAAGAGGGCGCTCGCCCGTCCCCAGGTCTCAGCCGCCCCCTCCCTGACTCGGGAGCCCCTGCGGTCACTGCTGGACGCTGGCATTTTCGGAAGGGACGGAGGGCAGAGGGGACGGGCTGCCCTCCAGGCAGGTGTCTCACGTCCTTTGAATTCTTAAAGTGACCTCAGCGTGCTTGGAAACTTAATTTGCTGCCTCTACCTGAGGTCATGTTCTTACTATCAGAGAGGAACAGGTCTGAAAGGACGGAAAGCGCAGCGCACGTGTCTGCGTGTGGAGCTCGGCGGGACCTGGATGGGGCCCAGAGTTGGCACCGCCGGCCGCGGGCGTGGCCAGGCCAGAGGACGTGCCGGGGCCCGCGGGGGAGCCGGCGGGTGCCGGGGGCACAGCTCAGTGGGCCTGGAACAGGCCTAACCAGGTGCCGCAATCTTTAATGTTTACCGTAACCGAAGCAACGGGAAGCCACGGTTTCCCCAGGCGGTGAGTCAGCACAGGAATGCTAAAAGTGTAAGAGAAAATATTTCCAAAATTCCATTCTTTCCGAAATTTGGACAAAAGACTAAAAATATCTGCCAGGCAAGTGAAATGTTCGCGTTATCTCTTCCGTGAAGGCCAGCTCCAGAACATGCTGCCCTCGGGATGTCGCGGCTGAATGTCCCGCGCAACACGCAGCCCGTGGGCGGGCGGGTGCGGTAGGTGGGTCTGATTCGTTTCCAGAAACGCGTCTTGCGGTGGGCACCCGGAGAGAATCGCAGCGGGCCATGCCAAGTGGGCCTTGGAGATCTGTGGTTCCTCTGGGCCCCAGTGAGGCTAATGTCATGGTTAGGGACAGAAACACAAGAAAGTCTTCTGGGAACGGGACCAGCCAGATGGCCTCGCTAGAGAATGTCAGAGTCCTGGGAAATGGTTCCAAAGGGTAAAGGAGCGACAGAGAGAGGGGCTGGGGAGAGAAAGAGGGAGGGAGGGAGGGAGGGAGAAGAGAAGCAGGAGAGACAATGAGAGAGACACTGATGGACAGAAAAACCGGCTCTGTAGCAGGGTGCTGGTGGGTGGGGTCTGGGGGGCCCAAAGTCCAGCCTGCTCTCTGCTCATCAAACCTGATCTCTAAGTCAGAGGAGAAAAAACAAAAAACCCTTTTTCATTGCTTAGCTCAAGTTGGCAACTTCCTAATCTGCACTACTTCATGTGCAACAGCCTGGGTTGGGAGAGAGACAGAGAACCCCTAAGTGCAGGGCTTGGAATCTGAGCCTGGATCCACCACTTAGCTATGTTCCTTTGGACAGGTAACAAACTTCTCAGGGTCTTTGGTTTGTCACTGTTTTGTAGCTTAGAACATTCATTGCTTCATGGTGAGCACTAAGAAACTGTCAGCCTGAAAGACCAAGCTTGGGTCTGGCCTCAGCTCTGCCTCCTCAAGAGGCCATAACACCTGTCAATGCCTTGGGTTGCTCATCTGCCATTAGAGCTCATTCTATCCACCTGTAGAGTCTGTGCTAAGGCTAATGAGATTACTTATAAAGGGCTTAGCGTTGAATCTGCTACAGAACAAATTTTCAATAAATGTTAATTTTTATTGCTTTGATGATTATGAGTTGTTAATCACATTTTGAATATGGTTGGTGGATTTGCAATGAAAATCAATTCATATTAGACAAAACTAATTACATGTATATTTGTAATTTTCCATCTATTAGGCAGATAATTTACTGGGAAAATGGAACTAGAGTAGTAAAATACTGACAAGAGACTTGTCTAAATAAAGTGTTCTTGTTGCTCAACTGGTAGTGTATCTTTGAGGCTATTTCCTTTCTGGCGTTGCCTCAAAAGTCTTGGTCTGACCAGGAAAAAATGCTTAAGAATTCAATGGTCCAGTAACTCTACTGCCAGGAATTTATCCTAAGGAACAAATAAGAGATGTGTGCATTGCAAGAGGGTATTCGTTGCAGACAGATGGTTGAAGTCAACCAACATGCACCAACAGGAGGAAGGCTGGATAATGTATGAACTACCCACAGGATGGAGAATTATGCCGTTGTTTATAGTCAGGGTTCCACAAGATATTGCACAGAGTGGGAAATTATCAGGATGTATGTGAAATTGTAAAGTAGTACAGCTATAGTAGCAGTCCTCAGCATATGGTCTAGGGAATGTGGGGGTCCTGAGATGTTTCTGGAAGGTCTGTGAGGTCAAAATTATTTTCATAATAACGCTAAGATCTGCATTTGCTTTCTCCTTGTCTTATGAGAATACAGTGTAGTTATCTAGAGATTGGTGACATGCTGTAACTCTATACCATTTAGAGCTAGCAATGTGTGCATTCAAAACATTGACCAACTTTCATTT
>NW_012152230.1:496076-497536 GCF_000956105.1 Propithecus coquereli | reverse complement strand
GAAAAGATTTTTTTGCTAACAGATATCAAAGGCTTATTATAAAATTATAGTAATAACTTGAGTATGATAGTTGTTGCCAATATAGACAAATAGATGAGTTTAAAAAATAGCCTCAAATTATTTACAATATATGGAGCATTTAAAGTCAGCAGGGAAAAGGCAAACTATCATAAAAATGGTTTAGGGACAATAAAAAATTATTGTATCTTTTTATTACAACAAATATAAAAGTAAACTCTGAAAAAGTTTGACAATACTATTGATTTAAAGGTAGAGAAATGGGAACACATTTTTGATTGAGTGTAAATTGCTAAAGTTACTTTCAAGAATTATTGTGCAATATCTAATAGATTTGAAGATGAAAGTACTCTGCCACTTAGCAATTCTAGTTTTGAGTGTATTCCCTGATTTTATCCTTGTGCACAAGGAAAGCATGACACATGTATGCTCATTGAATTGCATGTGTTTCAGCAACCCAAGTGTCTGTTGGTAGGGGAATGTAACAAGTTCTGATTGTTCATGCAACGAACACACTAAAACAGCCACCATGAATGAACTGGATTGTATATATGGACTTTGATAAATCTGGAAAACAATGCTGAATAAAAACATAAATACAGAATATCATGTACATTTTAATATCTAAATAAAAAGAATAGGAAACTTATTTTGCATACTCAACTATGAAGAATTGTATAAAAATATGGTATGAATATACACCAAATTCATTGTAGATTTCTCTTTGGAGAAAAAGAGAATGGAATAGAGGACTCAACATTAGTTGCAATGTTTATTTTCAGGAAAAATAGATTTAAAACAAATATGAAAAAGAAGTCTCTCTCTCTCTCTCAGAATAAGCCTTTAGTATAAATGTCCATGCATCATTCATTAATTTTCTTTTTCCCCTTTCAGTTTTGAAGTTGAAATTAATGGTGATATGAGCAGTTCAAATTTCTAAAGAAATATGTTGGAATGTAACTATTATTGTAAATCTGGGGCAGATCTTATAAATATTTTAGCATGAGGACATTAGGAGATGAAAGTTTCCTCCTACAGGGAACTTCAGGGACAAAGGCTTCCAATAAAAGCAATTGGAAGTTTGAGATATGACAAATTGGCTGTAACAACATGTAAAATGAAACACTGGTAATTAATATTTAAAAGACTAATTGACCACATATCAGGGAGGGCCTCGGACATCATGGTTAGAAATCTACATGTGATTTGATAAGGAAAAGTATGAGTAACTGAGTGGTATTGTTGTACTAATAGAAAATTCAATCAGCAGTGTTACATAGGATGGTTTGAGAAGGGAGAGGTTGAAAGACAGCAAGTTGGCTAGACAGTGTCAGTGTTTATGTGAGGAGTTAAAATAATGGCAATGATAGTGGGTATGAGAGTTAACCATATGTGCCAACTTGGCTGGGCAGTGATGCCCAGAGATGTGGTCAGACATTACC
>NW_012152230.1:483705-494155 GCF_000956105.1 Propithecus coquereli | reverse complement strand
CTATTTAATAAAATACTAGCTGAAAACTTTACAAGTCTTGGGAGATACAGGGACATTCAGATACAGGAAGCTCAAACATCCCCAAATAGGTTCAACCTAAAAAGTCCTCTCCAAGGCACATTATAGTCAAACTGTCAAAAGTCAAAGACAAGGAAGGAATTCTAAAAACAGCAAAAGAAAAGTGTCTAGTGACATAAGGGAACCGTCTGTTGACTACAAATCTGCAGATTTCTCAGCAGAAACCTTTCAGGCCAGGAGAGAATGAGATGATATATTCAAAGTGCTGAAAGAAAAAAAAAAACCTTTCAGCCAAAAATGCTGTTCCCAGCAAATCTGTCCTTCAACAGTGAAGGAGGAATAAAGTCTTTCCCAGACAAGCGAACACTGAGGTAATTCACCTCCACTAGACTGGGCCCACAAAAATTATTAAAGAGAGTTTTACATCAGGAAGCAAAAAATATGATATCTATCATCATGAAAACACAGAAAAATATGAAACTCCCTGGTAGAGCAGATATATAACACAAATGAGAAGAGAAAGGAATCAAACATTTTCACTACAGAAAGCCACCAAACCACAGGGAAAACAACAGAAGAAGAAAGGAACAAAGGAATACAAAACAACCAGAGAGTAATGAACAAAGTGATAGGAGTAGGTCCACACCTATCGATAACAACCTTGAATATAAATAATTTAAACTCCCCAAGTTAAAAGACATAGAAAGACAGGCTGAATGGATTTTTAAAAAAGGCCCAACTACAGTCGACCTGTGAACAACACAGATTTGAATTACACAGGTCAACTTATATGTGGATTTTTTTTTCCAACAAACTGAAGATCAAAAAAACAGTATTTGTGGGATATGAAACTCATGTATACAGAGGGCCACCTTCTCATATATGCAGACCCACAGGGTTAACTGCAGGATTTTGATGTGTGTTTATGTTGGGACATAGGGAGTCCTGGAAACAATCCCTTTTGTATACAACCAAGGAATGACCACATACTGCTGCTCACAAGAAATTTACTTCACCTATAAGGAGACACTTAAAGTGAAGAATGGAAAAAGATATTTCACCCAAATGGAAAACAAAAGCAAGCTATACTTATATCAGACAAGATAGACTTTAAGTCAAAAAACATGAAAAGAGACAAACCTCATAGTATATTGATAAAGGGATCAATTCAGCAAGAGGATACAATTATTATAAATGTATATGCACGTAACACTAGAGCACTCAGATATATTAGGCAAATATTGATAGAGCTAAAGAGAGAGCTAGACCCCAATACAGTAATAGTCGAGGACTTTAATACCCCACTCAGCACTGGACAGATCTCCTAGACAGCAGACTAAGACTGAAACTGCACCGTAGACCAAATGGACCCAACAGACATCCACAGAACATCATCCAACAGCCACAGAAAACACATTCTCCTCATCAGCACGTGGAACATGCCTCAGGACAGATAATATGTTAGACCACAAAACAAGTATCAATACATTTTAAAAAACTGAAATTGTATCAAATATCTTCTCAGACCACAATGGAATAAAAAATTAGAAATCAATATCAAGAACTTTAGAAATTGCTCAAATACCTGGAAACTAAACAACATGCTCCTGAATGACCAATGGGTCAATGAAGAAATTAAGAAGGAAATTAAAAAAAAAATTCTTGAAACAAATAAAAATATAAACACAACACATTAAAACCTATTGGTTTTTAACAGGTAATAGCAGTAGTAAGAAGGAAGTCTATAGCATTAAGTGTCCACATCAAAAAAGTATAAAGATTTCAAATAAACCACCTAATGATATTCCTCAGTAACTCGAAAAGCAACAACAAACCAAACCAAAAATTGGTAGAAGGAAAGAAATAATAACGAGACGGCAGAGCACAATTAAATGAAATAGAGGCAAGAAAGAAAAGATGGACAAAATCAAAGTTATTTTTTCAAAAGATAAACAAAACTGGCAATCCATTAGCTAGACTAAGAAAAAAAGAATGAAGACCCAAACAAATCGCATCAGAAAGAAAAAAAGAGACATTACAACTTACCGCACAGAATAAAAAGGATCACTAGAGACTACTGTGAGCAACTGTGCACCGGTAAACTAGAACACCTGGAGGAAATGGATAAATGCCTGAACATAGACATCTGCCAAGATTGAACCAGGAGGAAACAGAAAACCTGAACAGAACAATAATGAGCAATCAGATTGAATGAGTCATAAAAAGTCTCCCGATGAAGACGAGCCAGGGCTGGATGGCTTCACTGCTCAATTCTATCAAACTGTTAAAGAACTGACACCAATTCTCCTCAAACTATTCCCAAATACTGAAGAGGAGGGAATTCTTCCTAATTCATTCTATGTGGCCAGCATTGCCCTGGCACCGAAAACCAGACAAGGACATAACATAAAAAAGAAAACTATAGGCTAATCCCCCAGATGAACAAAGATGTAAAGATTCTCAGAAAAACACTAGTAAACCAAATCCAACAGCACATCAAAAAGACAATACACCATAATCAAGTGGGATTGATCCCAGGGATGTAAGAATGGTTCAACGTATGCAAATCAATAAATATGATACCTCACATCAACAGAAGGAAGGACAAAACCACGTGATCATCAATGCGAAAAGAGCATTTGATAAAATTCAACATCCTTTCATGATAAAAACTTTCAACAAATTAGGCACAGAAGAAGCATACCTCAACACAACAAAGACCATACGTGACAGACCCTCAGCTAACAACATAGTAAATGGGGAAGACCTGAAAGCTTTTTCTAACAGAGCTGGAACAAGACAAGGGTGCCCACTCTCACCACTCTGGTTCAACACAGTCCTGCAAGTCTGGCCAGAGCAGTTAGCAAGAGAGAGAAACAAAGAGCATCCAGATTGGAAAAGAGGAAGACCATTGTCCCTCTTTGCAGATGACATGATCTGATGGATAGAAATATGTAGTGATTCCACCACAAAACTCTTAGATAAATTCATTAATGTTGAAGGACACAAAATCAACATGTAAAAATCAGTAGCCTTTCTAGACACCAGTGACAAACTGGCTGAATAAGAAATCAAGAGGGCAATCCCATTTACAATAACTAAAAAAATTATAAAATACCTAGGAATAAATCTAACCAAGGAGATGAAAGATCTCTAAAACGAAAACTACAAAACACTGATGAAAGAAATTGAAGAACACATGCAAAAAAGTGGAAAGACAGGCCATGTTCACGGATTGGGAGAATTGATATAGTTAAAATATCCATGCTACCTGTGTTAGTCTGTTTTGCATTGCTATCAGGAGATACCAAGGCTGGGTAATTTTTAATGAAAAGAGGTTTGTTTGGCTCATGGTTCTGCAGACTGTACACCCTGCTCTCAGCTGCACCCGTTCCCTGCTTCACCTCTGCTTTTTCTCCACCTGGAAGTTGTCTGGCAGCACCACTCACAGGAAACTGGTAGCCTGCCTGGTACTGTCAGATGTATTTCTTTTAAAAGTTCATGCAACATTTTTTCCAACCACATTATATAGGTTCCTCAAGACCAGAACCTTTACTTTTCCATGTTTGGATCCCTAACAACTAGCAGAGTATCTGACACGCAGGGGGTAATCAATAGAAGTTTGTCAATTGATTTGTGTTTGTATTTTCTTGGTCAATTGTTGACATCTCTGCTTTTAAACTACTTCTTTAGAACAAACTTATTAAAATGCATCACTCAGATTTTGATTCGAACAACATGTTTTCATATTTTAGTTTCACTTCATAATCAGAAGTTTAATTACAGTATTAATATTTTTGTTTATGAACTCGACATCTGTTCCCATACACAGATAATAGCGGGTCCTTGAATCTAATGTGAAAGTTAAATTAAAAGTTTCTTTCAAAATTATTAAATACCAATCTTTGATGAATGAGTTCTTGGCCTTTTTTTTTTATCTAAGCTGAGGGACTTGAAAAATATTTTTACTTAATTGCCTTGTTTTGTTCTAGTTATGATAATGCAAAGCTCTAATATTCTAATGCTATTAACAATTATAATTCTGCTAATGCAGAATGGATTCTGGATTTCTTACAGTAAATTGCATAAACACTAAAATATTTTTTCCAACAGTTTGTGAGCCATAATGTAAATTATTTTCTCCATCAAAAACCACTTTCATTTTCAATAGTACTTGCACAAAAGTGCTGGCAACAAGTTTCACTAATTGATGTTAGTGCAGGCTGACTATAAGATGCAGAAGATCTGATTATAGTTAGGGGTCATATATCCTTGTTTGTCTGAGGTTATGCCTGCCATCCTGGCGTGATTATTAACACTGCTCCTTCACTCTCAAAAGGGTCTTAGTTTGGACGACGACCCGTATGGTCACTGTAGTTATACTACAAATGTTAACCACTTGCGTGGCTTTACGTAGCTTAATTAACTTTTTCTGGGCTCAATTCCCCATTTTTGAAAACGAGGAGGTTGGCCTACATGACTCGTGGGGCTGGTTTGGCTGTAACAACCTGTGAAGCAAACACTGGCAGGTGTGAAGGGTGAAGTTTCTTATGGCTCCCTAGTTCTCAGGAAAACAAACTTTTCTGTTTGTTTTTTCACAGAAAGGCTTCCTTAAAATCTTTCCTTAAACAAAAATCCCAATGCTACTTGCTCTCTGATCAGACTCTAATATGCTGATATTTGCTAAACTCTGTGTGACTCATCCCCTCTTGTAAAGGCTTGTCAAGAATGCAAAGCCCTCTCAACAATGGACTTAGTCCTGTATGGGTCGTTTTAAATTTTTAATTATTGTGGGTACATAATAGTTGTATATTCTTATAGCGTACATGTGATGTTTTGATACAGGCATACAATGTGGATTCATCGAATCAGGGTAATTGGGGTATCCATCACCTCAGGCATTTAACATTTCTGTGTGTTAGGAAGATTCCAACTCCACTCTTTCAGTTATTTTGAAGTATACCCTAACTTGTTGATTACAGTCACTTGGTTGTGCTACCAAATATTGTGCATTCTATCTAACTATATTTTCGCACCTATTAGCCACCCCCACTTTACTCCCCACTCCCCACTGCTGTTCCCAGCCTCTGGTAACCACCACTCTGCTCTGTCTCCACGACATCAATTGTTTTTGACATTGAGCTCCCACATGTGGGTGAGAACATGTGAGATTTGTCTTTCTGTGCCTGCCTTATTTCACTTAACATGATGTTCTCTACTTCCAACCATATTGTTGCAGGATTTCATTCTTCTTTGTGGTTGCATAATATTCCACTGTGTATCTGAACCACAGTTTCTGTATCCATCCACCCACTGAGGGTCACCTAGGCTGATTCCCTATCTTGGCTATTGTGACTAGAGCTGCAGTGAGCACGGGAGTGCAGATGCCTTCTTCGTACACTGAATTCCCCTCCTTTGAATATATACCCGCCCTGGGATTGCTGGGTCATACAGTAGTATAGGTTCTAAGTTACATAAATTTTACCTCTTCTGTGGACATAAGCTGGGGAAAGAGGTAGATGGTGGGCGAAGGGCAGGAAGAAACAGCGTGACCGGCAGCAGCCTGGGTGAGGGACAGCTGCGATCCCTGCGTGGCCAGTGACGTGTGTGCTGCCACCTGGGAGGAGGCTGGTGCTGCCTGAGGAGTCGGTTTGTTAAGAATGCCTCTATTAAAAGAGGCACTTCCACCCCGAATTTGACAATATCTGGGATCCTCAAAAGTAATAAGAGGTATCCATTAGCTATTTTCAATATTTTGAAAATCTGAGCGGAAATTGCTCATCAACAGCGCTTTATGGCTTTCTTCAGCTACCCCTCCCTGCATTAGATCCCCGTGCTTCCACCAGCATCAGACTCCACTGTGAGAATGAGAACATGACAAAAAACCAGACACAAGTAAGTCTAGTTAAGACGATTCACTGATCACTGGAGATCCCCCGGCTTTATTCTATTCATTTTGTCCAGACGTTGTAACTATAGCAGTGTCTGCTGCTAAAGAGCATCCCTCAGACAGTTTCTTCAGCTTGGGGGCTTTACGTGGAGGATAAAGGGCTCTGCTGAGAATATCAGAAAACACCTGCGATGAGAGACACGGACTGCTGTGTCATATGAAACACGCAAAGATCACATGAGCTACACGCGATGTCAGGCAATTGTTCCTCTTGTAGGCTGTGTTCCGGAGCCACCCCTCACGGAGCAGCTGGGCCGTTGTTCTGGTTTGGACGCTGTTCATTCCAGAGATGGAAAATTCCCTCGTGTGTTGTGGCCTTGCCAGTGCGGTCTCTGCTGCAACGCTTGCTTGTGGTCGCAGGGTTTTCACTAAGTACGGAGAGATCTTGGATGTTAGTAATACTGAGGCATTCTATGAGGGCGCAGTCACTGTATATAAACTCTTTTTCTACTGGTTGTGGGCAGGTCGTGGGGCTAATAATGGCTAAATGCTGCTGAGCAAGGCGGAAGTGGGCCTGGGGGCCAGGTGAGGCTGCGGCTGGAAATTATAGGAAACAAGGTCCCCAAAGGGGACCTTGATTAGGAGAGGCACAATCGGGCCCTAAATCAAATAGCAACAGAATTCTTAAGTCCTGAATCAAAGTCATATTTAAAGCTCTTAAAGGGACTTTAGATTGCGCTCCCTGAATCCGGGAAGAGGGTTGTTTTCCCAAGGGGTCTACAGAAGGCTGTTGTCAGAAATACTGAGAAGAATGCCCAGGAAATAGGTCCTGCCATGAGATAAGCTTGAGAAATTTCCTCTTAAATTGTCCTCTTTGTGATTAAAATCACACATTAGCATTTTGAAGAACCGAGAATTTCTACATTAAAGAAATACGTTTAATTTTATTTGCTACATAACCTCTCAAATTTATTGGAGAACAAAACTCCTGTTTGCCCACAAGTGTGTCCTGCAAATCTCTGACCCAGAACAAGACAGTTCAATGTAAATGCCTTTTTAATGTTTGAAAAAGTTGAAAAGAGATAAAGTATTTCTTAAATTCTTATTGTATGTCAGCGGCTGTGTTTTCTGTACCGTCTCCTCACTCCCTACAACACAGAGCGACTTCATTGTAACTCACACTGAAACACCAGCAGTCTTTTCTCTGGCCCACTAAAATATCTGTTTTAATTTAAGCCTATTTCTTCACGTTGATTTTCACAAACTTATGGAAAACTGACCAATATCCCCTTTATAAAAAGCCATTACAGTCATAATGAGCAATTTTCCTTTTAATAGCTTTAACATTTTTTCTGACTATTTACTCATCACTTTGAATTACTTCAGTCATCTTTTTTTGAACTTTCACTAATTTTTCATTCTCTTCCTTATAATTACTCTAAGGTAGCTTTGAAGTTTGTCAGAAAACAAGAAACAGAGGGCAGGAGACTTCCTGGTCCAGGAGAAGCTGCTGAGTCACGTCCCCAAGGCCAGGATTCAGGAGGGGCGGTCCTGCTCTGGGGCTGGGGCTGGGCCTTCCTGAACTTGCTCTGGGCTGAATCCTTATCTCTTAGCTATCCAGTGGGTGCTGAAGCAAGCGAGTTCCTGGTGCTTAGGCATATTATGGGAAGCCAGCCAGAAGGATAAAGTGGCATAATTGCTCTTTCTTAACCAGAACCCCTCCAGGGCCTTCTGATTTCAAGATTGTTCTTTTCTAAACACCAAGGGAGGCAAGAAAAGCTTCATCTTTCTCTGCCGCACCCCTTTTAATAAAAGAATTTGTTCTGTAAAACTTGGATTCAGTCAAAAGGCCACAGTTGAGGATCCAGAAGGCCACGTGTGAGCCCAAGGCAGCAGGTCCCCACCATGACCTGGGCATAGGTGTTAAACTGCAGTCACGTAGGTGTTTACAATTCTCCCTATGAAGCTTTAAAGGCATCGTGTGTATGTTAATCTTCAACAAATTTGATTTTACATAAGCAACTGGCAATTCACACATTACTGGGACTTGTTCTGACAGGGCAGATGAGGTTTCTGGAAACTAAGGACCTATCTCAACAAGCCTAATTGCTTTGTCTGTGGCTGTGGGAAAGGGCAGTGGCTTGGCAAATTTACTCTGGGTGACCAGATGATAAGCAACTGTCCGTGATTTAGTGGAAGTTTACTGGCGTTGTGCTAGGAAACACTGTGTCCCTCTCTGAATCAACTAGGAAGTTTCCAAAACCCATCACTAAGAACCGGTTATTAATTTGTGGATGCAAATAAATGACTAAGGCACAAATCTGAACCAATGGAGGTTTATTAAGCCAAGATTTTGAGGACGCGCCCAGGAAAAACATGAATTGCAGATACGCTGTGGCTGTTTTTTTGAAGAGGAGGTTGGAACTTTCAGCATTTTAAAGGCAACAGAGAGAAAGAAAAAGGCAGGGGGTGATGAGGTACACTCTGGTGAGGCCCAAGAAATCTTTCTTAAACGGATGCTCATCCTATCAACTTGGGGCCCCACACTTTTGGCCTCACTTAGCATTAATGACTTCTTTGGAGGCTCCATCTTCAAATATGGCCATACTAGTTTTTAGGGCTTCAACATGTGAATTTTGGAGGTGCAAAAACATTCAGTCCATAACAGCCACCAAAAGCTCAGTCAGTGACAGAAAACCTACTAGGATCGTAGGAAGATAATGGACACTCAGAAGACAAGACTTAACAGATACACAAATGTGGATAATCTTGGAGGATTCGGGTAGAGGGCAGAACAGGAAGTGCCAGGAGTCCGTCTCCCACACAGGCAGCAACTGCGGTGGCAGCGTCTGTCTGATGTGACTCTTTGGAAACTATAGAGCCCACTGAAGACTTGCAACTTTTCGGGGAAGTTTTGGACAGCACATTGTGGTGAATTTTGGTAAATTATAGCTCTTAGCTCTGCAGCAGCTACACATCCCGCACCCCGGACCCATGGTGAGCAGGCGCACGCGTGCCCCTGCAGGGGCCTGCCCACAACTCGTGGAGCCAGGCTGGGCAGTCGTGGTCCTGTCCTGCGAATGTTGGGGATCTGTGCTCTGACTGCTGCCGCCGAGCAAGAAGGTGCAGACTGGGGGTGTCAACCACTGTTGGCGTATATCCCCCGTTGTTGCAAACCCCTTCTCTTCAGGCTGAAGAAATTTCCCGGGTATTTAGAGGACCAGCACTTCCCCGCCCCCATTTCTCTCTTTTTCCTCTTTTGGGAGCTAGACATTGAAGACTAGAAAATTCAAAAGCAATTGCATATACAGGTTTAATTAGAAAGTGACCACATGTGCCCAGAGAAAGGCAAAGGCTCAAAAAAAATATGAGAAGACCTTAAGTTTACAACCCAGGCTGATCTTTGACACAGAGAGAGCTTACAATAATAATTTTAAATAATAAAACAAAAATAATAAGACAATAACAAAAACAGCAAGCCCTGAGGAGAGGGGAGAATCTGAGTACCAGAGTTGCCACCTTATTAGATGTAAATGTACAGTTTTCAAGAAAAATGTTGCAAGACATACACAGGAACAAGAAAGGAAGACACATTCCAGGGAAAAAGTAAACCGTCCCTGAGAAAGATTAGATGGCAGATGCACTAAAGATGCTCAAAGAACTAAATGCAACATGTAGAAAGTCAAGAAAACAGTATATAAACAAAATGAAAATATCAATAAAGAGAAAGCATAATAAGAAACCAAAAAGAAATTCCATGTTTGAAAAGCAAATAACTAAAATGAAAAATTCACTAGACAAATTCAAAGAGATTTGAGCAGGCAGAAGAAAGAAACAGTGAACATGAAGATAGAATAATAGAAATTATTGAGTATTAAGAATAGAAAGAAAAAACATTGAAGAAAAGTTAATAGAGCTAAAAGTACCTGTAGGATATCATCCAGTGGACTAACATATGCATTATTGTAGGAGTCCTAGAAAGAGGAGAGAAAGAGAAAGGGGAAGAGAGATTATTTGAAGAAATAATGCTCAAAACTTCCCAAGTTTTATGACAGACACAAATATAACATCCAAGTAGCTGAATGAATTCCAAATAGGGTAAACTCAGAGTCCCATACAAAGACACATACGATCTAACTGTCGACACAGACAAGGAGAATCCGAAAGTAGCAACTCGTCCCACGGGAGGATCCTCATGAGATAATCAGCAGATTTCTCATCAGGAGGCCAGAAAGCTGGTGGATACATTCAAAGTGCTAAAAGAAAAAAACTTACCAATTGAGAATCATTTCTCCATCACAATTGTCTTCAAAAGTGAAGGAGAAATTAAGACATTCATAGATAAACAGAAGCTGAAAGAATCCATCAGGAGGCCTTCCCTAGGAGGAGATGCTCAAGTCCCGCAGGGCAATGAAGGCCTCAGACGTAACTGAAATGAAGAGCTCAGTGAAGGTAAATCGGGGCAACGATGAAAGCTGATATTATTGTCACTTTGGTTTGTAAATCCACAGTTTGTTTTCTACGTAATTTAAGAGACTAATA
>NW_012152230.1:477535-483570 GCF_000956105.1 Propithecus coquereli | reverse complement strand
TTATTAAAATTATTTTAAAGGAAAGTAGAGAAGTTTTTATTTTAATCTGGGTCCTGCACTTTAGACCATAAGCTCCTGCCCTGAGATTCTATTAATATTTCTACCCAGTGACAGTGTATCCTAGCAGTGTGCCATTTAAGTGGGAGAAAACTACTTCTTTCTTACTTTCTTTCTTTCCTTTCTTTTCGTTCTTTCCCTCTCTCTCTTTCTTTTTTTTTATCAGAGAGTATCCACAGAGGAGTTGTACTATATAAACTTTTAAAGATAAAGGTCACTTATGAGCTGACAAAAACCAATACCGGCTGTGCCAAGATCTAACACTAACAGGAATCCTTACAATCAGAGAAAAGGGTAAAGGCTGTGTTTGTTTAAAAAGTTAGTTATACACGTATGTAATTGGTGTGTACTTTAAAGTAATGACGTACAGATTGACTGTCAGCTTATCCAAATACCGAGCGATTCTCTAACCTTAATTCATCTTGACTTTTAGGCTTAGTTTGGTTCTACTAAGAAATTAGCAAAATTGTAGTATTTTATTGTTCCTTGAAAGTGAATCTAATGTGCTACAATAATAAGCACCACCTGGTAAGGAAGGCTTAAGATTTTAAAAGTTTCTTGCTGATAAATGATAATTTAATCATTTATTATTTCTACATTAACCCAAAGCACCTAATAAAAAACTAAACACTAAAATTCCTTCAGTCACAGATGTTTCCAAATTGTTAATTATTTAAATGTATATACACCACACATCTGGATATCTGATTTTAAGGCATTTTCAACTCTATGTTTATATTAGGTAGATAGTATTTTAAGTCCAGTAATTGTAAAGGACTTACGCTTTAGACCTATTGAAAAATATGTTACCCTATAATACTTCCCAGGGACAAAAATGGAATTCAGTTGATTCTAACAATTTGGAAAATTCCATTTATCTTTAAAAACCATATTCATGATCACTTCTCAGCCTTTTGGCTAAAATCAAGTATAAAACCGTATTCATGATATAATGTTGAGCAAAAGAAACAAGACGTAAAATAGTATGTATAATTTCATTCCATTTTAAATAAAAGTCTATCTCTCTAAATGTACGTACATATCCTAATTCTGTGAGTTTATAAACCAAATCTGCAACAGTTGTTTCATGGCGTGGAATTACATGGGCTTATATTAGCATTTTGTGTCCTTCTCTTTTTTATGAGGGTGTTTTTAGTTTAGAAACCTTAGATAAATTGCTGCCACGAACCGCAGCTGTGCAGCCGTTCTTCGCCCACCCTGGGGTCCCTGTCCAAGGCCACCATGGCTGGAAACTTCTCTGACTTGTGTCTTATTACCTGATCTTAGGGCACTGCGATCTGTTCAGTGATTTAAGCTTGACCTGAAATGGATCTGAATACATCCAACACCCACTAAATTAGGCGAGGATATATAGAAGCTGAAACATAATCTACCTTTCGATAAGCCTTTCCGCAGAATGAGCTGTCACCACGTTAGCATAAAGCCGAGCTCTCCTGTCCCGCTGGCCCCGCAGTCACTGTCTGCAGGTGTCCCGGCTCCAGCTGTGCGGAGCGCTCCCCCCGCCCTCCTGGCTCTGCGCCCCGGACTCGTGCACAGCAATCTCGACCTCGGACTTCCAGGTAAGGACTTGGGGGCAGCCCGAGCCGGGGACGAGGGTGCAGAGAGAGGGCCTCTGTCACTCCGGCCCTTCCGTGCTTGGGCTGGTGCCTTCCACACCCCTGCACCCCGAGTCCTCGCGGGCCCCCCTCCTGGGGTGCGAGTGTGGGGCCGGGCGCAGCGGACCCCTGTCGCCCCGGCCTGGGTCTCGCCCTCACTACGCTCTTCCCAGTTACTTCTCGGGACGCGCCTGCAGCCGGAATTCTGACGGATACGTCGTGTAATTATCTTCCACTCACCCCTGACCCTCTCTGAGTTCTCTGCAACAGGAATTAGGGTGACGGACAACACCCCGGTCTCTGAACCATCGCCAGGAGCCGATCTGTTTCGCGCTCGACCCCGCCTGGGCACGGTCGCAGGTGCTGGGTGGCAGGTGCTCGGTGGCAGGTGCACGGTCGCAGGTGCTCGGTCGCAGGTGCACGGTCGCAGGTGCTGGGTGGCAGGTGCACGGTCGCAGGTGCTGGGTGGCAGGTGCTCGGTCGCAGGTGCTGGCCCGGTTCTCACGGCCCGGTTCTCGTCTCCGCTGCAGGGAGCTTTGCTTTCACAAGGGTTTACTGTCGTTTTCTCTCCTAGTCCTTGGAACTCCGTCTTGGTGCGCAGCACTGACAACCGTGAAATCCACGTTCTAAAAACCGTAAAACTGCAATAGAGAGCAAAAATAAAAAACGATTTTTTTTAAGTTAAAGTGATAATACTGCATAACTTACTACTCCGGAGGGTGAGATCAGAGTTCGGGTGGAATGAAATTCCTGTGGCCTATAAATCTGCTATTTCTGCTCAGTGCTTTCGCTTTCTAAAATCCTTAACAGATAGGACTTTGGGGGCTGGATGTTCTTCCCAGGGCGGTTATGGGGTGTATTAGCTGTAGTCTTGAGCTAGTCGAAAGAGTAAATCAAAATTTGATCTGTGCAAGGACATTAAACTGGTTTTTCTCTCATGATAAATGCGAAGGAAGTTCGGAAGAGACTGTATTTCCTCACCGACTCTGCTGCCTGGGGAATCTCCACCCTGCTGGAGTATCTAGAGGGATGATGAAATTTCTTTTCCATATTTTCATGTATTTTAAAACAATGATTTTTCATTTTTAATGTATTGCCTCCCTCAAATATGACTGATGATATTGAATATTATGGTAAAAATTTGGAAAAAGCTACACATCAAGAAATTAAATTTTTATTTCCATGGTTTAAATCTGATTTCACCATATTTCCCCCCGTGAAATGGATGCTCAATGATGCAGTTGGATATTTGACTTTTCAGAAGTGTAACACAATGACACTGCTTCTTGGGGTTGGGGCATGTGGCCATCCAAAGACTTGGAGTACAGGCCTGTGGGAAAGTCATGGGGCCTTATTATCTGTGGCTCCACTGGGAAAAATAACATCAGTGGATTCGTGTTGGAGGGAAAGCAACTTCAACTCTTCATGGGGAAACATTTCTGACAATTAGATTAACAGAGGTGTAAACGGCCTTGAGTTGCCCTGTTTGTTTTTGTTGGGACAGAGTGTCACTCGATTGCCCTGGGTGGAGTGCAGTAATGTCACTGTAGCTCACCACAAGCTCCAACTCCTGGGCTGTGAGCCAATCTCCTGCCTCAGTCTCCGAGGTACCTGGGACTACAAGCACACGCCACAGCGCCCAGTTGGGTTCTGTTATTTTGTGTGTTTTTTTTTTCTTTTTGTTTTTCTTTTCTCTTCGGTAGAGATGGGGTCTCACTGTTGCTCAGGCTAGTGTCGAACTCCTGAGAACTCCTGAGCTCAAGCGATCCTCCTGCCTTGGCCTCCCAGAGAGCTAGGATTATAGGTGTGAGCCACTGCACCTGGCCTGCCCTGACAGGCTTTTCTCCCTCTGAAATTTCCCTAGGAGAGTGTGAGCTGTGTGCAGCAAATGAGAAGTTTAATTTGGTAACCTCGAGCAAGGACTGAATCAAGTTCCAGTTACATATCACTAATCTTTGTTCAGCAATATAAAAGCCACGTGATATTTGTGACAGTACCTGCTATACTGATGTTAATATCACATGGTTCATTGTATGGAGATCCCACGTGAAATTTCTTGCAGTTCTTAGTACCAGGAAAAATCTGTATTTCTGGGTAAAACCTCACAAAATTTAGAATAAAAATTCAGTTTTTGTAGTCTAGAGCTCTTGTTCAACTTTAAGGTTTTATGATTTACTTCAGTCTAAAAGTAGCGGGTTGCAGTTGTATTTAAACAATGTGCCTCGTTAGCATGTTGATATATTATCTTAGGGTTCTAACAAAACCTTTATTGCTTCATGTTGACATCTTTTTCCAATTCCCAGGATAATTTTTACAATTAATTCAAAGCAACTATTAGCTCAGTTATGGATTTGACTCACTATTTATGCATTTGAAGCATTCGATATATATTTCAAATTAGAAATATGTGCTAATTGTACAAAGTTGTGACTTAGCGTCGCAGGGCAAGTTTCTTTAAAGGTGGACATCCTGCTTCTGGCCAATGTCATGCACAGAGCAGGTGTTTAGTAAATGCCCCTTGAACTGGCTGAGTGACTCACGGCCGTGACCACAGTGCATCCTCTCAGTGGGAATGAGAGTTAGATACATTTAGTTCTTGCTACGACCTAAGAAAGGAACTTTTAAAATTGAACGTTTAGTGTCTCATGTTGCTCACACAGCTGGAGTCACTGGTTCAGTTTGACGTGAATTTAATCTCATAAAAGACTCACTGTCATAACCTGCACTCCTGCTTCCAATAGTGCTGGGACTTCCAACTTGTTGGCAAAATAGATATGCTTCATGTTTTTTGAAAACGCGATCTCCCTTTATCCATAATAGATATAGAATTAGATATTCTATTGAACTAAACAATCTAATACCTGGAAGTGACCACACACACTGTGTCACCAATTGCCCACCCAGGCGAGAGGTACCTGAGTGTCAGGTGGCCTGGAAAGGCCGCAGGCCGTTCTCCTCCATGCAAGGCCACGGCGATCATGGGGGGGTGTCAGCGGCTCAGTGCGTGGGCTCCCAGCACACGTGATGCTCCGAGATTCAGGGCAGGTTTTAAACTCGGGCCCCTGATAAAACGTGAGAACTTGAGCGAGATGCTAAACATCTTAGAGCCAGTTTCCTTTTCCTTGAATGGGGTTACAACACTTGCCCTGTGAGGTTCTTACGTGCATGCGGCGTGGCCAGGTGCAGAGCTGCGGGGGAGTCTTCTTTCCTGTGACATCAGTGAAATAACGAATGCGAAGTGTCCCCAGGTGTGTCAGGGCTGCAATAATTACCAGTTGCCTTCTCTTGTTTCAGCTGAACCTCACACTTTGAAAACTTAGGAGGGTTAGCACGGATGTTTATATTGGTTATTGCGGTAGGGCAAATATACCTTTCCTTGTCAAGCTGTTTTCTCTTCCGAGGTGGTTTGAAGGGCTCCTTTTTTGGACTTGATAGTTCTGGAGTGCGAATGAGAAACCCACAACCCACGATTTGCATGTTTTACAGCAGTGTGGCTCTCCACTCACGAATGTAAAAGGGAAAAAAAGTGTATTTTTTCTAATCAGTTCAATCCTGACTTTGAGCTCTCTCCCTCCAGGATGGTAGCGTATTTCACTCCACCATGGCTGGACGCCAGAATCGCACCACTAATCAAAAGGCTCCTGTGGTTGCCAGCAGTGGAGGAAGCAGCTCTAACAGTCAGTTGGTGTTGTCACCGCTCACTCCTCACTGTCCAGCTCCACAGGGTCCCAGGAGTCCAGCAGCTCTCTCTCCCGGGGATCTCGCGGACGTGGAAACCTGGTGCGCCTGGGGCCTCGGGGGCCAGCGCCCGTCTCTGGGCACCTGCCGCTGTTCATCCTCCCCAGGTGTTGCCACAGCTGGCCGTTGCCAGCCTTGGAGAGTTGCCTTGTCTCTCTCTCTGCCGAGCTCATGCTGTTTCTGCTTTCTCCCCCACGGAAGTCCTTGAGTGGAGAGAGCTCAAAAGGGACTGGCAATTACCTGCCGAGAAGCAGAGTAGAAATTACGGAAAGAAAAAATATTGCAATGAATTACCCCGCTGTTAATATCATCAGTTATCAAACTCGTTACCACTGTGATCAGATTCTTATAATCAGTCCCTCCACTCGTTGTATTCAATGTATCTTCTGCCCTGAAAGACGGGGTATTAATTTCTACTTTTCTGTTAATATTTACAAATGAGAACTCATAAACTAGGGTAGCAATTTGATTTCTTTTTCAAAAAATTGGAGACAAATGGATCAATAAGACCGAATAGAGAGCTCATAAACAGACTCAAATACAGCCAACGGATCTTTCTCAAAGGAGCAAAAGGATCGTCTTTTCAACAAATAGTGCAAAGTAGGATTAGACTTAAAGGTAAAA
>NW_012152230.1:470417-477230 GCF_000956105.1 Propithecus coquereli | reverse complement strand
ATATTATGTCATAAAGAAATTGCAAGTTAAAACAACAATGAGATACCACTATGCACCTACCAGAATGGCCAAAATCCGCATGGCTGACAGCACTAAATGCTGGTGAGGATGTGGAGTGACAGGAGCTCTCACTCATTGCTGGGGGGATGCAAAATGGTGCAGCCGCTTTGGAAGACAGTCTGGCAGTTTCTTACAAAGCTAAACCAGTCTTACCATGGCATCCAGCAATTGTGCTCCTAGTTATTTACCCAACGGGGCTGAAAATCCACACAAAAACTTGCACATAAATGTTTATAGAAGCTTTATGCATAATAGCCCAAACCTGGAGGCAGCCAAGATTTCCTTCAGAAGGTGAAGGGATCCACGGTGGTGTGTCCAGTGAATATCATCACGAGCTGTCGTGATACAATTTGACTTATAACAGGAAATATGACTTTCTTGCATCTAAATACTGTGGAACAGCTAATGGCTGTAACTTGGATGTTCTTAATTCTGAGGCATTATTAAATGAAAATTCACTAGTAATTTATTGATAATTTTTCAGAGGGACAGAAGAGACCTCATCATATTAAATGCGGTGTATCAATTATAAGATACATGTTAACTTCACAAACATAAAAGTGTGAAAAATATGCCTTAGACTGGGAAGATACAGTAGTAGTTAAACTATTTTATCTGGAATTTAAACATAGCATTTGTGGGATATGAAGCCTCTTCCCTGAAAACTGCGGCTGAGACGCCCTCAGCGGTACACGACCGCTGAAGATCGCTGAGCTAAGGAGCCGTTCTCGCCACCTTTGAGCGCCCATTTGTCGAAGGTGGGAGTTTCATAGCCGAGGATGGGGAGCCCCAGACGAGGGACCCACCTGGGAACCCGGACTTCGCGTCACCGGGCCGGGCGGCGCACACGCGGGTTCCGGCCGCCAGAGGGCGCCCGAGACCGCGGGAGAGGCGCGCGCGCCCCCGCGCCGGGCCGCGGCCACGCGGGTCCTGCTCGGTCTCGCGTGATCGGCCGCAGCACGGGGTCCGCGCGGGGGGCGGGAAGGGTAGGGACGCTCCGTCATGAAACAGAAAAATCGCGGTTTCAGTTCGGCTGCTTCGAAAGTTCTGAGCCTGCCCGCTCCAGGGCGAAAGGGCCGCGGCGACGCCACCTTCTCCTGTTTCCTGTAAAAACGCCGCCCGTCCCTGCGCCCCCGCCGCCGAGTGCTTCCTGGGGACGATGTGACAAATGCCCGGGCCATTGTCCCTTACAGGAGAAGTTCGAGAAAACCAACAAATACCTAAAAATTGCCAAATAATGCATGCCTTTTGAAAGTAAAATAGTTGATATAGATAGAAAGAATAAACTTTGTCTCAGATAAAGATCTGGCCACACCTTCAGTCCGCAACTGAAGAGCGGTTATGCCATTTTTTAAAGGAAAACAGCAAAATGTGGTCAGTCCTTTTTGAGTGCATACGATGCCATACAAACCTGGTATATTTGAAACAAAGCAGAGATTAAACAATTATTCCCCTGCCGCCCTTTTCAGGAAACTCAACTTGGTGCCTTGAGATGTTCGAATTGTCCCAAAAGGTTGAGTCACTGAGAAATTTTAAGCGCTTTCTCCAGCTGTGCTAGTTTCAGTTACAAGGAAAAGGGCTCCAGGTCACAGACGGTAGAGCAGATACCTGCCGTGTCCCTGCCCTCCCAAGAAACCCCTCTGATCACCGTCCTGGAGAGCGGAGCGTGGTCCGCACAGGGGAGGAGGGTTTGGTCACTGACACACCAGAGCAAGGGAGCCACAGTCTGTGGGACCTCCAGGGGCACGTGGGATGAGGTACAGAGGAGAACGGAGGCAGGTGTCTGAAACCCGCCCATTGAACAGCCGGCCCTCAATATCCCATCTCACCGATCGCTGCCCACCTCCCGCCTCAGGTGACCAGTGACTAGAACAGCAACAGCCACGCACCTGCCTTCCAGAGAGATGAAGTCGCCTAGACCAAAGACATCACTTACTAATCTGGGAACTCTCTAGCATGATGATCTCCAGCATAACTCCTCAAAACAAAACCGCTAGACAAGCCTTACTGATGATAGCACAGACCCGGTTCACCTTCTTAAGGTGTCACTATCAAATGTGAACAGACAAGGGAAACTTACCAGACATTTAAGGGAAACCACATCGAAATGGAAAAAAGAAACCAAGGTAAACCAGCAGCTGTAATTATTTTTGAGAAACTAACATCCTAGCAAAATGAGAAAGAAACCAGAGTTTTACATCATTACTCACCTACTGGTATTGTTTGGGGTTTCACCATAGTCATATATCACTTTGATATATTTTTTGAGGTGAGGCCTGGCTGTGTTGTCCAGGTTGGTCTTTAATGTGGGCTCAGTGGTGCTCCTGCCTTGGCCTCCCGAGCAGCTACGATCACAGGTGCACACCACTGTGCCCAGCTCTTGATATATTTTTTTTTTTTTTTTTTGAGACAGAGTCTCACTCTCTTGCCTGGGGAGAGTGCCGTGGCGTCAGCCTAGCTCACAGCAACCTCAAACTCCTGGGCTCAAGCAATCCTACTGTCTCAGCCTCCCAGGTAGCTGGGACCACAGGCACGCGCCACCATGCCCGGCTAATTATTTTTTCTACATACATATTCTTAGCTGTCCAATTAATTTCTTTCCATTTTTTGGTAGAGACGGGGTCTCGCTCTTGCTCAGGCTGGTCTCGAACTCCTGAGCTCAGAACGATCCGCCCGCCTCGGCCTCCCAGAGTGCTAGGATTACAGGCGTGAGCCACCGCGCCCGGCCGTTGATATAGTTTTAATTATTAGAATAAGCCTTTGGCAATTGCCATTCTTATAGGTCAGACATCAGCAATATATTCAAATATCAGCAACTTCATATGTTCAACATAATTTTTAAAAATTGAAAAAGAACAGAATTGATTTAATATCTAAGCCAGTAACCAAGGAAGCTGCAGGAGTGGCAGATTTTATAATCATACAATAATAGCAAGATCTTACATTTTTATTGAGCTTTAAAGTTTACAAAACACATTGATATACATTTCTCGTTTGATTTTTAAACAACCCTTTAATTGTAATTACTAATATGCTGAAACATTTTAAATATTGAGAAATCCCACACCAAATAAATGAAGCTCCCTGCTTGAACACAGCTTTAATTTGGTAATTAATTGGTGGAAAAGGGACCGGTTTCAGATTGACTAACCCCTCATTCTCTCCTTCCATTACTGAAAAGAAGTCGGCCAGGGTGAAACCTTGGGAAGACGCGAGGTAGAGGCAGTGGGAAAGAGCAGAGTTGAGAGTAACATACAACCAGAGGTAAAGCAGGAAGCCCCTAAATACAAAAACACATGTCCATGGAGTTGGGAGTTGCATGACCCGTGTAATTAGAGAACATCATGTTGACAGCAGACTCTTGAACTGACCCCGGGGAAAAACATTCATGACACTGATTCCAAGAAGGATAAACTTGAAATATTCCAGATGTGAGGCAATCAAACCTCACTTGGAAGCACTGGCCCAGATAACTGTACAAACGTCCATGTTAAGAAACTAAAGTGAATTTATACCCACATAAAGATACAGGTAGTGAAAGACTTTTGTAGGATGTTTCTGGAGACTAAATTAGCCATTGTGCCACACACAAGCCAAGGGCAAGCAGGCACCTGGGTCTGGAGGGTGGCCAAGGTCACGGTGACTGTGAGCTCTCCCGGCACACTCTCCTCCTCCAGCCCTCCCCCCCCACGCTACGCTGGCCGTGGCTGCCTGAACCCAGCTCGGCTCCCTTCAGAACCAAACGGAGCTTCTGTGACACGTGGGGAAACGAGTTCCTCTTTATTTTTGCAGCCAGTCCCTAGGAAGTAAGAGAACAGCTGCGAGAGAGAGAGGGAATGTACACAGTGGCTGGGAGGAACGGTGCCTGCAGAGCAACTTTCATACATTCTGGCCCCAACAGTTTATAAATATTCATGTGGTGATTAAAGATGTTACTGAAAACCAAAAAACACCACTGAGTCATAGCTTCTCTCAGTGTTGCGCTGCAACCCAGAGCAGCAGTGACAGCCAGACGTCCTTGGAAAAGATCAAAGAGACATAAAACATCACCGCCTCTGTTTATGCAGTCCCATTGAAGTTTACACAAATTCCCATGCCCTCCCCACTTTTAAACCTTCTCTGCAAATGGCAGATACCTCCACCGGAGAAAGAGCAGCAGATTCCCGTGTAGCACCACCAGTAAACACCTGCCTTCTCTCACACTGTTGACGGCTGCAGAGGGCTTTCCACGCACCCCCCCTACTGCCTCCCAGTGTGAATTCTGCATCGCCATACCTCATGCTAAAGCCTTGTAGAAGAAAGAAGGAAAGTCACCACTGAGTGTCACTTCTGGCTAGTTTAGATTCTGGGGAGAAAGGGTGTCACTTTTCTTGCTTGTGATGCAGGGGTCCCACCTTGCACCAGTAGGTCGGTCACAAAAGTCCGACTTAGGGAATCGGTGTTGATTATTTTCAGATATCATAACCTTGGCTTTATGGACACTTTATGTTAAACAGATCTCGCTTGCCAAATGCCGCAGGACGCAGGCTGACAAACATGCTCTGAAAGTTCTTGTGAGCCGAGAACAATGAGACAAAGAGAATTGTACGTCCAACGCGGCACAGCCGCCCTGAAAGCCTCAGTGTGTAAACTTCTGTGGCACCGTTCTTTCTGCTAGAAATGTGTTTAGATTTTATAGATTTTTGCTAGATTTTGGTATGTAAGCTTTATGTACTGAAAGGTCTTAATTAAAGATTTTTAAATGTTGAGTAAAATGTTCACCAGTCTAGTTTGTAATATATATAATAAACCTGTCATATAATTTATTTTCTTTAAAAACAAGCCTCTTATACAAATTGACCAAGGAACCTTTATTTAGAATTTAAGGTCATTTGGGGCTTAGTGTCATATAAACAAAATTCTCCAAAATGCTAGGGTCCTTTTTTGGGGTGTTACATTCCTGCAAGCCACGGTCAAGCCAGATTTTGTCAGCTATTGGAAAAACAAATCCTTCTTGGCATGGGAGCTCACATGCTTAGGGTTGTGCCAGATCAAATTTTCATTACTGAGTCACAAATTCCCAAGTTCAATATATTATAGAAAAACGGGCATACCTTTAACATATTGATCTGACAAAGATCTAAACATTTCTATCACAATACAAGTTGCAAAAAGGCTATCTTGCTAGGGGGTCTCTGACTCAGAAGAAAGTGAAGACTCTCTCAGTGCCTTGGCTTAGTGGAGCTTGGAACCGACGATTTTCTGTCGGGCAGAAAATAGATGTTGAGGAGGAAGTGGAACAGTTGAAAGAATAGGACACTTCGCCAAGCACTAGGTTTCAGAGCCTGGGTATAACCTTTCGGAGCTTTAACTTTCTTCTAGTTTATTAAAAACGACAATGTCTACTTCATGTGTTGCCTCATGTGTCGTGGCTGACGCAGAACAGTGTTTGACCCAGGAAAGGAGTGGGTACTGCCACCTGTGCCCCCCGGGAACGCGCAGGTGCGGCGCGGGCGGGAGGGGCAGAGCGCCAGGCCCGAGGGCCACTCTGCCACACGCACCAGCGCTCCTTCCTGCGTCCATTTGGAAGGAGATCGTTTTGCACGGTCTACCCGTTTTAAGTGTTCTCATTTCCCACACTAACCTGACAGCCATTAAGAACAGGGACAACATCTTCTTTTTTAATTTCAGAATCTTACGGGGTGCACACGTTTTGGTTACATGATTTGCTTTTGTGCAGTTTGAGTCGAAGTTGTAAGTGTGCCCACCCCCAGGTGTGAGCACTGTACCCTCAGGTGTGATTTTAGCTCCCCCCACACACACACACCTGCTTGGCTTCCCTCGGGTTTTATTCCATCAACCCGCAGGGCCGAGCTCAGGAATTCCCTGGACGCTGCAGAATGAAGAGCTGGTGGCGGGAGAAAGCGCGCCCGGCCCAACCAGCGACCCGGCCGGGCCTTGGGGACCAGGCGTCCGGTCCCGTCCTTACCCTGACGCGCAGCACGCGGATAAACCGCAGGCTAATCTCACCGACGGCGGGTAAAGCGGCAAGTGGGGAACTGCGTAATTCAGGTTCCACCTTGTGTCCTCTCGTTCTGTGACTTGCTGGCTCCGACCGCGTAGCCCTGGTGCTGCCAGTCGCCCCGCGCCGAGGCTGGCGTGGCAAGGGACAGCCCCCGGGTCAGCCGTGCTCGTGGGGACAGTCCCGGGTCAGCCGTGAGCGTGGGGACAGTCCCCGGGTCGGCCGTGCGGGTGGGGACAGTCCCCGGGGCGGCCGTGCTCGTGGGGACAATCCCCGGGTCGGCCGTGCGGGTGGGGACAGTCCCCGGTCAGCCGTGCGGGTGGGGACAGTCCCTGGGTCGGCCGTGAGCGTGGGGACAGCCCCCGGGTCAGCCGTGCTCGTGGGGACAGTCCCCGGGTCAGCCGTGCGGGTGGGGACAGTCCCCGGGTCGGCCGTGAGCGTGGGGACAATCCCCGGGTCGGCCGTGCGGGTGGGGACAGTCCCCGGGTCGGCCGTGAGCGTGGGGACAATCCCCGGGTCGGCCGTGCGGGTGGGGACAGCCCCCGGTCAGCCGTGCGGGTGGGGACAGTCCCCGGGGAGGCCGTGCGGGTGGGGACAGCCCCCGGGCAGCCGTGAGCGTGGGGACAGCCCCCGAGTCAGCCGTGCTCGTGGGGACAATCCCCAGGGCGGCTGTGCTCGTGGGGACAATCCCCGGGTCGGCCGTGCGGGTGGGGACAGCCCCCGGTCAGCCGTGCGGGTGGGGACAGTCCCTG
>NW_012152230.1:467206-467536 GCF_000956105.1 Propithecus coquereli | reverse complement strand
TCAAAAAAAAAGCAAAATGTCGGTAGCACCGAGGTTGAGAAATACTGAGTTAAACAAAACCTCAAAATGATATCTATTTTTTCTCTTTTTCATACTTGTACATACTCCCTAATATCAGATCGCAGATTATAGACATACGTATCATTTAAGGACATCTTCATTAACCTATGTGAAATGAATGGTTTCAAAGCATACGTACTTCAACAACAAAAATAATCTGATTAAAAAAAGGGCAAAGGACTTGAGGAGACAGTTTTCCAAAGAAGATACCCAAATGGCCAACATGCATATTAAAAGATGCTCAACATCACTAAGTATTAGAGAAATGCA
>NW_012152230.1:460249-466096 GCF_000956105.1 Propithecus coquereli | reverse complement strand
GAGAACTAACAGGGAGAGAAGAAACATTTATCGGATGCCTGTTACGTGCCATTGTACTTGTGTGTTCTCCCGCGTACGCTGTGGAGAAATCTGGTGACCCACTGTGGGTAAGGGATGGTGCAAGGTCGCCGAGCTGCCTTGGGGGGAGTCAGGTCTTTCCAAATCCTAAATCTGTGCTTTTCCATTTTACCCACCAAGGGCCTGGAGTTATCCCAACACCTTTAGCAAGTTCTCCATTTTGACCAAACGGTGCGAGGCCGTTTGTTTGGACCAGGGAGGAGGCTGCGATGTGAACATTGTCACCACAGAACGACCATTACTGACGTCTGTTTATTCCATGGTGAAGGTGGGATTTTCTACTTCTCGCTCCTGGACGTCGGCTGTACAAGTTCCCTTGCTGCGCAGGCGGGGACAGACCACGCACCAGCCAGACCTCAGCAGACGGACTTGCACCCCGTCGAGGCAGCAGTGTGTGGGCACCCTGCAGTCTGTGTGGACTCCCACTAATTTGAGAGCATTGCACTGGAATCCGTTCCAGAATTTTCTGCCTGGCCCCCTGTGGGCCAACGGCCTGTGAGGTATTTAAACCCTTAACTCCTGGAGGCCGTTAGAAGCTCTGCTCAGCTGTATCGCTTGACTCCCGCTCACGGCAACTATAAATAGGCCACACAGGAAAGTTCTGCAACTCAAAATTATAATCTCCCTGGGACATAAGTTCCCTTCTGAAAACATCTGACTCCTAACATTTTCTAGCTTTAGGGGAAGCAAAGAAAGAGAGGGTTATTTTAGAAATTTATTTTTTTTAATCTTCCAATTTTACATAGTCTTGGCCCTTCCGTGGCCTATCGAGACATTTTCCCATAACCAATAACATACCACAAGCCTGAGCAGAAGGTTGATTTTAAAGAACGTCACCAAGCCTCAAAAAATATTTTTTCTTGTTAGCTCACAACCTGTGTTTAATGGATAACAAAATAAATAGAAATTGATTCTTTACTGCCCCTGCGGATATTTTACTGGGCTCTGGGTGCACAGCGGAGGAGAGACGGGCAGGGCCCCGCACCCCCCGCCAGGCCGGGGCGTGTCTCGCTGTCCCTGCGTGTTTCAGAGACCAGCGTCTGGCCCAGCGTGTCCCCGTCATGTTGCAACAGGGCAGGCTCCTCACCGGTCCGGAGAGCAACTGTCGTCAGGGTGACCTGAGGAGGAAGAAGCTGTCATGGGCACGCGTGTGAAGAAGGAAACGTCCCCCACGGACCTGTTGCATGTTCCTTTAATACACCCAGAGGGCATAAGTGTACAGAATTTTAGAAATCGTCTGATGCAGAAACAATAATATAAAAAACCCCCAAACTTTAGAATTCTTTTTTTAAATTTTTTGATAACATTCTCTTTACTCCAACACGTCATTTGCTTGTATTTCCAGGCACACTTTCAGTTTGTCTTCATAGGTATAAACGATGTTTTTCTCATTTTCATCATAGTTTAGAAAAAAATATTCTGGTATAGTATTTATTTCACTTTCTATTATCATAGTGTTAATATGTTGCTACATAATTAGCATTTTATTTTGATTATTGCACAATGTTCTGAAGAGTCACTATGCATGACTCTTAAATCCACTATTGGATGTTTTTATTATATTATTATTGTAATTCATATTGCAATGAACACATTTTATTATAGTTTTCTCCTTCCCTTTAGGTTATTTTCTTGAGATAAATTTCCCTGTGTTCACATATTTAAGCGAATAATATCAGCGACAGTTATTGTGTTTTTACTGACTGTTGCATTAATATATTTGGAGGCTTTAAGCGAAATGAGTTGCACCGTCCACATTCCTGAGTTACAGAATAAGGGGTAGACACCGGTCTTCCTCTGTCCCTCGAAGTATCTGTCTCTTCACGCGTTCTCCCCTTCTTCTCAATCCTCTAGAACAGAAAAAAGCATGCGGTCTGTTTGTCTTCAGTCCCACAGCAAAGCCTTCCCCAGGTCTGTCCTCGAAGCATCCCCACCTCTCTTGGTTGTTTCTCACTGTCTGCCCTTAACGTGGCCGCCTTGTGCCGCGTCCTGGACCTGCGGGGAAAGCCACAGAGCTTGGCAAATAATAAACAATCAAACACTCAGCTCTTACTGGATCAGGTGATTTGACAACTCTAAAGGGAGATGAAACAATTTTTCAGAGCCTCACGTTAATCACCGAGAATCTTCTCGCCGGGCCGGGTTTTACCTACCAGGCCGAGCGGACGTCAGAGAACACGCAGCCTGGGGACGGCCCCACTTTAACCTCCTGACGCTGCCCCGCGTCCACAGTCAGCACTCTGTGCTCTTCCCCTCAAGGTCCTGCGTCCTGGAGACCCACAGTGGGAGACGCTCCGACAGGAAGGCCTCATCCCAAGTCCCTCGGGGGGCACCTGGGCCTCGACGCGACCACAGAGGATTCCCTGCAGGTCCCGCTGAGCAAGTGGCTCCGCACCTGAGGGTCCCCGTCACTTGGGTCCACGCCCAGGGTCCTCCAAGCTCCTCTCCTGCCCTCCCTGCCACACTCAAGCCTCGGGGCGCTGTGGCTTTGCAGGGATGTCTCCCTCTGCTCTCTGCACCCGTCTGCCCCTCCCCACGCCCCAGCGCTGGGCAGATCAGATGGTCATTTTCCTACCAAACTCTCGGGAAGGCCTGAAACGTTGGCTGTGTGGCCCCAAGACCCAGGCCTGTCTTTCAGGCACCTTGCCCCGAAGAGGACGTGTGCTGCTCTGGCCCGCACCGACCTTTACTCTGCAGACTCGGGGTTTGCTGGGCCACAGAGGCAGCGTGAACTGAAGCCCAAATCAACGCTGGGAGTCGAGGAAGACTCTGGGGTGGTTTTTGGTCTTGTTCTCCCTCCACTAGGAGTAAGAGAGAGGCCAGCGCTCCTGCCAGGTTGGTCTCTTTTCCCGTGCTGCGCTTGTCCTGCTTTGGGGACTTGAATTCGCAAAGGCCATTCCGACCTCCTGCCCATAGGCCCGGCCGGTTTTCCTCCTCGGAAAGTCTCCGCTCGGCCCATCGAGGCGGCCTGTTCTTACAGATGAGGACTTCCAAGGCCCACCTTACTTTTCTACTTGCTTAGTTATAAATTTTGAAATGTTTTTTTTGTTTCATTTGGTGGGGGGCGCTTTCTGGGTGGGGAGGGCTTTGCTGGTCACTGGTTTACCGTATTTCCATGAAGTGCAGCCGTCTCTTCTGTTCACGGTTCCTAAGAAGTCAGTGGTGATTCCCAACTGTGTTGTGTCAAACAGAACACAAATCCGGCCTCAGGTAAGGAGAGACTTCACTAGAAAGGTTATTTCTAGAGAGAGGAAAAGGACTTTGCAATAGCAGGGACATTTCTCTGACCCCAGGACCTGCGAGCATCTCGAGTTCAGCAGAAAAGACTTCTGCTTGGTGAGGCGATGTGTTTGGCCTGAAAACGCAGGACAGAAGTTCGGCCGACAGGCATTCTGTTCCGTGGATCAGTGGGACGCAGAGTTCAGCTACACTATCTGTCTGTGGACAAGACGGGGACTCGGAGGCCTGAGTCTGGCCTGGTTACCGGTAGGCAGGGGGTTCCTGTGAGTCTCGTCCAACTCTCAGGGGGATGGTGGCTCTTTGCAGCAGCTGGTTCTTGGAACACGAAGTCCAGGGGGAGTCTTAGCACCCCCCTTTTCCAGGGTCACAGGCCAGGGCAAAGTTGAACATTTTCCGTAGTTACTGAAATAGTCTTTTGTCCATGCTGGACTTTATTCTGGGCCCGGAGTTTAATTTTCTGCAGAGCTCTGTGTGCCACAGTTTTGTTGAATTCTTACTTCAGGTCCCTGGTAGTGAGCACACAGCATCCAGCCCAGGGTGTGTCTGCGAGTGATCCTTCGGGGAGCGAGTGATCACAGTGGCTCACAGCAGCGATGGGGAAAGAACACTTCGTGGGGTCTGTGAGCTAAAATGAAATCTTAAGCCCCCAGCCGACTGAATGGACACCCTCCCGGCCAAGGGGACACCTCCAAAATATTAAAGCTGAGTTGCCGGCCAAGAGGAGAAGGGAGGTCAGACAGGCCTGGACACGCCTGTCCCTTGTGGAGTTACTCTTTGTAACAATAAGATACAAAACCATAAACAGGCCTAAGGCTGAGTAAGACAAGGTTTAAACCGCACCTGCAGGCTATCAGCTTACTTCACACACCACTTGGATCTTGGTGTTCGTCTGGTGGCTTGTCTCTGATTCATAGACTTCCTCATCTTAAAACATTCCAAGCCTTTATACAAAGCTTCATTTCTTTAACCAATTACAACTCAAAGAATCTCTGAATGCACCTATAACCTGTAAGCCCCTGCCCTGAGATATCCTGCGTTTTTAGGCCAAACTAATGTACACCTCCCACGTATTGATTCATGACTTTACATGTAATTCCTGTCTCCCTGAAATGTGTAAAACCAAACTGTGACCCACCCATGGCAGGCTACTTGCTCAAGGTTTTTGGGGTGTCTCTGTGGGCCACGGTCACACATATTCGGCTCGGAATAAACCTCTTTAAGTTATTTTACAGAGTTTGGGTTCTTTTCTGTGGACAGGTCCAGACAGAAACATGGACGCCTCCATGAACCTATGATGATTTTGTGGGAAACAAGCGTAAGGAATTTAATCTCTGTTTCTAGTATTAAGTGTCTGTCATTTATGCATGTATGGAACTCAGTCTTTCTCAGCTACATATTCTATAGCGTTGTTAAACACCTGTATTAAAGAACCCCTTCAAATACTGTGCAAAATTAAAAACACAGACCAAGCGGATCCCAACTAACTGCTGCAGCCAAGCTTGTTCCAAAGACAGTTCATTTCTAACGATGGCAAACAGCAGGGGTGGCACCGAGCTGGACGCTCCCAGCGAGCGTGTTTAGCCGCAGAGTGCGATGTGCTGACCTTGCCTCCAACGCCCTGCAAGCGGGACCACGCTGGGGACACCTCCAGGACCTCTGGAACAGGCTCTCTCAGGATCTACGTCGGAACTATGATCTCCACAGAGACATTCCGGCTGCTTTGGCGAAAGTGAGCAGGAAGAAAGCAAGAGCAGATGAACATCCTGGTTACGTTTACTTTTACCCTTTGAAAAAAAATTAATTTCTACTTGAACCTTTTGCATTAGACTTATTATGACTAATATGAAGAAAATAAAACTTGATATAAAAGAAGGCTGGGCAAATAAAAACTCGCTGCTCAGCCGAGCACCCAAACATGAAGACGTTTCCACTTCTGTTTTCCTCCACCTCTTACCACACACAAAGGTTACATTCTGTCAAATCATTGTAAAATCGTGTACCCTGAATTTTCTCTGAACAATGTATCATAAGCACTTTTCTGTGATGTTATTTAGTTGCAATAATCATAACTTCAATGGTGAGTAATATTTCAGAGTTTCCCAACACTGATAAAATGTTAATATGGCCATGGATAAAATAATATTGTACCGTACTGGAAGAAATATAACTCTAATATTTAGCAAAGGTAAATGCTTCTACTGGCATGGCCAGGAATTGCTGGCTCTTCTCCATATTTCATGTATTTTGACATTAATTTAATATATTAGAATGAAATCAGTTTATCTTATTTCTGAGTTTGAATTTCCAGCCAGTGAGCATCAGCTCTCCATTGCTCATGCATATCTTGCTGGGCTAGTGCATCGACACGGAGATATGCAGCTCACACTTGGCGTTCTATCCTCTCCAGTCTGGTCCCCTGTATTCCCACAGTTTAAAGTTTATTTTAAACTTTATCCTTTCCCACGTTCTCTGTTTCTTTTAGATAACGTGCATGTAATTATGAAAACAGATTCAGACCAAGGCTGCCTT
>NW_012152230.1:456033-458594 GCF_000956105.1 Propithecus coquereli | reverse complement strand
TCCGGCATATAACACTCTTCTTGGCAGTCTGTCCACACTGTCATGTTGACCTGAAATTTATGTGAATATACAAATTACTTCGCAGGTAGGACCCAAAAGAGGTATCATCAAAGGCCTCCAGGTGGGTGGTTGAGAACAGCCACCCTGCTCGCGTTCCAACCGCGGATTGGCACCAGTGCGCCCACCTGTTTGGGAGCCGTGGTTCTGCCAGACGCTGGGCCTGGCCCGGTCTCTTCACCACGATGCTCACACAGCAGCAGGGCTGTGCTCAGTCAGCTGTGAGGGTCAATGAGGGTGTGGTTTGGAGAGAACCTGGTAAAGCTGGGGCCTGAAACGCATCTGTAATATTTTTATTTGATTTAAATGAAAGTGTGAACATTTTTGTATGTTGAAAATTGTTCACCATTATTAACTAACTTAAAATAATTAAATGAAATTGAAATTTTTTGTTGTATTGTTGCTTTTAACCAAATTCTTTAATCATTTTCTTTTTAATTTGATATGTCATTATTCTGTGACCAATAGGGTTTGAGATCGGGCCATTAGACACCACACTGGCCCCACGGATTCACCTGAACTTGGCCTTCCCTAGGGAGGAAAGGCAGCTCTCACCTGTGCAGACCAGGTGCAGTCGGAGACCCAGGCCGGCAGCGCCACCTGACCAAGGAATGGAGCGTGCGTGACGTGGCTGCGTCCAGACCGAGGAAAGGGAGGGAAACCACTCAGCACTGATGCATTTTTGCTTCCAACTTGCGTCAACGTCTAGGTAGCTTTCCCAGAAATGTCATCGGTACACGGACAGCAACCTGACTCAGGGCTCTGCAGGTGGCCTCGCCAAGCCTGGGCGGACCCTCCTGCAAGCAGTGTGCCTGCCTGCCTCCTTCGCCGACGTAGCCCCTCAAGAGCTTGTGTCTGAAGACAGCTTTGTTTTCACTGCTGTGATAATGAAAACACAATTATGAAATAATGTAAACGTGCGCATGAAAGCACACGGAAAAGCCAAACACAACAGTGACCCAGCCAAGCGCCTGTGCTGCTCTGAAGCGCCGCGGCCCCCACCATGCCAAGTGCCGCGGACTCCAGCCCTAAAAGCATTCTCCAGCGGCTCTGTAAATGTGCATTAAAAATACTTATGCACAAAATTGAGTTGCAATTGCAACTGTGTACTTTTGGAGTTTATTTTGAATAATTTTAGATTTATAGACAATTTACAAAAGTAATAGAGAGATTTCCCACAGACCTTCCACCCAGCCTCTGCCTCACACTCCCGTCCCCTGTAACCACGCTGCACCGATCAGAACGGGGTACAGGCAGCTACACCTCGGACTTTACTCGGATTTTGTGATTTTCCGTCAACGTCCTTTTGTTGTTCCAGGGTCCAGGCTAAAGTCCCGCTTGTATTTAGTTGTCTGACCCCGTGGTGTCCCCCGATGTCTGACGGTGCCTCAGTCTCCCCTCGTCTTTGAGACAGGAGCCAGTGGAGAGTACTGCCCGGGCACTTTTGAAGGGCGCATAGGTCAGGCACTCTGCAGACCATCTCCCAGTGTCCTGCTGTTGGCAAAGGAAGCCCTGGCTCCAGCCACAGGGGCTGCCTGCTGCGCACTTCACGGGGGAGTTACTACGTTCCCCCCATAGCTCATAAATAGTTGGGGGAAATACTTTGAATTTATGTGTCTTTCTGTTTCTAGTTAAACGTTGCCCACCAGTTTTGCATCAATGAGTGAATTTTGCTTTGCAATAATTATCACTGTGGTGTTGTAGTAGCGATTTAATATTTCCCTGATTCTCTTTACATTAATTAATTGGAATTCTCTTAGGAGGAGCTGCTGTTCTCCCCATTTATTTATTCATTAATTTATTCAATTATTTATTTGTATTCGTTTGGACTCGCAGACATTTATTTTACTTGATAGTTATAATAGAATATTTTCATTTCTCATTGTGGGGAGAGCTCTCGGGGGGCTGCTCTGCCCTTTCTACCTGCCCGTGTCCTTTCTGACACGTCCTTGCTTTCTGGCACCAAGAGCTCATTTTGGGATTCTCCTCCCAGACTTGGAATCAGCCAGCCGTTCACGGAGCCCCTGGCCTTTCCTGGGTTCTCAGGGTTTTCATGGTTCTTAGAAACCAGAAGCTCATGACGAGGGGGTCATTGTCTCTGGGTCCCCTTGGCGGACAGGTTATGTGCGTATTGTCCTGGCCCACGCGTGCACACGCTTCTGTGTCTGTCCGCACATGTGGGAAGACACCGTGGGTCACGGTGGGGACTCTGGTTCTAATCCAAAACCAAGGTTTATCTTGCCTTGCCCCTGGTTTACTGGTAACTGACAAGGAGAACCCGGCGCTGATTATCTACAATGTATTTTCCACCCTAGTAAACACACAGAGTCATTTCATAATTGCAAATCCACACCAACAACGACAAATTTGCTAACTAGAGTGTAGCACACATGTACATTTTTTTTTTTTTTGAGACAGAGTCTCACTCTGTCACCCAGGCTAGAGTGCCGTGGCGTCAGCCTAGCTCACAGCAACCTCAAACTCCTGGGCTCAAGCGATCCTCC
>NW_012152230.1:452625-455053 GCF_000956105.1 Propithecus coquereli | reverse complement strand
ACTTGAACCTTTTGTATTAGACTTATTATGACTAATATGAAGAAAATAAAACTTGATATAAAAGAAGGCTGGGCAAATAAAAACTTGCTGCTCAGCCGAGCACCCAAACATGAAGACGTTTCCACTTCTGTTTTCCTCCACCTCTTACCACACACAAAGGTTACATTCTGTCAAATCATTGTAAAATCGTGTATCCTGAATTTTCTCTGAACAATGTATCATAAGCACTTTTCTGTGATGTTATTTAGTTGCAATAATCATAACTTTAATGGTGAGTAATATTTCAGAGTTTCCCAACACTGATAAAATGTTAATATGGCCATGGATAAAATAATATTGTACCGTACTGGAAGAAATATAACTCTAATATTTAGCAAAGGTAAATGCTTCTACTGGCATGGCCAGGAATTGCTGGCTCTTCTCCATATTTCATGTATTTTGACATTAATTTAATATATTAGAATGAAATCAGTTTATCTTATTTCTGAGTTTGAATTTCCAGCCAATGAGCATCAGCTCTCCATTGCTCATGCATGTCTTGCTGGGCTGGTGCATCGACACGGAGATATGCAGCTCACACTTGGCGTTCTATCCTCTCCAGTCTGGTCCCCTGTATTCCCACAGTTTAAAGTTTATTTTAAACTTTATCCTTTCCCACGTTCTCTGTTTCTTCTAGATAACGTGCATGTAATTATGAAAACAGATTCAGACCAAGGCTGCCTTTTGAAGGGACGGGTGCACTGCAGAGCAGCCAAGGTCTTAGAGGGTGGTATTCCTCCCCCACTGTGCTCATTCTGTAGGAATAAAGCGATGTAATCATTGTAGAAAAATTGGGGAGGAAAGACCCAGAAAACACTGAAGACAAATTAGTCCTGCCAGCGTAGTGCCTGTTTCTGAGTTCCTCAAACATGCACCCACATGTGTTTATGTCTTTTTACCGCATTAACTTGGCTGTCCACTTCTTTGACAGACTGCGAGCTACGGGAGGCCCAGCTTCCTCAGCGGATTGTGTGGTGACGGCCACAGCCCCTGCCAGCCAGGTCCTCACTGTCCTGAGGGCAGACAGGCAGAGAGAAGGCTGCCATCCAGCAAGCTCGTGAGGTGGCTGGAGGCTGACTCCACTGGGCCCAGGCAGAGATGTCTGGGAGATTGCAGGAGGCCGAACTGAAACCTGGAGGAGCTTCGGTTTTATTTATTAGGAGGATGTCACCAAGTTAGTTTCACCAAATATTGTTTTTTAACCCATTTTTGTGCTACTTTTCTAGACCCGTGAGTGACAAGAGTGCAGGGGACGTCTGGCTCGCACTACTGCGGCGACCACTGCCTTGGTCTGTCCCTCAGGAGTCCCTGCACCCTGCACAAGGGCTACTGCTCTCTTTGCTTCTCCGCGGTGTCTTCCGAGCCTTCACCGGTATCTGGCACATAGTAGGTATTCAATATATAAAGTACTTACACTGATTGAATGAATAGATGATTGCATTGTCATTTAACATAAAAGATTCTTTTGTATTAAACTCTTAATATGCAGTGGTCTTAATACATACATAGGTATAACATTTTAACATGGGAATTATAAGACTTACCTAACTTCCATTTGTAACAGGCATTTTCTCAGTAAAAGTGTATTTTAGTGCCTGTGACACATCAGTCAGCAAGCTGAGCTCTGAGGTACAATGGCACAGTTTCTGTTTTCTCGGGGAGCTCACTGCTGTCTGGTGGGACACACACAGCTGGAAACAGACATAGAAAACGCAGCATGCATCAAAGGTGGGTTCAGCTCGAGTAGATCAGCTCCAAAGCACTGAGCACTGGTCAGTCCTCAACAAGCTGTCACAGCAACTAAAGTTAGAACCTGGTGCAGTGATTCCTGAACTAACAGCCCTGCAGGACACTCAGTGAGCTCCCAATTTTTTATTCCATAATGCAAATATCTATTGATGACCATGCTAGGAAGGGCAAAAGACAAATACAGCACCATGACGTTACTTTTAGCTGGAATCTGAGCAACCCATTGTGTTTGCGCATGTCGATCACGTGCGGATCACCAGTTCGAGTAGGAAACGTTATGTGACTACGGTGACAATAATTACCTTCAAAAGTGCTTATTCATCATTCACTACCAGCCTAGTGTTCAATGAGATCACCTATAAGCATCGTCTCATTTATACCTGTTTTACAGAAGAGAAACCAATGAGATCAGCTATATGCACCGTCTCATTTATACCTGTTTTACAGAGAGAGACCTGAGGTTCAAAGACAGCAGCCACTTGCACAAGGTCACAGAGCTGGCAGGCGGCAGAGCCGGGGTCTAACCCAGAGAGCCGAGCTCCAGGTCCGGCATATAACACTCTTCTTGGCAGTCTGTCCACACTGTCATGTTGACCTGAAATTTATGTGAATATACAAATTACTTCGCAGGTAGGACCCA
>NW_012152230.1:431425-450157 GCF_000956105.1 Propithecus coquereli | reverse complement strand
TGGGACTACAGGCATGCGCCACCATGCCCGGCTAATTTTTTCTATGTATATATTTTTAGTTGTCCAGATCATTTCTTTCTATTTTTTAGTAGAGACGGGGTCTCGCTCTTGCTCAGGATGGTCTTGCACTCCTGACCTTGAGAGATTCACCCGCCTCGGCCTCCCAGAGTGCTAGGATTACAGGTGTGAGCCACCGCGCCCAGCCACACATGTACATTTTTAAAACCCATTTTGTTTTAGCCTCGCGTCACCCAGCGGACGAACTGCCGAGGACACTAGGCTGCTGCTCCTTCCTCCCACCCAGCATTGTGCAGACGCTGCTCACTCTGCAACACGGCAGCCTCACTGTGTGGCTTTGCTGACATTTTATGTCACTTTTGTCTTCTTTGACACATTTAAAATTATATTTTATGTGCATGCTGGCCGTCCAAAGGCTGCAGGTAAATTTAGTGGCAAATCGTTCTTTGGGATTGAATGTTGCCATCGTGGCACCCGAGAAGTTCGCTGGGTTCCTGCGGGACATTGAGGCACTTCCCAGACCCTGAGCAGCAGAGACCAGATGCCAGCGGGGCAGGGCCTGTCTCTCTCCAGACCACCCGAGCCAGACGCCACCGTCGCCTCCAACTGTTCCTAGAAATTCCTAACGCACCTACCATAGTTCGGTCATTGCTGCCATATAAAGAAATACATTTTTATTTGTTTCTTTTCTTTTCTTTTCGCTGCCATATAAAGAAATACATTTTTATTTGTTTCTTTTCTTTTTTTCCTTTTCTTCTTTCTATTAGCATTGCCTGGACTTTTCATTAGTCATTTAACAGCTGGGGATTTCTGTGACCAGGGTGCAGTGGCTTCACATGCAGACTTGAAGGGTAGAATTCAGGTTAAGGCGTGTCGGTTAAGGCGTGTCGGTGAGCCAGCTCCTTGTACTCAGAGGGCAGCACTGCTCTGCTCAAACGGTTGTGCCTCACCCAGAGCAGAGCTCAAAGCCCTGCAGCGGCCCAAGTGCCGGGCAAAGGTCCTGCTCCTCTCTCCCTCTCGCGCCCCTGCTCCGAGCTGGAGCCACTGGCCTCTGGCTGGGTCCTGCCGAGGTGCCCCCATGCCCCTCCCTGCACACGGCCCCCCACGGTCCTGCGTCTCCGCAGCACCTGTCGGGACGTAGGTGCTGTGACCAGACTTCCCCATGAGAACTAAGCTCCGTGAAGAGATGTCCTCGTCTCCTTTTGTCACCGAACCCAGGGCTCCAGCCTGGGTCCTCACTTGCCACACAGAGAGCCAATCATTGAGACAACAAGGATTGCCAGGGAAGAAGGGATTTTAGTGTGAAGTATGCCTGTTGGGAGAACAGGAGAAATAGTCTCAAACCCACCTCCCCACCCACTGGGCTTTCACGGTGGGCTGTGGGGTGCGGGTCAGGGGTCGGGCTGGAGGTCATGGGGTCCGCAGGTGTCTGACCCAGAGTCAGCTATGGGTGGGTGGTGAGTCCTGGGGAGAGACTAGTTAAGTCTGGTTGTTGGGCCTGACTGGTCAGGTCTGGTCAGAAAATAACTAGGGAGGGTCCGTTTTGCGGCCTATTACGCTTCGTTCACTTACATATTCCCAGTACCATGGGCTTGGCATGAGGCAAATACTAGTTAATATTTGCTGGGCATGGGTGGGTGAGGACAGATTCCGGAAGGACAGGACGTGCCAGGTTTCTGGTCCACCGGTGGCCAGCCCCTGGCTGAGGGTTCCCTATCTCCCCACTTCCTGTTATGTTCAGCCCAATATGTTCACGTCTCCTGTTACTTGCTGTCACTTGCAGTGGCAGAACAAGCACAAATTTTTATCACTTCACAGGGCTTTCTTCGCCAGTGTGCTGGGTGGGCGTGAGCAGCGCAGCATCTGGGGCCAGCGTGGTGGGGCAGCGGCGCCTCCCCCAGGTGGTGTGAGTCACCCCCATCCTCTCCCCATACACTCGCCTTCGGTATGCAAACGTGGCATTAGATACTGGAGCACAGGGGCAAAGAACGATCTCACAGTGTCTGCTCTGTGCTTGTCTCCTGTTCTTACCTCGCTAACGAGCATTCCTGTTTCCAAATCTCCCTCCGAGCTGCACAGCTGACATCCTTACTGGCTCCTCCCAAGGGCAAAACTCAAGGCATCTTCCAGGTTGCGGAGCCTCTGTCCTCAGAGTAGGGCCGTTTCCTTACAAACGCCCTGGAGCTCTGCCTCTGTAGACTGGGCCCATCCTTCCTACCCCCTCGCACCAGCCTGGTGACAGCCCACAGAGCGGGGACCACCCGCAGTGTTTACATTCTCAGCTGGAAGGCCGCTCTGTTTAGACAGGCCTCTGTGGGGCCAGAGAAAGGCAGGGAGCCCCACTTGTGAAAATCCATGATGTCCCGGGTGACAGGTGAGCACCCCGCAGGCAGCTCTGAGCCCTGGGCAGGGCTGAAGCACCTCTCCTCCTTCACCGGCTAACTAAGCGGATGCCTCCTGCAGCGAGGCAGCCCTGACTGGGGACAGGTGGAGCTTCAGGACGGTTCATTCTGAGCAGCAAGGACCTCGAAGCCGGGGGACATGCTGACGGAATCCCTCTGAGCTGTGGGCGTGGCAGAGTTGGCAGGTCTGGGTCAGGGCTGCCACCCTTGCTGCGTGGTCTGTCTCCCTCACACCCCCTCCTCCACGCCAGGTGAGAATAACGCCTGCCGGGCGACACCGGCCTTGAGCACACTGACGGAGGGGGCTGGTGCTGCCAGCACACACGTCTCCCTCCCTTCTCCACGCAGGCGTGGACAGGAGAGCTCATGGGCGCTTCTCAAACATTTCTGTTTTTTAAATAACATTTCTTATAATAAATATTCATTTATAGCTGATTTGTATCACACAAATTATGTAGCTCTAACCTTGTTAAGTTTGAATATATGCTTTCCATTTTTTTGGCATATATACATTTTTAAATACAATGAAATCATACCAACATGATTTTGAACTCTGATTTTTAAAGAGTTTTATACTTTTCAGAGTTCTCACATTTTTCAATTGTTGAACATAAAAGGAAACAAGCTTTCTTGAGATTATAGCAAAAGCTTTAGAAATTACATGGTTTCCACTACGGATTCTACTACTAGGATTTATCCTAAGGAACTAATACGAATGCAAGCGCAGGGGCAGCCCCGGAGCCTGAACCCACGTCGGTGCCTCTGCACACGCTCCCTGGCACGCGCCCCGGCTGGGCCGAGACCCCACTTCCCAGCTCCCGGGACCCCCGAACCTGCCACCACCAGCTCCGCCCTCCGGCAACACGTGGTCTGTTTTCCCTCCGTGCACTTAGCACCCTTGCCTAACACTAGAAATTGCTTCCTCGCCGCCGGATCATTCCCACTGGAGCAAGAATTCCCTTCCCGCGCCCCCTACTTTCTGCACCTTCCGGGCAGAGCCCCCCAGGAGTGCGCAGGGCTGCACCCCGCCCCGTGGTCAGACTCCCCGCTCGTGTCTTTGCCTGTCGGTAGCCACGACCCGCACAGCAGCTCTTCCCAAAGCTTCGTCTTCAGCCTCGCATCTTTCCAGCTCATTGCAGCCCCCTGCCCCGAATCCGGACCTGGATACGGGCGTCCTCACCGAACCTGGCCGCGAAGGTGGCTGAGACCTCCCTGCCCCCACCCGGCCCGCGGGGCCCAGGCTCTAACCGCTCGGCCCCTCCGCCCTCTTCTCACGGTGGCCAGGCTGCTCTTTGTGAAGACGGAATCGGACCCGTTTGCAGCCTGCTTGGAACCACTGCGGCCCCCGCTGCACGGAGAACCCCGCCCGCGGCCAGCGGCCTCCTGCGCTCACCCCTGGGGGCTTGGAACTGCTGCTTCCGCTTACAACATTCAATCTTTCCAATTCTGCCTTTTTTTCTTTTTCAAAAATAAATTGATTATTTTAATTGACAGATAAAATTGTGTGTATTTATCATGCGCATTGTGGAGTGGCTACGTCAAGCTAATTAACACATGGGCGACCTCCAATAGGTGCCCTTTTTTGTGGTGGGAATTCCTAGTGTGTTCTCAGCAATTTTCGGAAACACGACGCACCACTGCTGTCATTGTCGCTACGTCGCATTTGCTCGCTCTTTATTCTTCTTCTCCTTCCGCGTTTCTCACTCCCGTCTCCCCGCCACAGAGAGCCCGCCCAGCCCCTAACTGCCCGCGGACCACCTGGGTGCCGCACGTGGCCCAGGCACGGAGCGCACCTGCTCAGGTGCATCTCCGCTCTCGCTCAGGTGCATCTCTGCTCACGCTCAGGTGAGTCTCCGCTCACGCACCTGCTCAGGTGCGTCTCCGCTCACGCACTCGCGCCCGCTGCGGCCTGTTAACGCGAGTCCGGGGCCGCAGCGCGGATTCCCTGGACGTGCTCGCTCCGGACCGGGCCAGACCTGCTTTCCAGCCCGGGAGCCCGTCCGCGGCCGCGGCCCCCTGACTGCCGCCCTGCTCTCCGGACTCGGAGCCTCCTCGCCCTCCCGTCGGCGGGACTGGCCTGGGGGCGGGGGGTCTGCAGAGACCCAGGGTTTCCGAGCGGTCGGAGGTCAACGCAGCAGCGTCTTCACGGCCCAGCGGCCGCTAAGTTGACTCGCGGAATTCGGGTAAGTCCCCTGGATCTCAGCTCGGCCCCTTTGAGGAGGAAGACCTCGGAGACGCTTCCTCTCCACCCTTCCTCTCATTTCTGCGCCTTCCCGCCCGGTCCCGTCCCTTCCACCTGGACCCGGGGGGACCTTCCCCAGCCCCGGGTTTCGGGCTCCCCAGGCTGCGCAGGCGCGGCTGTCCGAAGGCCTTGCGAGGACACTGGGGCTGATGGCGCTCAGAGGGCTGTCGCCTGGGGCGGGGGCCATCGAGAGAACCTCAGTCCGCAGGGATGAGGCTCCACCAGCCGCCGTCAGGGACTCACGCGGTTAAGAACTGCAGGGAATTTCCCTAAATTCTTGAGGACTTGGATAAAGCTGACCTGGGATGATGTAGAGCTTTGCTGGCCGCAAAGAGCGTCTTGGGGTCTTGTGAGATCTGTAATCAGTTTGTCTGTGCACTTTGTTGGAACAAAGAGGCTATTGAACCTGCCCAGAACAAGGGAGGTTGTTCTATAATTAGTATTTCAGGCCTTCTAAAACAGGAGTCTTTCATAGCCTCCCTTAAAGAGAACAATTTCAGATTCCATGAAGAGACTCCATAAACTACAAAACCTAAAGAAAAATGGTGCATGTGAAAAATTTAGAGTTGACTCTTCTCCCTTCTCTCTCTCCCCCCCCTGCTGCTCCCTCCTACAGCCCCCCCCACACACACACCAGAACCTGCTGAACCGCCCTTTATCCCTCTGACTCCAAAGGTGTGTCCCCCAGCCCTTTCGGGATGACGGAAGGCGGCGGTCATGCTACCAGGTCAGAGTTTGTGAGGCAAATCTGAGTTTCTGACTCTTGCAAAGGACTTTCCCAATCCGAAATTAAGCTCTTTAGACTTTGCTAGCCAATTTAATCTGCTGATTATCACATACGGGCCTGGGTGTCCAGATCTTTATCACTGAGGAGGACGTGGAGCTACTGGTGCTCTGGGTGGGCAGCGCGGCCCTGGCTGAGCCCCGGAGACCCCTGATCAGGCTGGGGATGGCGGAGGGGCGCCTGCTCGGTGGTGCACGGCCATGGCAGCTTCGGGAGGCCGCTAGACCCCCCTGACAACTCCTGGCTCTTCGGACTGGGGGGACCAGTGTATCTGAAAAGCTACCTTTCTAAATGAAGTTGGTCTCCTTGTAAAATCCTGGGGTGCGTTCCTGTGGTTTTATGTCACTTGGCACCCCCATTTTGGTCTTCCTCAAGCACAGCCAAACTCCTTCCGCAAGAGCTTGGATTCTGTCCCTCTCTCTCCGCTTTGGGCTGTGGGTTGCTGCCCTCTTGTCTCTGAGACTCGATGAGCACTCGGGCTGTGCGTGAGACAAGCGGACTTTGACTTGTTCCCTTCTCAGAGGCACAGTTCGAATCCAGCTGTCCTTGCCAGTCTCATGCCTAGAATTTTGACATCAAGGCTGTGGCTTCTTTGTGTCCGTCTGTGTCTTTACATGAGTGTGTGTGTGCGTGTTTGCATATTGTCTATGATACCAAATTGCTTAGAAGTAAATGAGTACTCATAAAATTAAGTGAATAAGCCCAAATGCTTTTTGAGTTCACATGACTTTAGTAATATTTTGTAAGTAAATGTAGTCGTCTTCAGAATTTAATTTTTGCCTGATTCTATTGGTTTAGGCTATTTCTGCTAGATGTTTTAGGGTCATAAAATTTTTGCTTCTGTAGTACTTTTAATATTTGCGTAATCTGTCCGAGAGTTAAAGCTGTAAGGGCTGACTGCTGGGCTCCTTCAAACCCTTGCACATACCTTACTGTGGGTGTATCTTGGTTTTGAACCTTTGGATTTTGAGGTCCAGATGAGCGACCATGGTGAGGCCTTGGAACAGCACCCGGACCCCCCCAGCAGCTGTGGCAAATCACTTACTTCCTGTCGTTTTCAGTGAAGTAGGGGTTACTAAAAGTTAACATAGTAATTAATATATGTAATTAAAACTACTGGGCACAAGAGAAACAATTCTTTATGCAAAGGGTGTAAAAAAGTGGATATATTTTGTTAAAAAGGTTAGACAAAGGCACAAGAATGTGGTTTTTATCAAAAGGGAAAGTAATTTTGCTTAGTTTAAAGGTTTTAAGGATGGTTTTAAATTGAAGTAATAAAAATGATAGATAAAACTGAATGGATATAGAAAGTTGGGAAGGAAGGAGACTGGGAAAAACTATAAAATGTTATAAAAGGTTTATGGAAATCTTGTGGTCAAAGTTGACTGAGTTTGGATAGATTTATGTACAAGGTTTTATTAAAATTACCTTTAGCATTAATAATACACTAATGCAAAAGTAGAATTTAGCTTTCTCTTTTGAACAAGACTTTTCTGTAATAAAGGTAAGAGACAGTGGAAGATTTCTCTTTACCTTTTGAGTAAACTGCAGAAAAAAAGATGAGGGAGAGAGAGAGAGATTCTGTGTGCCTCGAGCATCTTTATTACGTCTCATGAGTGTTGGGAACTGACTCTCCTTTCTATCAGAGAGTAAAGTTTTTGCTTTTTGAAAACTTTGAATTGTCACTTTGGCTAAATGATTGACTATTATTTTACAGTGACCTTTGATTCTATTTTGAGCAAGTGTTTTAAAACTTTGACATTTGACAAACTTTCCAAAATCAAAATTTCAAGTTACCTTAAACTAACTTTTTTGTATGAGGCCCCCTGGAAGTCCACGAGAGACATATTAGGCTTATTTGATATATTGAAATCATACAAGAAGCATTGTCAAATATGAAATGATATTTAACTTTCTTTGGGTTATATTTGTTATTAATATGTGCTACAAACACTGAGATTCCTAATATTCCTAAAATTATATTATCAGTATAATTATGATTGTACTAAATTGTTGATTATTGTATGCCAAAGAAATAACCAAATATTCTTGTCAATTGCATCTTTAAACATGACAATTCTAAGACGTTTGTCATTCACAGTTATTTTACTTTGATTCTTCTCAAAGTGGTTTATACTTCTTCAAGGAAATTCATGGAAAGGGCTCTGATAAATACTCTGGAATACAGGTTATTGATACTTTGGGAGCTTGCACTGTTGGACTTAGTAAAAACTTTCAGGACTCTAATTAAAAAGCCGATGCGTTCATGAGAATTGCTAATCCAAAATCAAGCAAAACAGAATTGATCACATGGGGCTGAACTGATTGAGGACTGAAATACTTTTTTATGATCTTTTGTTTGAAACATTGCTGTTTCTTTGTTTTGTGTTCCAGAGTCAAGAAAATCTTTTTCTTTTCAGCTATTTATACCCTACAACAATTGAAAAAAATAACAAAATTGATTTTTCTCTCTCTACCTGATATCTAAAATTTGAAAACTACTCATGAATATTCTTAATTTATGGCAATATAGTTATTTGAGTAAGTTCAATGAGACTGTTTTGCAACAGGATGTATTGGGGACACTAAGTATTTTCGCAAGGCTTTGACTGGAATAACATATTTTCAGGTATTATTTCATCAAAGCCAACTTGCAAAGAGCCTATAGAGCCAGCACTATTCTTGCTGCACTGTATGCAAATAATCAGGCTGAACATAACAAGACTAAAACTTATTTTGCACACGAATTTGTGTAACTGTGATTTCTCTTTAGCAGAAAAGGGGAACTGGAGAGAGAAATTATGTCTCAACAAAACAAAACAAAGCTATAACACATCTGTTACTAGATTCCAGCGCCGACCCTTGTTTTTGAGTTCTCATTATTTGCCTACAATTTGGGCTGGATCCTGAATTATTTCCTGGCTACACGTCTCTAAAGAACTGGGTTGTAATTTTCTTTATGAGGTTTTCAGTTGGCTCCCTAACAGAATGGGTTCCTTTTTCCATTCTGACACACAGATTCTCTTCTGATTGTCAAGTTATTGATGTCACTTATCTCTTGTTGTCTCACCTCTTCCAAGAAAACTAGAATCATGTTATTCTGAAGACTAGAGCTGATTCAACATAGTCTGTGAATCTTCCTCATTTGTAGTCCTGCTGGACCCAACCTGCTCTCCACTGCTGACGTCCTGCTGCTAAAACTCACAGAACCCCTCCGGGCCCAGGGGCTGCTGCAGGAGAAGGGGGCACGTGAGACCATGAGGGCCAATCTCGAGGGATGGAATTAGTGCGCAGGTGCTAAACAGCTGGCAAGTTGAGGGACCACACCTCCTGGCCATCACGCAGCCCCTGCCTGTCCATCCCAGCTATAGCAATTTCCTGCTTCCCACAGAATTAACGGAGAATTATAGAGAGGATGTCAAGATACCCGGTGACACAGCCTCCTGAGTATATTTGTTCCCAGTTATGGGGTTTATGCAAATAAAAATGTGATAAAAAATTTATCGGCCACCTTAGGACAAATTACTAAAGAGACTGCAGAAAACACTGTGGCACAGCAGAAGTCTCTAAATTTCTTAGCTCAAATGGTTTCAGCAAAATGCTTATATTTTGTACAGCTAGTTGCTACAGGTCAGCAACTAAAATCAAGATTACAATGCTCAATGTCTATAAATAATTTAATTTTATAATCTTTTTGGCTTTTGGTTTTGGCTCTTATGTTGTTTAAAACGTTCTGAGGGTCAGTGATTGCCTGCCCACCTCCATTCCCCCGGCCTGGTGTGTTTAGTCAGCGTAAGTGCTTCATCTCTGAGTCCCTGGGTATACAGGTCCAACCAGGGCCCGGGTAGAGGTAGGGCAGGCAGCCACACCGCCCCGGCAACGGTCGGACAAGATAAAGTTTGCCATCCATGCTGCTCTGGCGAATCTCAGGCAAAAGGGGGACATGAGAAAAATAAAGTCCTAAGCCCCTCAACTGACTGAACAGACCCCTCCTGGCCATGGTGATCCCAGAGGAATCTTAAAAACTGAAGTCATAGCCATGACAGGAGGGGGGCTGACACACCTCATTACTCCCCCTTCGTCACTCACCGCCATCGGGCTTCCTCCTCCAGAGGTTGAACGTAGGCAGCCTGGGATTTCAACCAGCCTCCTGATGAGCTCCTCCCTTTTGCACTTTGGCACACTGACCAGCATTCCGTGCTGACAAGAGACCACCATCGTGGCTGGTTCTGGCCATGCTGTGGGGGTACACGCAGGGCCTTTCACCCTCTGCTTCCGCTTTTGACACCACACGGCTGGAAACGCCTCCCTGATATCGTGCTCATGCCACCATTTTGAACATGGTCCAGTGGGGACGTGAAGCTCAATTCTGCATGTGCATATTCCTCCTTTCGTAAATATTCACGACTCCCATAGTTTATTAAATATGTATATCTGGCCACCCACTCAGCAACAACTCCCATTCCTGGAAGTGCTTGCTCTCAGCTTCTGGCCAGAGCTCTGCTTCCCAGCCTGCGTGGTGGCCGCCTGCAACACTTGATGAGGAATGAAGCTCTCCTTTCCAAATTTATGAGCCTTGCCATTCTTCAGCTGACACTGTCCACCTTAAGGAATGTAGTACGGAATATGTGATTAGTGTCGCGTTTATCTGAGTGTGCAGCTTGAGGAAGGCCACGTGGGAGATTCTCACCCCAAATGAATCGGGTCAGCATTCCAAAGTGGAAAAGTTAAGGTTTCACTTATATAGGCAGAGAGAGAAATTTTACCAGGATTATGACATTTTCCATATAAAACCAGTGCATACTTTGCAGCAATTTTAGTGGTTACAGATTGCTACATTCCAAGGAAAATTGTTACTCCTTGAGGACGAGCAGTGATCTGAGGGGGTCTTATCTCTGGTGCCATTGGGTCTTCCTAATTATTTACAGGAAAAAAGGGCAGAAGTTGCAGCTGCATGTGTGTGACTCAAGTCACATAGCCACATTCCTCTTAAGGCTCAGAATAATTTAAAGTTCCAACAGCTTTAAGATTAAAATATTCAATTTTGCATTTTCCCATTTTCATCAAGAGCTTTCAAAGAAAGCATCTTAGATGAACTCAAGTTCTGGCTACTTTTATGTGCAGGAGTTTAGTCCCCTGTTTCTAGAAAGGCACATTCCTGGAGTGTGATGTCCCACAGCAGGGGGTCTGTCAGGCTGCACAGCTGACGAGTTATAAACCAAATATAAAGCAACATGAGTGACGTCACTTTGCGACCTTAGTTAGGCTACACAGCTGCATCTGCACCTTCACTAATGCAATTCTTTGAGCAAACTTTTTTTTTCAGTTGTACATGGACTCCATTGCAAACAAATGCCACAGCAGGAGTAAAAACAAAGACAAAATCAAGGGCAAATGATTATAATTCCTAGAATAAGTAATAGTTCTGTGACCAACTTCCCCAAGATCCAAACCAGCTGCTTGGCCAATTGTTTAGGGTGTTGGATCTGAGAGATCAGTCATTTGGGTTTTCGTATCAGCTATTAAGTTGGTGACGTGATCTGACTCATCACACAGACACAGCCCCAGTCTTCCAGGCACGGCAGGTTCCCCTGTGGGCTGCGGTGAGCACATCCAAAGCCTGCAGTTCTGCGATACGGCCTTTCTCACAAGAGCAACTTTGTTGTTTAATAACAACATGCTTGAGCAGCAATCGCTTGGGGCCTTTTTTGTGCATTTGGTTAGGGCTTCTACATGCCAAATGACATCCTCAATACCCAGCTGTGGCAGAAACATGAAAGCTAAATGACTGCCCCCAAGGAATACTGAATGAGCCTCATGAACTATTTAACCTCTTGCCCAGGCGTAACTCAAAGAACACCATCCTAATCATCCCAGGATAACTGTGGTCAGGTATTGGTGCTGTGCAGACATTCCCTTCAGATGAACCCAGGAGCCCCCGGTGGCTGTGCCTACTCAGTGGCACGCCAGGCAGTCTCTGTGCTATATGGCGTGGATAAACTGTCCCGTGGACTTCCATTCCATATCTCTAGTGCCACTGGGTCACATGTCTTTGGTGTGACTCTTTTACTCCCAACACGACAGGGTGGGCTGACTAAGATGACCAAAGGAGGGTAAGCCAGATAACACTATCCCCAATTTATGTCATACTGTCCCCAAACTGAATTGTCTCATCTCCCAGCTGTGTGACACTAGCATGAAACTCCCAAAATTGGTCTCTTTTACCAGAAAACCCTTCCCATGCCCTTTTCTGTCAAGTGTTACTCATAGGCCAGGGACACACATTGTCCTTGGTCACACTAGTGTTGAGCTCCACGGATGCATTTGTGATATTCTACCCAAACATGTCCTTGGAAAGGAGACGCCCACCAGGGCAGGCCAGGACCACCGGAGATGAGGCATGAGCGACATACCCAGCACGTGATTTCTGCAACCTGTTGGCATAGCCCTGAGCACTTTGCAAGAAGAGGTTTGTTCATGGGCAACAGCTGGTGATAGTAGCAACAAAACATAAGAACCAGGAACAAAAGGAAAGACATTTAGTGAGAACTTTCAAAGGAAGACCTTCTCCATCTATTGATGGTTATAAGCATTTGTCCAGATACAGGCCTGGTCCAGCATCTTGGGAATGCTGACAACCTCAGATGTCATCATCTTCTCCTCCTTGTTGGTTCTGAAGAATTTCAATTTTAGATCACCAGTTTGGGATGAGTCTATATGGGTGATGTGTATCCAGGAATCAGTGCCTTTTAGCTCAGAGGCAGGGGGTTGCTTAGGTGCACCTGAGAAGCTTCTTCCACCTTGGTTGGAGGGAACCCTTTAAAAGACATCACTTTTAACAGAGAAGATCTCCTGGCTGAAGTCCATGGTCCTTGAGTTTGTCATCTCCTGGGTGCTCACTGTGGAAAGCCTTTTACTAAATTACCTTTTTTAGTTAGCTGCCTTATAAGGCCATTGCAATAATACAATATATCCCTTTTAATGTAATAGATTCACAATTCCCTGGAGAAAATTTCATAAGTCTACTGGTTATAATTCCAAATGCAGACGGTTGGTGTTTACCAAAAAGGGTCAATTTTTGGTTAAGCAAAACCAATGGAAGAGCTTTTGTCCTAGGAATTTTAAAAGCCTTGGTTAATTTTGCTAATTGAGTTTTGATTGTTCTGCTTATGTGTTTCACTAACCTAGATGAGGGGGTGATAGGTGCAATGGAAATGTGGGAGAATGGGCCAGAATTTACATACTGACTGGATTACTTTTCCAAGCAATGAAGTCGCTACGAAGTTCTAGGGGAACCACCCAACTTAGAATCTCACTTTATAAGAGAATTTTACTTACTGCTAAGGCTGCTGCTCTCCCACATGGAAAATGAGAAAACGTGCAAACCACCACTAGAACACACATCCTGTGATGGCAGCAGGTGAGCAAAATCTAGTTGCCATGCCCTGAAGGGGCGTTTTGGTAATGGACAATGACCTCGGGAACTACATAAGTTTCCCTGCAGTGTATTTTGGGTGATGCTGCGCCAATTGTATACCTTAGGAGCAACGGTTCGAGAAGGTTTCCAATATTATGGTTTTTCCCAAGCAGTCATCCCACCAGGACTCCAGCGAGTAAAATCACACACGCAAGTGAAGAAAGATAACTGTAACTGTTGGACGTACGTGGGCCTGTTGGTCCACAGCACAGCCCCATCTGGAGAGGTTCCTCCCCCCTTTCATTTCTTAGTTTTCTTGTTCTGTTTTTGGAGTTTTGGATTGAGCTAATTTTATACAAAAATCAAGTGTTTCCCTGAAAGCTAAAATGGGGTGATTTTCTTGTTCAGATATGCCTAGGTCAGGCTTTTTTGCTATACTGTCTGCTAGTTGATTTTCTTTGCTTTCTGGGGCATCTTTGAGTGGCCTGGAATGTTGATAAGGGCTTTGATTTCGGGCAATGATATGGTTTCCAAAAATTCTGAAACAGCGCATCCATGTTGTGTGGACTGCCCAGAAGAGGTTAAAATTCTCTTGGTTTCTGCAGGATTCCAAAGTCATGAGCTACTCCAAAAGCGTATTTGCTATTTGTATAAACATCAGCAGTTATCCCTCTTGCCAATTGACAGACTCTAATTAGTGCCATTAACTCTGCTTATTGAGCCAAGGCCACCCCTGGAACATAAGCACTTTTTATTTCCTCAGTTAAGCATATTAAAACGTAACCTGCACGGTAAATTCCAGACTCATCCATCTGTAAACCAGATAGCGTCAGTATGACAAAGGGAGGTCTCTTGCAGGTTTGTCCCAGGAGACAGAGCTGCTCGGTTAAGATTACGTAGTCACGCGGAATTTCATCTGAAGGCAGGGACAGAATTTAGATTATTACAACTGGAGATTGTAACTGGCCCATCTACTAACTGAATGGTGTTGTGTGTGGTGCGGGTTTGAAATTGCTTCCGCAGAATCGCCATCGTGCAAGGTAGCGATTCTTGAACCACAGGGTCTGGCTGTTGACTGCAGTGTCCTACAGGTCTATTTTGATCTTCATGTTTTTGAGTCAGAAAGCCTAAGGCATTTCCCTGATTTTGTTGAACAAACATTGAAAATGGAATATTATAATTTGGATGCTCAAAGCCTAGGACGTCTATAATACTCTTTTTTTAGTTTCTTCCAATGTTAACTGGAAGACCCTCATCTATCCCAGGGTGTCTGGCTTATTTTGTTTTAAAAGAGTGTATAAAGATTGGTTTTTTTAAGGAGAAATTTGGAATCCAATTCTTGCAGTATCTGGCCAACCCCCAAAATCTTCTCAATTGGTTCTTAGTTTTGGGACTAGAGAAGACAAGTATTCTTTTTATTCTACCTGGATTGATAAAAATTCCTTCTTTTGTTATTAAGCGACCTAAATATCTTCCTTTTTTTTGACAAAACTAAAGTTTTTTCCTTTGAGACCTTGTGTCCCTTTGAAGGTAATTATTGTAATAATGAATTCCGGACTCTGCGGAGGCTTGCTTATCCCCTGGGCAGAGAAGTAAGTCATCTACGTACCGTATGAAGGTGGATTTCTTAGGGAAGTTGACATTCAAAAAGTCTACCTTTAATATTTGTGAAAATTAAGTTGGGCTCTCAGTACATCCCTGAGGCATAACTGTCCATGTGTGTTGTCTGCCTTCCGAGTGACGGTGAAGAGAAATCCGCTATCTCTAGCCACAGGAATGCTGAGGGGGGCACTACGTAGGTAGGTCTGTGACAGTGAGGAGCTCACCTTCGGTTGGGACGGCACGTGGGGTGTTGGTGCTGCTGGATGCTGAGGAAGGCTGGGTATTAACTGCTCTCGGATCCGTGCAAATCTCCACCATTTTCCACTGGGTGTTCTCACGGGCAGGACGGGAGTGTCACACGGGCTGCGCAGGGAGTCATCCAGCCTCTCTCCACACAACCCCAGTTGTAGGTCTCATCCCTTCCAAGACCTTTGTTCTTAAATAGAATTGTTTAAGGTTCAGAAGAGGTTTCGATGGACCTATTTTAGTTTTAACTGGGGCAGCCCAGATAATTTTCCCAGTATCAGTGGAGGATTTTGACCAAAATTGGGATCAGGTATTATTTTTAACAGCTCTTGTAATTCTTCATCATTGAACAATTTAGTTTCCTTCATGACAATATAAATTGCAATTTGTGAATTAAGAAGATTAGATTTTGAAAAATTTTTGGACATAATAATTCTATTTTATATTTTAATTCTAAATACATTTCCCTCTTTTGAGAGAAAGAGCTGTGGGTACTATATAATTCTATTAATAAAAGGTCTCTCCCTATCGAATGGATGGGGGCTGAGGGAGCCAAGAGGAAAACACATATTCCCTGTAGGGGACCTACCTAAAAAACTGTGGGTTGAGATTTATATACTGATATGGAGTATTTGTTACAACCACAATTTGTATTTTTTTTTTTTTTTTTTACTCCAAGGAATAGGACCTTATAATAAGGTGATATTTATTACTGGTATTGTAGCTTCAGCGCCCGTAAGAGCTTGTGTTTTTATCCGTTTAAATCAATTTCAATTTCCCCTGAAGTCTTAGTGAGGAGAAAAGAAAAGTTACATTTGATTTCTTTGGAGCATTGCATTCTTTTTCTTTGGCTTGTTGCTGTTCTTTCTATTTTAATTTTCTACAATTCCTTTTAAAATGTGCAGTTTTTTTGCATTAATCGTGAAGTGGGGGATTGGGTCAGTTTGGGAACTTAGGCTATTTAAGGGCTACAAATTGGTTTAACAATTGTTTTAGTTGTAAACTCATAATCTTATTGCTTTTTCTTTCTATTTAATTTTCCTTTCTTTCCTCCCCTTGGTGAGGGTATGGGGCATTTGATCAGCGACATTAACTGGATCATGAGTTTGAGAGATAACCAACCTGGGAATCAGCTCTTTATCACAATCAATAATTATTTCTCTAATCCGTTTATAAGGTTTAAGTTAGGAGAGTGTCATTTTAGTGGTTAGCATAACTTTCTTCTTATAGACCTCGATATTGTTTCAACATTTTTTTCAACTCTTTTGTAGTATTTCATTATAGGCTCATCAATATTTTTCTGACATCGTTGTATTTCATTCCGATCACTAACTGTTCTTTGGAAAACTCAGGAGTGGCAGCTAGTAAGGGTTTGGCCGTGCTGGGGGCTTGTTTGGGACCTGCTTCGGGAAATTCACGGACGGCCTCTAGAGCATGTCTCCAGTTTTCTCCCATCCAATCCTTGCTTTACTTTCTGACACTAACATGTAACCAATTGACACAAATCAGAGAATCCTGGTCGCACATCAGAATGTTCAATCACGTTCTCCAGCAGCTCGGGGGCTGAGCAGGAGCAGGGCTCTCTAGCTGCCCTCGCGCTCCACTCTTGGCCGAGACTGACGGACCAAGCGAGCTCTCCTCTGCCAGATACAGGTGTCCCCAGACGGTGCCAGAGCAGCAGGAGGAGGAGGAAGGGAGCTACATCTGGACGAGGAAATTCTGACAAAAAACAAGGAGCAGAAGGGGCAAGAAATGTTGGAGTCTTTTCAGCTCAGAAATCGTTTTAGACAATCCTTTGTTTTCCTCTCACAAAGAAATAACTTTATCAGAACCTCTTTTAGAAGCTTCTAAGTACCACTGAAAATAGCTCCTCCAGTTATCTTGTTATAATTTGCAGCTGGCTTTTTCAAACTGAGCTTACGCATAACCAGTTTAGGTACTTTAGAGGTACCCTGGCCATTGTAACCAAGGGACATTGCAAGTTATGTGAGATCATTCTTCTAAATAATTGCACAAAACGCACTGTTTCATCAAACACGAATCCAGCTGGTGAATCTCTCTTTAATGAGGAAGACTCAGGTTTAGAAGTTTGATTGCCTATAATCCAGACTTCCTTTTCAAATGACCAAAAAGACCTGGGGGATGTTTTGTATCCAGTGTGCTGTTTGCGGGAACAACTCCTCAAGGCGTCACCCTGGCATTGGTTGTTTCCTTCCCTGTGTCTCGGTGGTTCCAGCTCTTTTGTAGTGTGGTCAAGGCACGGGGTGATCACCTTGCTGTGTGCCCACTGGGTTCAGCAGGGCTCCCTGTGTGTTCTTCCTAACGGATCCCCTTGAGATCCTCTCGCCTCGTGAGGGACAAGCGCCAACACTCCCCCAGGCCTTAGTTGACTGAAGTGCCTTTTAGCGGGAAGGAATGGTGCCTCTCATCTTGGAAAATCATCCTCGCAGAAGCCCCTTGCATTTTGGTCACTCAGGGAGAAAGCTTAGGTTTCATCAGAATCTGGCCAGTTTTTAAAATGACAAACGTTTAGCTTAAGCCGCATTCACTTCCTTTCAAAGAGAAGCTGTTTTCTCCCTGACCAAAACCTCAAACAAGAAAAGATTGTACAAACTTTAAGGATCAATTCCAAACAAAACTGTAACCCCAGAGAAAAGTGAAAAATCTCAAATCTGAGTAGCAGAATCTCTAGAGACTAACAAATGAAGCACCTGCCTTACAGTAGAGCTTCAGTTCCAACCCGGGCCGAGCCGTCCGCACCTGCCCCGTCCCCACCGCCGGTCGCTGTCCTGCGGGCGGTCGTTTGCTCGCATCTGTCACTTGCTGTAGAACTTTCCTAGCAGCGGTGTGAAAAGTTAAAAACACGAACAGAATTAACACGGATCTGTAGAGAAGTAGGTTGGTGATACTGGAAACGTTTGGGAGTTGCTGAAATTTCATGACCATCTTTGTCAGTCTGTGGCCCCGCCCGCGCCCTCCGTGGGGGCCCTGAAGGCCCAGGGCTCCTGCAGCCCGAGCCCTCCGGGATTGGAATCCTCGGGAAACAGGAAATGCATGTTTTGTGCTGTATGTGGCAAAATGTGAGATTTTAAAGGTGTTTAGTGCCTCTACTTGGTTTTTTATTGAAGCATTTTTAATTCTAATTGAAACCCTTAGTAAAGTTCTGAATTGTAGATAATATTGAAGAGACATAACTGGCATTTTGGATGAGGAAGAATGTTTATCTTTTTTACCAAAGTTGACTAGGAGTGATGTCTAAAATGGAAAACAAACATCTTAAGATAGGTGAATAATGGTCGGATGATGTAGTTTAATTGCATTAAATACAGACAATTTCTACAAACTCAGAAAAACATGTTTTCAGTTCTGGCCCTTCTTTAAGAGTGCGCAGCCCTGGGCAAAGTGCTCGATTTTCTGATACTTTGTCTCAGTTTTTTCCTCATTGAGAAATTGAGATTCATTCGGTAGCAGAGCGTGTTGGAGGCGCTGGGCGCTCACAGCTGGACCAGACTCAGTCTCTCCCTCCCTGAACGGGGCAGGTGATGTGTTTAAGGTAAGCAGGCACCGTACTGAAATTATCCCCAAAATGATGAAGTGCCAAGATACAAACAAGAAATAAACAAGAATTATGCACATTTTATATGTTAGGAAACTAAAACAACAAAATCGGACTTGAACACATAGAGAGACATCCCTTGTTGTTACTTAGGCAGCTGAACATCATAAGGGGACCAAGTTTTCTTATGTTAATGCATGAATTCAACACAATCCCAGAAAAAATATTTGTCCTTTTTCTGGGGAGAGTCAAATGGACTCTGAAGTTTCCATATGAGCCTAGAAAGAACAGCAGGAAAACCCCACAAAGAGAGGAGGGGGAGGAATGCCTGGTCCCTACATTTGAAAACATAGAGTCAGAATCTGATCAGTGCGGTGTGGACGCGGGAGCCGGGACGCAGGTGCGGAACCTCCGACGGCCGCGGGAGCCGTGGGACAGAGCCCGGGGACGGGCCAGGACCGGGGA
>NW_012152230.1:426370-430205 GCF_000956105.1 Propithecus coquereli | reverse complement strand
TTTTTATCTAATATGGTTTAGCTTGATAAATATTTGTTGTTTGTGAACAGGCCCATTGATAGGCATAAACATTATGTCTTCATTTTAAATTCATTAAAATTAGCATCATGATAAGATGTTCCCGTGTCAATCTTGGCAGTCAAGCCCCTCCCTTCAACCCCTGGTACCTGACAAGTATTGATCTGCTTTCTACTGTTATAATTTCGCCTTTGGAAGACTCTTACAGAGGTGGATTCATACAGTGTTTTGTGCAGTCTTCTGTGTCTGACTCATTTCTGACACTGAGCAAAATCCTTTTGAGATGCATTCGTGCCATGGTGGTCGGTGGTCGGTTCCTTATTGCCGAGTAGCATCCGTGGTGTGGATAGAGCACAGTTTATTTTCACCCGTTCGACAGATAATGAAACATTGAAGTTTGGGGCTACTATGAATAAATCCACTGTGGACGTCATACAAGACTTTATGTGAACACATATTGTTATTTCTCCTGGATACCCCAGGGATGAAATCTCTGGGCTACGTGGTAAAGGTATATTTAACTTCATGTTACGTTAAATCGCCACACTGTTTCCCAGAGCTGTTGTATGATTCTGCATTCTCAGCAGCACTGCATGGCACTCCCAGTTGCTCCATGGCCTCACTAACACCTGGTACTGCCGATTGTTTTAATTTTAGCCATTCTGAAGGTCAGTTTTCGTTTGCTCTCCTTAAGTGTTAAACATTTTTTCCTGTCCTTATTTGGCAGCCGTATATTTTCAGTGGTGAAATCAATGAAATCTTTTGTCCATTTTTCAACTGGGTTGTTTCACACCTTGTTATTGAGTTGTAAGATTTCTACCTTCTAGATTTTTCTTTGTGGTATTTAGCAGTTTTATAATGATGTGCATGCGTGTGGCTTTCTTTGTGTTTATCCTGCTTGGCGTTCATGGTAATTCTTAAATCTGTAGTTCGTCTTCTTAAAGTTGTGCAATATTCTCATTCTCTCTTCATGTATTGTTTCTACCAGATTTTCTCCTCATTTTTGGCTAGAACCTTAATTATTCATTTGCTAACCCTTTCCTCCTCATCCCAGGTGCGTCTTTGGCCTTTCCTGGATCTGCAATCCTTCCTGCTCTCTATGCCTCCGTCTGACCTGCCTTCAATTCAATCATTTTTTCTTTTGTTGTGTCTATATTACTGTTAAATCCATTTACTGTCTCTTTGGTTTACTTTATTTTTCAGTTCCAAATTTTCTATTTGGTTCTCTCTTATAGTGTAAACTTTCTGCTGAAATTCTCCACTTTTTATTTTAATTCCTTGAATGTATAAAGCATACTTTGTTTACGGTAACTCCATTGCAAATGAATGAATTCATGGTATTATTTTTGTAAGTCTAAAAGTTTAAATTTTGTAAGTTTAAAAGCATGTCAGACAATGCTACACAGTGCTTAGGGGTACATACATATATAATGAAAACATAAAGAAATATATGGAATCAGTAAACAGCAAATTCAGGATGATATTGCCTTTGGGTTAGAAGGTAATTGGAAATGGTTTGGAAAGGAGGACACATTGTGTTTTAGTTCTTGCTAGGTGATTGTAGCGTGGGCCTTTATTCTCCTTTTTCCACGTCTTAAGAATTGTACAATAATAAAAAGGCTAATGTGTGTGTGTCTAAGGTAGGGACCGGAGGAATGAACAGCAGGACGAGAAGGTGAATGGGAGGTGTGATCTCGAGAGCTGAACAAGGAGGCCGTGCTGGGGCTGAGCGGATGGTGGCTCCCGCGAAGTGGGGTGGCAGAGGCAGGACAAGTGGTTGGGTTGGGAAGGTATGTCGAAGGCAACAGAAATCACTGGTGGATTGACAGAGGGTGTGGGACAGAAAGAAGGGTCAGGGACGGCTCCTAAGTCCTCCTGGGGCCTAAGAGGAGGGTGGACTTTCATTTGCTGTGGGAGGCGCAGGCCCAGGGGAGGAAAGCAGAGTTCGGGGGCGAGATGTGTCCAGATGGAGCTGCCAAGTGCGCAGCTGGAGCTCGGGGAGGAGGTCAGCCGCCCAGAGTGGAGGCGGTTTTTACCCTGGGGATGAGCCCGAGGACCTCTGCCTACCTCACAAAAAGAAAATAAGAAAAACAAAACTGAGATACTAACTTTGTACGTATTTTTAAAATTTATTTAGGGAAAACTCAACCATGTCACCGTAAGTTCATTCTACTTATGAAATGCGCAAACATAGCCCCACAGAGAAGAGTCAATAGATGCCACCTATTCTTAATGCATAGTGGGCGAACATCTTTGTAATTGTTTCTACTATGAATGAATACATATAATTTTTGAAGGTGTGACGATAATATCTAAGGATTCACATTCTGGTTAATTCCCACAAGTCTCTATATAATGTAATACTCTATTTTAGCGGATTTCTTTTCTCTAGTCACTCTGCAAATAGAACGTACAGACCAACATTCGTGGCGCAGTCCCCAGGATTCTCAAATTAAAACAGTTACCAAACCCACACCAGATCAGACGTTTCGTGATGTCTGAAAATGAAGACAAATGTGCTATGACCATGTAAATTGTAGGATATTAACTATTAAGTAGTACATGTGATAAAATTAGTAAAAACTATTTAAAGATACGAAAGCTAACAGTTTGTACATAGAAAAGCCATCTTTTACATACTGGATTGATAGTTTGTAGGAGTATTTTTAAACTCATATTAAACATTGCTTAGCTGGATAGTAAATCCTGTCAGTGTAGAAATAATTTTTTTTGTAATTCTCAAAGAAGAAAGTGGCATAAACTTTAATTCATGGTTACATAGTTGGCTGGAAAAATGCCAGTTTGACCACGAAGATTTCCTTCCCACCAATCAAAATGCGAGTCTGTCTTTGACGTAACTGTGATTTTGTCTCCAGCTTGAAAACTCAAATCCCCGGGCTGTTGTCCTTCGAAGGAATAGAGCGCCGTCACTTCTATCGGTGGATTTGAACTGCCTAAAACAAACAAACAAAAATTTAAGTTAGACATGATTTTTAGGGGAAAAATTGGGAGTATGTAGATAAGGTAAGTCACCCATTGAGTGTTTAGTACCCTGATGGCGGGGAGAACAGCCGAACCCACCGCACGTGTCTGTGTGATTTTCATCACATTATTAAACTTAACATTTTCCGCTTTGGAAAGAGCCAACATTTGGCAATAACATTTCCCAAATCCACATCAGAACTGCACGTGATTATGCACCTGTGTATTTGGCAAATGTTTATGGTTATAATTGTTTGAATTTTGAATAATCTCTAAGATACTATTACTTATTTACATTTATAAATGGAAATTATTTATTTACAGTTTTTCCATTTTAATAGAATAGTCACTGGTATGGTCTGGATGTTTGTTTCCCCCAATTCATGTGTTGAGATCCGCATCCCAAGGTAATGGTGTTGGAAGGTGGGGCTCTGGGAGGTGATGAGGTCAGGAAAGCTCCTGCCGTAGGCCGTGAGCGGGATCTCTGGCCTCACAGGTGAGACCTGTGGGAGGACGCAGCGAGATGCCGCCACCCCTGCAGTAGAAATTGAGCCCTCAGCACCCGGAGTCTCCCGCACCTGGATCTTGCACTTCCAGCCTCCAGGGCTGGGAGAATAAGTTTCTGCTGTTTTTGAGCCTCCCAGCCTATGGCGTTTTGTTGTGACGGCTGCCATGAATTACAGACATGAGAGAGAAAGTGAAGTCCGTGCTCACGACTGTATCATAAAAGATCCAACTTAGAGGCCGGGCTCGGTGGCTCACGCCTGTAATCCTAGCACTCTGGGAGGCCGAGGCGGGCGGATTGTTTGAGCTCAGGAGTTCGAGACCAGCCTGA
>NW_012152230.1:425823-426320 GCF_000956105.1 Propithecus coquereli | reverse complement strand
TCAAAAAACAATAGCTAGAAGAAGACTTGTATCACAGGAAAAGGTGATTATTTCCCTAATATATAAAGAACCCCTCAAATCAGTAAGAAATAAAAAGAAAAGCTTTAACAACAGATAAAATAAACAGATACAGTTAAATAAAACCCTCAAACAGAAAAATGCTTATCGCACCCATAACAGGAGAAGATGCCACCCCGTTAACCGACTGAAGCTTCAGAACCTGGGAGGGACAGTCGCTCTTTAGGGAAAACCGATTCGCCTAAGGACCCTGACGTCTTGGCGAGGTTTCTAATCAGAGCTGTCTGTGCTGGTCCATTCGTGTAAGAGTCTGTCAGAGTGTTTTCCTCAAAGTCTTCACAAGTTTCCTACTTTGTTTATTTTTAGGTATTTAACATTTTTAGTGGCTTTTTAAAATAGAGATGTTCCTTTCATTACATCTTCTAATTGGTTGTGCTGGGTAAATAGGACAGCTATTAATTTTTATATATTACTTTTGA
>NW_012152230.1:417067-421323 GCF_000956105.1 Propithecus coquereli | reverse complement strand
CACAGCCGACGTCCCCACCGCGCTCTCTGTGCCCACCCCACCTGCAAGCGCAGTCTGTCAGCTGACCTGTCGGTTTAAGACCCTTTAACAAGCAGACCCCTAAGTCTAATTCTCCTCTTGACAGTCTTTAAAGGCTGTGTAAAAAAAAAGATCCAACTTAGAAACTGTGCTCTTTTGTCCCTGGCCCTGAGGATTCCACCTCAGGTATATTTTGCTCTTTCCTCCCTGGGCCCCATGACTGTTTTCATTTCTGTCAGTATTTGACTCATTCTCTCAGTATCAGAGATGAAGCTGAAATCGGCACATCGAGAAGCTTATTGACACATTTGACAGGTGTTTCAATACAGTGTGTGTGACTTGGTGTATTGGATCAGGAAAAAAAGTTTGAGGGTTGAGTGGTTAACATGAATGAAAGACATTAAATATCATAAACTGTGTAATGTCATAAAAATATAAAGAAACGAACACTTTCTGTGCACTTAGCTACACGGAGTCTGATTCTTCTGTGATTCATAAATTTTGTGCATAAATCAGGCAATTAGATGTTAAATGCATCTAAGTACGGATACACAGAAAACATCAACAACCAAACTCTAGAACCAGTTCCTTTTTGAACCCATAATACTATAACCAAAATGATAAAATTGAACTTGGACAGTCAGTAAGAAAGAAAAATAGTCAATACTTTAATTAAACCACATTGACTGAAACGTGGAATTTGTAGCTCACACAAGATGGTGCTACAGTTCTTTCTGTAAAGTACGTAACATCTAGTTCTTTGGGTTCTCCTAAAGAAATAATCCTAATAATAACCAATATAATTACGTTAGAGATATTACTGGTATACCTAGTTTTTTCTATGCTACAAAGAATTTCTGCGTATTTTTATATTTTATACTATATTTACTTTTAGTCTATCAATGTTAAAGAAAAAAGGTTAAAAGAATGTCACAAAAATAAAATTTTGATACAGTCGAAAAATAGTGAAGACGAGGTAAACTGCCGATGCATATTAATAAGCAGTCATTCTGCGCACCGTGGAAAGCAGCTGTGACGCTGTGTTGAGATTGTATTCAGCAAGCACTCACATCATGCTTCATCGCCGTCAGATCAGAGGAATGTAAGCTAACGCTAAAAACAAATTCTGAAAATGTTCTTAATAATTATATTTGGACCCCATATGCGACGTCAGTCCGGGTAACCAGACCCGGGCAACGAGGGCCCCGGAGCCGTCCTCGCTCGCGTCCCCAGACGTGCCGGACGACAGAAAGAGGCGGCGAAACGAGGCTTCCAGCCCCGGGAACGTCCGGGAGCCTCAGCAGGCGCGCAGCTCTGGTTACGGGGCAAGATGCGCGCTGAGGGCGGTGCCACGGTAACGGCGTCGCCATGGTAACGGCGTCCGTCCCTGCGCGTGGGGTCTGGCGCTGGCCTCGCCCTCCCTGCAGACGACGACACTGAGCCTGGACGAGCCGGTAGTTTGCAAGGCCGCGGGGAGTGAGATTGGGATCCGGGGGGTCTGTCCGGGGTGCCCTGCGTCAGCGCCGACGTCGTGCCCTGGACGCAGCCACGCACACGTCGAGCTGCGTTCAGCGGCTCAGCCCGGATTCCTCAGAGCACTTCGCTCGTATTGGGCACGTTTTCAGGAAGGGTTGGCGTCTTTCCCCGCGTTACTGTGCCGTGCAGACTGCACCGGTGACACCAGCATCGGATGCAGATGATCCGGGTACTACCTGCTCATCGAACGGGTTCTCGCCAGCTGCAGGAATGTTTTATGTGCGTAATTAGAGGGAGGAGTATGTTGAACTAAGAGAGGGCCAGCTGCGGCCCTCCCGTGCGGGTCTTGTCTCATTTCCTCTGAGCTGCGATTCAGACGAGGCAGGGTGGAGCAGTGGGGTGGCGGCAGTGGGAGGTTTCGAGGTGCAGCACAGCGAGGCCCTTCTGCTTGGTTTGCAGCGCGCCTTGCTGCGGTCCCCGGCGCTGCAGTGGGGGGTTGGCAGTTGGCCTGATCCTGGCACCCCGTTTCCCCAGGCCACGTGTTGGGGGGTCCACAGCTTTGAGGACCACGTCCCCTATGGGAATGTGTCACTGCTAGATGAGCCACCCGGACCAGGGTCTCCGGAGGAGCCGCTCTGCCCTGTGGCCGTCGCACTGGGTGGGCTCAGGCAGTGGGTGGGCTCAGGCCAGGGCTGCTGCGAAGGCCCTGGAAGCCCAGGGCGGCCCCACAGCAAGGCCTCACCCAGCCTGCCGTGGCCACAGTGCCCAGGCTGGGAGATGCTGCCCTGGACAGCTGCAGGAAGGACGAGAGGAAGGGGGTAAATACTGACGTGGGCAGCCCTGACTGCCTGACTGCCGTGGCCCTCAGCTCCTGCAGGCAGCGAGTCTGGAGCCAGCGCGAGGGGATCGGCGTGTCCCCCCCACTGGGTGCTCCTGTGCGGCTCAGGCCCAGGACCCTGTACCTGTGACTTCTCTGCAAGGACGGTCAGTCAGGACCTAGGGAGTCCTCAGGAAGTCCCATAGCTGCTTTTAAAAAATACAGTAATGTACAGTCAATTTTATTTGCAAAGTGGACTTTAAATCTTCCATTTCATTTTTTTCTGTAGAAATCACTTATCTTTGCAGAAAGAGCTAAAATAATATTAACTTAGCACCTGTCGCTGGTGCAATTTAACTTGTTCTATCCTCAGAGATAAACACAAAACCAACCCACCACCCGACCATGGGCAGGGGACGTTCCCTCTGGGTCACAGGACCGGTCCGGTATCAAGTGCAAGAGTCTGCCTCGCTCAGGGCCACTTGGAGTTTAGTTTCTCACTATTAAACACTTTCCCTTGGTGCTGTTTATGTTGCAATAAAAGGAGCTCTAGGCCTCGGCGCCACATGACCCCGGCGTTCTTTGGGGTCCCGGCCTCCGTCTGTCACAGCCGACGTCCCCACCGCGCTCTCTGCGCCCACCCCACCTGCAAGCGCAGTCTGTCAGCTGACCTGTCGGTTTAAGACCCTTTAACAAGCAGACCCCTAAGTCTAATTCTCCTCTTGACAGTCTTTAAAGGCTGTGTGACACGAAATCTGGGTGTTTCTGCTGGTTTGGTATCAACGTTTATACCGTGGCCACTTTTGCTCCTAAGGGATGTGTGTCCAAAGGTCGAGCTTTTGTTTGCTTCTTTAACGTGGTCGTGAACTGTTAATGCAAAGGGTGAGGTGCAGTTTTTAAACCTGGCGGTGCTTTCTCAGCGCACCTGAGGCCGCAGCACAGCACTGCCCCACAGGTGCGCCCCAGGCCGCCACGCCTGCTCTCGGCAGAGCGCCAGGGCGCGGTGCTCTCCAGGCAGAACCGGCAGAGGAAGAGCCGGGAGTGGGCTCCACCATACAGGCCGGTAGGCAAGCAAGAAAGTCAGAAACCCTGAATCCAGGGAACTGTTCGCCTCTCTTCAGGGGTGCTGCTTAAGAGACATTTTCAACATACTTTTTTTTGGATGATAATATTTTTTAAAAATATATTTGGGTAGCTAATTTCTTGATATTTTATTTATATGAAATGGTTAATTCCCCAATCCTTTATTAATCCAGTAGCACGTGGTTTAGTGACTCCAGTGACAAAAGCAGACAATGGGAAAAATAAACAGGCTATTTTATCACAGTTTAACCTCTGCCCTCGATGTGTGTCCCACTCACAGTGGTAAATAATCGCTTAATTCTTTCAAGGAACATTTCTAAAGAATAGTTAAGCAAGACAGGTTGAAGGACTATTTTCACTACAGAAAATCTTAGTTTTATGAGGTAGTTCCTCATAATAGCAAAACATTTGAACGTGAAAAGTAAAAGAAAAATTTCTTAAAAATATAACGTTTATGGGGCTAAAAACCAAAGAAAATACAATAAGGATTAAATTGCAATTCAAAATGAACAAACTTTGGCATTTCGCTCCCATTACACATGCAGAAGCTTCTCAACAACTAGTCTCGGAGAGATGGCGCGACCAGCTCCCCGGAAGGCCACGCTCCCCGGAGCCCCAGGGCCCTCACGCAGACACCACCACCCCGAGCCTTCTAGCACCCTCATGATCTTAAATCACAAGCAAATAAGAGGCCAGGCGTGGTGGCTCACGCCTGTAATCCTAAGACTCTGGGAGGCCGAGGCGGGAGGATCGCTCGAGGTCAGGAGTTCGAGACCAGCCTGAGCAAGAGCCAGACCCCGTCTCTACTGAAAACAGAAAGAAATTAGCTGGACAACTAAAAAATATATAGAAAAAAAATTAG
>NW_012152230.1:413382-416931 GCF_000956105.1 Propithecus coquereli | reverse complement strand
GTATAGCATTTTTTAAATGAAATACTTCTCAAAAAAATGTGGATATAAGTCAAAGAAGTGCTAAGAGTTTCCCAACCTGTCAGACTTATTAGAAAGCTTGTGATTATAAGATAGATATGAATCATTTTTAACATATAGATTTTTTTATTTACCAACTCTCGAATGATAGCCGGAAAGTTCCGGATAGAGCTTATCTTCATTTCTGTTACCTGCAAAAAAAGGGGAGGAGAGTTAGAAAACTTAGTGTATATTATATAAAATACCCAAAAAGCCAAAGCCTGCCCTTGCTAAGCAAATATTTTAAATTGCTATAATTGATAGGGTTATCGTTATTTAATCATGCTTTAAATTAAGAGGCACGCTTGAATAAACCCACGAGATACGCCAAGTATGAGGCAGACGGTGAATGTCCCATAACTGTATGACACCGAAATACATAAACTGTAATTCACGCCTTCTAGGCACACGTGCCTGGGAAATACAGAAACATCTCTTTCCGGAAGCAATCACAAAACACCTGAATAAAAAGCCTGTAGCCCCCAAGGCAATGATTATGTTCTCTTTATTTCTTACATAACCCCCAAAATAATTTTTACACAGCGTACATTCATGTCGCATATTTTCAAATTGACACCTAAAATTATTCAAGGTAAGCTTAAATAGTTGTAAGGGGAGTGCTTTTTAACATACTTCGTATATCATTTATTTAAATTAAATAATCATAGTTCTCCTTTTTGGACAAAAGAATCTAAATGCCACAGTGATCTGAAACCTACTGTCACTCACGAAGGAAGACCAACAAGCTGTTTCTAATAGTCGTAAATTATGTAGTATTTATTTTTAACCTTCAAATCACACTTCCATTTGTTCAAAAGATTTCATAGTAATGTATTACTATGTATATGTACTTTTTTTTTTGAGACAGAGTCTCACTCTGTCACCAGGGCTGGAGGGCAGTGGTGTCACCATAGCTCACAGCAACCTCAAACTCCTGGGCTCAAGGGATCCTCCTGCCTCAGCCCCCCAAGTAGTTGGGACTATGGGAATGTGCCACCACACCCGGCTAGTTTTTCTACTTTTTGCAGAGATGGGGTCTCATTCTTGCCCAGGCTGGTCTTCAACTCCTGCCCTCGATCAAACCTCCTGCCTCGGCCTCCCAGAGTGCTGGGATTACTGGCATGAGCCACCATGCCCAGCCTTATTATTATTATTAGGTTATTAAGTATGAAATGTCCAATTTCCTTAAGTACTAAGTTTGACAGTTGATATCTCTGATATTTCACTTTGACACTTCCTGTTTTAGGTTTAATGTGAAGGCACATCCTCAGTCTTTCAAATGCACATTTTGGCTTGTGATTATCTCTCAAAAAAATTTTTTAGAGCAATTTTTGTGAAACCATGAATAAGTCAATAATTTGTGTTATTTTCGAATATGAGTTCCATCGTGGAACCAATGCAGCATAGACAGCTCGACATATTAACGAAGTGTTTGGGAAGGATGTGGCTAATGAATGCACAGTACGTCGATGGGTTGAGAAGTTCCGTTCTGGTGATTTTAATCTTGAAAATGAGCCACGTGGGTGACCTGAGACCAAGGTGGATAATGATGAGCTGAAAGCTGTAGTGGAAGTGAATCCATTTCAACCTACAGGTCAATTAGCAGCAAGGTTTGGCGTCACTATTCCAACAATATTGGACCATTTGAAACAAATGGGCAAGGTAAAGAAGCTGGATAGATGGGTTCCACGTGAATTAAAGGAGCGTGCGAACAGAAATTGTCGGGAAGCTTGCCTTTCTCTGCTGTCATGACATACAGGGGAACAATTTCTTCACTGTATTGTTCAAGTGATGAAAAATGGATTCTTTTTGACAATTGCAAGCATTCATCACAATGGTTGGATAAAGATGAAGCGCTGAAACACAGTCCAAAACCAAATAGTCATCAAAAAAAGCTAATGGTGTGTGTTTGGTGGTCCAGTGCTGGTATTATCCACTACAGATTCATGAAACCCGGTCAATCGATGACAGCAGATGTCTGCTGCAACCAGTTGGATGAAATGATGAGGATGCTTGTGATTAAGCAGCTGAGACTGGTCAACAGAGACAGGCCAATCCTCTTGCAAGACAATGCTCAACCACATGTCGCACAAACAACGCTGCTCAAACTACAGAGGGTGGACTTGGAAACTCTCTGTCATCCACCGTATTCCCCAGACCTTGCACCAACTGACTCCTACTTCTTCCAGGCTTTGGACCCCTTCTTGCAAGGAAGAATACTTGATTCTCAACAAGCTGTGGAAAATGCCTTTTGCAATTTCATTGCCACTCACTCTCCAGGCTTCTTCGCTGCTGGCATAAGCAAGCTATCATCAAGATGACAAATCTGTGGACAGTTTAGGCGCATACTCTGATCAATTGTACTGCTTCCTGTTTGAGATATAATGAACTGTACATTTGATTCGAAATTGGACATTTCCTATTTAATAACCTAATATGTTTTTATGTAACGTTTTTCCACAAGAAAAATTTATTCATAATTTATGTTTTTAATTTTATTTCATGTAAAAATAAGGCTCCACTAAATAATTTCTTGTGGATTGAGTTATTATCATTAGCAGCCAAATGATCAAAATCTTAAATATATTATGCAATTGTTAGGTTACTAAACATAAAAATAGAATTTTATCTGAAATGCATCTCAATAGATGGATGAGACTTAAAAATTAGTGTAGTACACAGGATATTTCTTAATGCTAGAGTGACATAGGTTCAACATCAAATTCTACTTTAGGATTATTTTTTATAGATATAGGTGTTAAGAAATCTGGCTCTTATAAAAAACTAGAAGGGGCTAGAAGGAGGCATTTTATAGCAATGTAACTGAATTCTTTTATAGTCCTGAGATAGAGGCCATAAAAATCAGTTATCTATCGGCAAAACAACTAATAAAGTCATATTTATAATAAGATTATAAAATTATTGCTACGGTTGGAATGTCCCCTCCAAAACTCATGCTGAAATTTAACTGCGTCGTAACAGTGTTCAGAGGGGGGGATCAGGCAGAGGGGGCTCCGCCCTCGGGACTGATCGATGGCGCTATGGAGGGAGTGGGCAGGTGACTGTGGGAGGCGGTCCCAGATGAGAAGGTGCATGTGGCCCAACTTCCTCTCTCTCTCTGAGCTGGGAGCTTCCCGGCCACGTGGCGCCTTCCGCCACGCTGTGGGTCAGCAGGAAGCAGGTGCTGCCCCCCCTCAGTCTGCGATTTCCCAGCCTCTAGACCTGTGAGCCAAATAAATCTCTTTTCCTTATCAATTACCCACTCTGTGGTATTCTGTTATAGCAGCAGAAAAAAGACTGAGAAAATGACTGTAAATCAGTATAAGTGGCCGGGCGCGGTGGCTCACGCCTGTAATCCTAGCTCTCTGGGAGGCCCAGGAGGGTGGATTGTTTGAGCTCAGGAGTTCGAAACCAGCCTGAGCAAGAGCGAGACCCCGTCTCTACTAAAATTAGAAAAAAATTAATTGGACAACTAAAAATATATAGAAAAAA
>NW_012152230.1:394547-412325 GCF_000956105.1 Propithecus coquereli | reverse complement strand
TCAAATTAATTTATATACATAATAGTATAATTAGAATCCAAAAATTATACAATGAATATAAGTATATAATGTGATTTTAACTAAAACTGTATATTGGGGATGAGGGAAAAATTTATAAAATAATCTTAAAGTATGTGAAGAGTAAGTGTCAAGTAACTATGAAAATAAAAATATCGTAAGAAAATCTAGGCAACTATGACTACAATCTTGTTAGGAGGTGGGAAGACCTTAAAGATCCAAATCTATAAAAACTAGATGACAGACATGTTTTTATGTTAAAACTAAAACTTTCGTATAGTAAAATTATGAAAACAAGTTCAAAAGACAAATGATAAGTGTAAAAAAATACTGCAACCCAAATCATTTACAAAGCTCTTAATACAGAGAGCATTTCCATAAATTGAGAAAGCAACAAATATCCCAATAGAAAAAAATGGACCAATGAAATGAAAACACTTTTCAGATAAGATTAAATCCCAAACTCCACCAGTTATTTGAAGAGATGTTTAAATTCACTAATAAACATAAAATAAAATAATTCAGGGATAAACACAATCCAGTTAACAAGGAAATATAACCAGATTTGACTCACAGACACTTCAAAATGCTTCAACACTAATAGTGGTAAGGGATGTATATGTTGAAGAATGTTCTGATGGATGTTATAGTAGGAGAATATATATGGTGGGAAACATATATAGTAGGGAATGTTTATGGTGGGGAACGTGTATTTATGTAAATGTATATTTATGTATATAAACATGTATATGTTTACAGTGGGGAGTGTATATGGTGGGACTATATATGGTGGGGAGTGTATGTGGTAGAATGCATATGGTGGGAGTGTATATGGTGGGAATATATATGGTGGGGAATGCATATAGTGAGAATGTATATGGTGGGGAATGTATATGCTGGGCACTGTATAGGTGGGGAATGATATAGTAGGGAATGTATATTATGGGATATGTTTATGTATATTATGTATATTATTGGGAATTATGGGGAATGTATATATGGTGGAGAAAGTTTATGGTGGTGAACATACATAATGGGAAATGTTACCGTGGGTGATGTTATAGTGGGGAGTGTATCTGGTGGGAAATGTGTATGGGTTGATTGAGGATACATGGTAAGGACTGTTACAGTGGGAAATATATACAGTGGAGAATGTTATGGTAGGGAGTGTATATGGTGGGGAATACATATAGTGGGGAGTATTATGGTGGGGACTGTTTATGGTGGGAAATACATATGGTAGAGAGTGTTATGGTGGTCAATGTATATGGTGGGGAGTGTTTATGGTGGGGAGTGTATGTGGTAGTCAATGTATATGGTAGGGAGTGTTATGGTAGGGAGTGTTATGGTGGGGGCGTTATGGTGGGGAATGTTTATGGTGGGGAGTGTATATGGTTGGGAGTGTTATGGTGGGGAGTGTATATGGTTGGGAGTGTTATGGTGGGGAGTGTTATGGTGGGAGTGTTTACGGTGGGGAGTGTATATGGTGGTCAATGTATATGGTAGGGAGTGTTATGGTGGGGAGTGTTATGGTGGGGGCATTGTGGTGGGGAATATTTATGGTGGGGAGTGTATATATATGGTGGTCAATGTGTATGGTAAGGAGTGTTATGGTGGGGAGTGTATATGGTTGGGAGTGTATGTGGTGGTCAATGTATATGGTAAGGAGTGTTATGGTGGGGAGTGTTATGGTGGGGGCATTGTGGTGGGGAATATTTATGGTGGGGAGTGTATATGGTTGGGAGTGTTATGGTGGGCAATGTATATGGTTGGGAGTGTTATGGTGGTCAATGTATATGGCGGGGAGTGTTATGGTGGGGAATGGCAAATGAGACTCTAGTGCAGTAAAAACTTTTGAAAAGTACCTCACTAAATTTGTTAAAACTTTTAAAATATATCCTTTGATCTATCATGTTCATTTCTAGCAATTATCTCAAAAAACTAAAAGTGCCAGCATGTAGAGATATTAATTTAGAAGGATATTAATTGTGGCACTATTTGGCATGGAAAAAGTGTGAAATAAAGTTAATGCCCATCAATAGGAGAATGGCTGGATGAACTACGTACACTAGCACCATGGAATATTAAATAGCCATTAAGAAGGGCTGATTAGAGCTGTACTAGTTGACTCAGGGACTTCCGTGAGGTGTTATTGAGCAAAACAAACCAACAAGCAAATAAATAAATAAATGCAAACAAGATACAGCATGTATAATATGATAGCATTTTTGTTCAACAAAACCAAGATATTCTGCCCATGTGTATCTGTGAGTTTGTACGCGTGCCTGTGTGTAGCACTATACAAGACTGAAAAATATGTAAAAGTCTACACTTCACGCTGTGAACACGGGTTTCCCGGAACGAAGCTGGGAGAGAGTGTTGTGTGAGTTGAAATGCAGGAGAGACGGGAAGATGGCAGCAAATCAAAAGAGAGAAAGAAGAAAATACTGCATTTGAAACCGATTTATATGAACCACATGTGCATTTATATAAAATTACATTCATATGTGAGGATATGTAAAGAAATTAAAAACGGAGATTTAGTTTTTTAAAAAAGAACTTAGGAATAGGTCAATTTTAAAATAAAAGGTTAAAAATAGATACCAGTTTTAAATTTTCCTTTTCTTGAATTAAAAACCGGCGTTCGAAACTTGAACTACGTCACATGGGGGAGAAAGCGTGTTCATGAGAACGTGTCGTGAGAGAAGCCGAGTCTGCAGAGTGCACCAGGCAAACGTGGGCTGCTGAGGACGCAGTCGTGACCGAGCAAAACGGGGGTGCGTGCGTCTCCCCAGGAAGGACCCGCGTGGGACAGACAAAACGGGGGTGCGTGCGTCTCCACCAGGAAGGACCCGCGTGGGACAGACACCCGCGGCCGCCCGCGCAGAGGGCCTGTTTGTAGGGTGCGTGCTCAGAGGGGGTCAAATCTTCTGAGCTTTTCCTTTGTTAAGGAAAAGGATTCCTGGGGTAAGGTCACAGTAGTTTTCTAATCCACACTGACAAGGAACTGATAATAAAAAGACTAGGATTTTCACATACGCACAGGACTTCCATGCGTACATCACACAGATACCTAATCTTTCTGTGAGAAAATTTAAGCAACTTATATATTTTAAAACCTACACGTGGGTCAAATTTTATATAACCACTCGGATCTAAGATAAAAATAGATTTAGTGCTCACATCTCATTACTCACTGGAAACACGAGTATGAGCAAATTAATCATCTGAACATGAATCAGCAATAGACTACCCGTCTCAGAAGATGAATGCTGCGTCCCCAGAGAACAGGAGACGGGGGTGGGTGACGAAGAAGAATAGGTCTCGTTCCTGAGAATCGTCCCGGGAGGGAGAACTCAGACAAGGTGAAGGCAGAGCCTGGAGTCGACACGAGGGGCCGGGGCTAAATGTCGCAGGAGGAGGCTGAGGATGAGCCTCCTGCTTCTGCTTTAATGTTTGTTCCACTCCCCCCAAAGCCCACCGTATGCCTCCTTCCGCTAATAGCTAATAGTTCCACTTGTGCTGTTATTCCTCTGCATGCACCGTCGCCTCCTAGACCGGGAGTTCTTTACAGGCAGGATCTAAGTTAGAGTCATCTCTGTGCTCCCCAAGCCACAGCACAGGGCCCCTTGCATAGCAGGCGGCCGCTGCAGGAAAGATCGCCCACGTTAGTGTATGTCTACTTACTGGTAACCTCGATATAAGAAAAACAGAATTCTGAGAGTGATTGCCATAAAAACGAATGCTACAAAGAGAGGTAAAGACCAAAATCAGGTGCTTTATACGTTTCATCTAGTTTTAAAACGACCTTCTGAAATCCTGAGCTCACAGGAATATATGGCAAAATCAATATTCAGAATTGTAAATCTATGGGTATACAAGAAAAACAAGCTTATTTTGTTCACATTTCAAATCAGTAGGAAAACAGTCTTTGGAAGAAATGACAAAGAAAATAAATAAGAATAACTTTAAAGATAAATCTCTGTAGAGAATGAGAAGTTTTCACAAATTATACCAATAAGAATTTGTCTTATGTATTTAGTAGACGCTAAGCATTTCTTTTTTCTCTCTTAAACATCTATTAGTTCTTCTATTTAACAATGTATCTTGATTTCTTAACAATAATAGTTAATAATTAATCACAATTGTATTTGAATTGCAATAAAAATGCCTACTTTGAGAGCCAGAGTTCAGCTGGACTGGTGCAGAGGAAGGCTGCGGTCTTGAACCTGGTTTTGGAGGTACTTCTTTAGCCTGGGGGGAACAAAAATAAATGTGCATAATTCTAAAACTCTGTTTTTACTTAGACACAGATAACACTTTTTCCTGCTAATGAGTTTATGTGGCAAATTTTATCCTATGCACATATTAGTGAAGCACCCTGAAAGCTCACGTGTGCTCTTGTGGCCCATGCACAGCTGAAGTGGACGACAAGATCCAGACGTACACGGGTGAGCTCCTCTCACACCTGGGAGCTAACCTCACCCGGGCCCCTCTGACAACCTGTGCAAGGCCTTGAGGCACAGCAGGCACGACGCTCTGGTACCGGGCTCAGCCTCGACTGGGAGAGGCAGCAGCAAACGAAACTCTATGCCACAGCTTTCATTCCGGACGTGGCGGCCAGGCCAGCTCGGAAAGGGTGCTGTGAACCGGATGGGTGAGGCACACAAAACCCCTGGTACTGCATGGCCTGATATACGGCAGCGCTCGGTACTGCAGCCGTCACTGGTATTATCAATTAACGTCACACAGTGCCATCCTTGGAGAAAAGCAGTCGTGGAAAACAGACGATTTTTCCTTGAAATTTGTACAGGTGAAATGTCAAGGTGTGTGACATTTCACAAGAGCATTATGCGAATGAAACTACACGGAAGCTTAGTAGGTAATTAGCCCAGTATCAAGGACAGAATGCTCTGCACAGAGCAGTTTCCCGGCTGCTGAGGGACGCACAGCCCGGCGTTACCGAGGACCTCCGCTGCTCCCTTGCCGCTCTCCTCGCGTTGATTCGTTGTCCTTCATTTTCGTACTTTTCAGTGAAGGAATCGAGGATTTCATAGAGATCTTCTGCTTGAGCAGGTCGTGGTATATCTCCAAATAAAATATCATAAGCTCGAATATCTTGACAATAAAATCTAATAAATGCAAAATTAGAAACATGTCTTCAGTATACACAGATCTTTTCTAGAGTTACATATTTACATGCATGTGTGTATATGTAATCACTCCTATATAGTACTTCATCTGTACCACTTTTTCAACACGGACTGCAGGCAACATCCCATGTTTAACTCCTACATTTACTCCCCAAGCTGACCCCTAGCGGCAACCACCATAACTATTCTGATAGGTATCCTTTATTAACATAAAAGCACATCCACATATGCACACAAATACTTACACATATGTACACACATGTATTTGTATGTAAATACTTATAGAACTATACAGACAAGCACATACATTTTATGAGATTTTACTTTTTAAGTTTCTTATAAAAATGGTATCTTAGCACTCCAGGAGGCTGAAGCAAGAGGACTGCTTGAGCTCAGGAGTCTGAGACAAGCCCGAGCAAGAGTGAGACCCTGTCTCTACTAAAAATAGAAAAATCAGCCGGGCATGGTGGTGTGTGCCTGTAGTCCCAGCTACTCGGGAGGCTGAGGCAGGAGGATGGCATGAGCCCAGGAATTTGAGGTTGCTGTCAGCTAGGCTGACACCACTGCACTCTACCCAGGGCGACAGAGTGAGACTCTGTCTCAAAAGAAAAAAAAAAAACAAAAAAACAATAACAAAAATGGTATCTATACATATGGCTTTGTAATTTCTTTAAAATGTTTAGTTTTATCAAAATTAAATAAGGATTTCTCTTGCATGTTCCAAAGACCTGAAATTCATTAAGCAGTATATTTGTTTTATTTTATCCAGGATTTAGTTGAACTTTAGTGAGAAAGTCTTCCAAAAGCCTAGAACCTGAACTTCTAAAGTCATTCTTGTTGTCTTTCTCAAATTAATAAAACCAGGAGTAAAAACATTGCTGTTGATTTTATAAGATGAAGAGTTCTGTAGGCCTTAGTTTTTCTCCATTCCTTCTACTTTCTACTTTTTGTGGATCATATTTGACGTTATCAAATGTGCTGCTGAATTCCCGAGTGCATTGTCGTGGTTAACTTTGCATCATATTTGTTGCTCGTCGTGGGGGGTCTGTCTGCTGTTCCTGGTGGGGCTTGCAATCCACGGGACGTCTGCCTGGGCCCGTCAGCCTCAGGGGTCTCTGGGCCTTGGCACACATGTTAGTGGCAATTTGTAAGAGCGTCTTTACGAAAAATTAGCCAGCTGTGAGTTTAGAGTAGAAGCTACCCTTCACTTCTTAGGGACTTCCAAATCCTCTTTTTAAAAACCAAACTGTATTTTTAAAATTTGTCCCTATTTGATGCGGAGGAAACATGAAAGCAGAGCGTAATAACAGGAAACTTTTCATGCTGAGCAATACCTCAACTGGCCCACGGTGGTAACGGGTGTGGCCTCCGCAAGTTTTTGAAAAATATACTTAACACGGTGCATCTCATTAATAAGGTATTACTTAACTTATGCTTGTGATTCTTACAATGCTAGGTGGAAGAAAGTATTAACAACCGAATACATATTATGATGACAATTATATACGGCAAAACAAAGACAAGGATGCTTAGGTCAGGGAAATGTTGGAAGGCAATAAAGCAAAATGGGAATAGTGTTTGTCTTAATGGGATAGAAATGTTTTTCTTTTAATTTTTGAGTTTTCTAAATTTCCTATAAGTACATATTACTTTTTATCTGGAATTTTAAAATTTAAAACATATACTTACAGCCACATGCTGTATTAAAGAGAACATACAAACGCATTCTGTAAATCACATCAATTTTTAAGTATTATTTTCTCATCACACTTTGTTTAAGCAGATTAAAATCACTTTGGCTTGAACTTACTTTCGATTAGTTTCTTTCCTTTCGATCAGACAACTCCCCTCCAGAGACACGCCGGCGAAGAGCCCTCGCGATTTGCAGTACGTGAAGACGGCGGCCGAGCTCCTCAGGGCGACGTTCCCTTCTAGGTTCCTGCGAAGCGCGAGACCCTGTACCACAGAACTCCGAGAAGCCCTCGGCCTAAAGACGGCTATTTGAGTAGCACTGCACTTCTAGCCCAAGAGGTGTCTGGTTCTGCACTTAATTCATTTGTTTTCATGTTTTACTTCCCATTGGCCCAAGATAGACGTTTTAGCGTGGCCTAGAGGACAGGCAGCCGCGGCAGAGAACACGCTCCGCAAAACTGTCACACAACTGTGCTAGCACGGCAGGCCCTGCCGCAGAATAATGCGGAATATGTAAATACGTAAGAAACAAAAAGAAGAATATGAAAAGCTGCCATTTTCCAACTGGATCTTCCTCTTCTAAAACAGGGAAACACATCTCAGGAGTGCTAAAGAATTTGGATTCTTTTTACATTGGTATTTTCCTGGAACCCATAAGCCTTTTGAGATGGTTTTACGGTGCGACTTCTATAAATAGTGTGGGCATAAAATATTTCTACGTTGCTTAACTAACTCAAGAATAGTATCTCCTTAATAGAAAAGGAAAACATACTTTACGTACAGTCACAATTGCTCAGGTAACACACACCCATTTCAAACTTCCATGGTTTAGTTTGAGAAAAAGTTTTCCTTTTCTGATCCAAGCTGTCCTGTATCAGTTTACAAAAGGTGATTTTCCTTGGCTCCCTCGGAGCTTCGGGCAAACTGTGCGTTTAGTTCCAGTAGCTACGTGTTTTACCCCATCTCATTTCTTCCTGTACGTTCTGGTTACAGGATTTTTAGCTTGTCACACTGGCTGTGTTCTGTGAATTTCCTGTTTGAGCTGACCTCAAATCCTCTGGGGGCGGCATATACATCATGGATTTCTTCATTTTAATTCAAGTTTGCTCTTCATGTAAAAGAGTGTAGTTTTCAGCCTTTACCGCGTAACATCTAATCGGAAAGCGCCGTGCAGGACTTACCTTCCCAAAGGCCCGACGGCCACCGTGAAATTCCCTCCAAGCGTCAGGTTACCGCCTTTTGCAAAAGCTTCTACGGCTCTGCCGTAATTCAGAATTATTACTAAATCTGATACCTAAAATGCAGAAACCCATTTATTTACAAACAGTTAAGACTAAATATGCTTTAAATTATTAACATATGTTGACTAAAACTCAAATATACTATACATAATATAGCTAGATTTCAATATAGACAGAGAAAGAGCAGGAAAGAAAAGACATATTTTCATTTTGGGCTGATGAGGCAAGAAGCCAATGTTGCCACAAGTAATGACAGCAAACTCTCAGTGAGCATTTACTATGCACCGGGTGTATACTGTGACGTTTACCTGCATTCTCTGCCTTAATCTCCCAACACCTGACAATGAAGGTGGTGATTCTGCGGGTTAGTGAGGTTGGGTGAACCGTCAGGGCTGAAAACCAGAACAAACCAAACCAAAACGGATGGGGACGACCAAACGTGCTCTCTGATCTCCGCAAACTGAACGTGTCATAAAGCCAAACCGAAGGACGTGGAGCTGGGGACTGTTGGGGCTGAAGGCCCAGGGACCCCTGCACTCACATCCGGGCCGGTGGTGCGCCTGCCTCGGGGAGCCGCGCACGGGCGCTCCATTGTAGGTCACCGAAGTTCGACGTCTCAGAAAGCAAATTCGTTTCCACTAGTCAGTGCTACTCTCATGACTGAATTTTTTCTCCAGTAAAAGCAAACACAAGGATGAGATTCGAATGCATGCCCAAGGCATGTCCACATGGAGAAAGCATGTGTTTCTCTAATTCATCAGCCCAAGGGCAGAACAGGAGAGCAGCGTGGCCCACCAAAGGGGAGCGGCCCTCGGGGTGCAGGCCCAGGTCCATCCCAGCCCTTCTCAGCAGCTGTGTGACTCAGGGTGTTTTAACTGGCCCTGGGTCTCTGGTTGGTCTACACTGGACATCTGACACCAGAACCTCCCTAGTGGGGTGACCGTGAGGAGCAGACGTGCGTGTCAGTGCTCCCGGAAGACTGAGGGCGCGTGGCAGGGCCAGGGGTTTGGGCTCAAAGTTGGGGCTGCTGGCGGTGCGCCCACTGCTGCCTCTTGCACGCAGGGGACCCTGGCAAACCGTCACGGTGCTCAAAGCCTGTTTCCTTCTCTGTGAGACGGGTGTAGTAATAGCAGCCACGTTTGTGGTCATTGGGAAGCCGGGCACGCTGACCACATCTCAGTAAACCATGCAGCGGCCGGTCACACTTACGTTTAGACGATACCCTAATTTATATAGTTCTTTATACATTTCTGCATGTCTTTAAATCAATGTTTTCATCTGACCTACAGAAAAACCCTGTTATTACCAAGGGAGATTACACTTGAAAAGACCTGAAAAAGTTCCTGATCCAAGTAGGTTTTTAATAAATGTTTAATTTGAATCATTTTATGAAAAGAAGCTACACTCAAGGTCCCCAGGACAAACTAAATATGCCAGAGAGCTGCCCCACGCAGACGCTTCACCTCGATCCTGCCGATGGTGATTTTTATTTTATACGTGGGCGATTTCTGAGGATTGTGGTGCTGAATGACACAGGGTTCTTCAGCATTTCTTATGCAAAATGAAGCATTTTTGCCAATGATTGTATAATCTGTATCTCACAAGAATGCATTTTTAGATAACAAAATAGCCTTGCATAGTGTTGACACATACACACCCAGAGAATATAAATTTCCGCCCGTGACCCTGCAGCTACTCCAGCTGGTATGTTCTTCTGCTGGGTACACCTTAGAACAGTTAAGCAAGGCAAAGCCGTAAGGAAAATCTATCTGATCTCTATTCAGTTCTTTCGAAATGAGAGTAAGATAATCCTGTGTTCCTTGTGACTCCGCGGATTGGATGGAGAACCAGGTCAAGAGCCGCAGACAACTTGGGGAGCCAGTGGGCGGCACTGCCGGGTTTACTTCCGCAGCTGGAATGAAGACAGACGTCCTGCAAGAGCACTGGAGCATCTGACCCTCTCTTGGCACAGCGTAGGAGCCATTTGAAAATTCGGTAAAAGCTTCTTAAGAAGTTTGCATTGAAAGTTAACCCTATCACAGTTTGATAAGAGAAATAAACCTGGTGTTCGATACATCATCAAGGTGACTACAGTTTACAGTTATAGCATATTTCAAAATAGCTAGAAGAGAATAATTTGAATGTTTCCAGCACAAAGACAAATATTTAAGGTAACAGATAATCTAATTACACTGATTTGATTTTTACAGATTATATGAATGTATTAAATTATCACACGTACCTCAAAAATATGTACATCTGTTATGTATCAATAAAAAATAAATAAAACTTAGCCACAAATTCAATTTGTCATTCAATTAAATAAATTCTTAAACAGAAGAATTTAAAGACGACAGCCACCCTGTGGGGAAACCTGGGGAGAGAACTGTTGCCAGAGGCCTCTCCTGTGTGCGGCTGGTGTCAAACCCACGCGGCTGACCCCTGCTGCTGTCCTCCCGCAGGACACTCCTGCCCCATTTGTGACGTTTGGCTCCCAGCGGGTTCCCAGCCCTGCGCCCAGGTGCTCTGACAGCAAAGCCCGGGGCTCCCTCCCTGGGCGGCCTGTTCGGTTGAGCCGTCCTGGGACCTCCTGGGAGCCTGCCCCGAGCTCCCCAGAAAGCTCTGTGACGTGGCAATAACCAGTTTCACGCCTCCCGGTGAGCGTCACATCCTCAGTCTCCATACGCAAACCAGACTTAGGCGGGGGCCGTCCCACCAGCCCCTCCCTTCCCTCCCTTACCCACCCATCCTAGGGAGCTTGGAGACCGTACTCTGATCTCTAACAGTAATCTCCCCTCAGCTTAAACCTTCCTCTTCACTAAAGTGAAAGAGCTCATCTAAATTCTTCCTGAGAAAAGCAGAGTCATTTTTCTTTCAAATTCCAGTCTTGAGTGAAAGCAAGATTGACCAGGCTCGATGACCCAGTGTGAGCTCTGGCTTTGGGTGCACAAGAAACAGCTGGATAAATCCAAAGACAAGCCACGTGTCAGGGTTTTCAGAGCCTTGGGCTTTGCTAAAATTGTCCCCAAAAGAAAACATTAACAGTATTTAAACGAAGTCTTAGCGTTATCTTTCCTTAGACCGCTGATTTAAAATCTTCACCTCTCACAATCTCAACTCTCTTTACCACCATCTCTCTCCTTGCCAGGATAACTTCCCCTGTCCCCAGACTGACCCCTATCCCAGACGCAGGTATCTGGCAGGAACCAACACACTAATTTGGACAATTATGCAGTACCTGTGATGATCCAGGAGCTAGGGGGCTATCACCTCCCACCCTGTAGAAACTGGGAGTCTAAAGGTTAAGACTGATAAACATAAATGACCCCTGTGTTGGCCTCCTGGCTAAGCCCTGGGCATCCCTGGAAAAACGAGTCTGAAGTTGCCTGAGGTCCGGCCCCCACCCCTCGTGAACCACTGCACGATGCAATCAGCCACCAGGAGAGGCGGCAGATCACAGCTGCTGTTAAGAAGCATCCTTTACAGAACCAGTCTTGCTGGTAAAGAAAACTGATCTTGAAAACAGGGCATTCAGAACACAAGATTAAGAGGATAGCCTTGCTCCACGAGGATTCTCTAAGAGAACGAAGCCCTAAAGCTTGGAGGCATTCACTACAGATAATGAATAAGCATCTCCCCTAATAGTCTAGAACAGCAGAAGGAATTGGGAATATTGTACTCAAATCCTTTTCTGTGTTCTGTGATAAGACGAGGAACCCAGCGTGAACTCGGGGTTTTCACTGGCTTGGATATACCCACATGGAAGGTGCGGAGAGATATTTAGAGGAAAAGACTGACTTAGGCACCAAATAACAGACCACGACGGCCACCTGGGCGGAGAGAGAACCAGGCTGCAGGAACAGAGTGTTCCAGGCTCTCCCCAAGGGAAGTGACTTTTTTGGAACAGATAATCGGGAAGTTCAAAGGTACTATCAAAAACAATGATAATTTTGGTGATAAACAGGTAAGATGGTAGCTCTATGTAGCAGCAAGCTACACCTCAGGTGATCTGGAAAGTGACGGGGGGACCAGAAGAAGAGACAGCCGAGAGCCCCTCAGCGGTGGGAACCAGCCTCAGAGACCCCCGCAAAGGGGACGGTTTTGGTAAAATTGTGGAGTGATTCATGCTCTGGAGGCATCACTGAAAACACGGAGAGCAGCAGGCGCTCGTGGAGGCTCACAGCAGCGTGTGACACCCGCAGGGACAGACGGGGGGACAGAGATGGGACAGCAGCATGAGCCCCAGGGTTGCGCCTTCCGAGGCCAACGTCGGAGGCTCCGCGTGGAGGCTAGGGCGGAGGCCATGCACAGCACGGCCAGGTGCCAAGCACATGGGCAGCAGCAGCCAGGCCGGGGAGGGCTGGTGACCAGAACTGAAATAATATGTTACCTAAAATGTCCGAGTTTCAACAAGTAATAATGAGTCAAGTAAAGAAGCAGGAAAGTGTGACCCAAACACAGTGAAAAACGCAGACGAGAGTAACCGCCTTTCAGATGGCCCAGAAATTAGTTTGGCAGACAAAGATTTAGAAATAGCACCATAAATATGTTCAAAGAATTAAAAAAAATTATGCCTATGAAGTAGAAAAAAGTACAATGAGAATGTCTTACCCAACAGAGAATATTGATAAAGAGAGAAAATTTATACAAAAGAACCAGATGGAAATTCTGGGGTTTAACCAACATGAAAAATTCGTTGAAAGGGTTTGCCCGTAGATTTGAGCAGGAAAAGTAAAGATCAGTGAATATGAGACATGTCAATAGAGATTATGTGATCTTAAAAACTAACAGAAAAGAATGAAGAAAAGTGAGCACAGACAGAGGGATCGGAGCACAATTAAGCATGTACCGTGCGTGAGGTAGCGGGTGGACGCTAAGGAGACAGAAAGAAGCAGAAAATTGTTTTCAAAGAAATAATGGCTGAAAACGTCCCAATCTGATGAAAAACATTAATCTACATTCAAGAAGCTCAACAAATTCTGAGTAAGATAAACATAAAGAGATACATGTTAGATACATAATTGTAAAAATGTTGAAACACACACAGAAAATCCTGAAAGGGGCAAGAGAAAAACAACTCATCACACAGGAATAAAAGGAACCCAGATTAGATTAACAGCTGATTTCTCATGAGAAAACATGGAACTGAACAGCAGCAGGAGGACAGGTCAAAGTGCTGAAAGAAAAAGCAGTCAACCTAGAACCCTATATTCGGCCAAATTAGCTTTCAGAAATGAGGGTGAAATAAAGACATTCCCAGAATAAAATAAAAAAAAAGCTAAGAGAATCTGTTGCTAGTAGACCCACTTAACAAGAAATACTGAAAATACTAAAGAAAGTTCTTCAGGCTGAAAGCAAGTGACTCTAGACAGTAATTCAAATCCCCGTTTAAAAAAAGCGTAGCAAAGTCAACTATGCAATTATAAATCACAGTGTAATGCATATTTCTTATTCCTTCTCCTGACTGATTTAAGAATCAATTGTTTGAAATAAGTTGTATGTAATTGTATTTTTAGGTCTGTAACACATAGAAATGTAATATATTTGGCAATAAGGGTACAAAGGGGTCAGGTGGAAGCAAAGTTGCCTTGGAGTAAGGAAATGACACAAAACGGTAACCTGAATCCACAGAAACAACGGAATAGAACCAAAAACAGTGAGTAAGAAGGTTAATATAACATGCTCAGTGAAACACTTGCTCTCGATTCTTCTCTGAGTTTCTCAAAAAGACATAAAATTATATAAATTATTAACTACAATAATGTATTGTTAGATGTAATGTGTATAACAGTAATAACACAAAAAAGGAGAAAAGGCACTAAAACTATATGGGAGTAATGTTTGTGTATTTTTTTTGAATCAAGTTAGTATAAATTTGAAATCATTTCTGATGTTAAGACATATTTTAAGCCCTAGAGCAACCACTAAGAAAATGACTTAAAAATACATGAAAAAAATTATTAAAATTATTAAAGAAATGAAAATGCTACAGTAAAAAATGTTCACTTAATTTTTTTTTTTTGAGGAAGGATCTTGCTCTGTTGCCCCAGGTAGAGTACAGTGACATCATCATAGTTCACTGCAACCTCAAACTTCTGGGCTCAAGCAATCGATCCTCCTGCCTCAGCCTCCCAGGTAGGTGAGAATACAGGTACACACCACGACACCTGGCCTGTTCACTTAATTTACAAGAAAGTAAAGTAGAAACAGAGGGACAAAGAACACAGGAGATATATAGAAAAAAGTAAAATGGCAGATATAAATCCAACTGTATCAATAATATCACTAAATATTGTCAGGCTGTATAAAACAACAATAACAACCACCGCAACAATATCCAGTTATATACTCTCTATAGGAGACACCCAGGAAGAGATATGTCACGCAGACAGCGATCGTAGGAGAGCTGGAGGAGTTATATTTATAGATGAAATAGACTTTGAAACAACAACGAAATGTTACTAGGAATAAATAGGATCAAGGAATTGGGAATATTGTACTCAAATCCTTTTCTGTGTTCTGTGATAAGACGAGGAACCCAGCGCGAACTCGGGGTTTTCACTGGCTTGGATACATGAATCACAAGCTGAGAGAGTAGGAGGGAGAAATAGACAATTTAACAATAATAGCTGGAGGTGTCAATAGTCCACTTTTAACTCAGATTAATAAAAATAGAATGGCAGATAATTCAATTATTCAGCAAATATTTGATGGTACTACTTGATTATATGTGTGCATTCTTGGTGCTCGACAGTAAAACCCTATGCAATTATATCATTATTCCATTTTATAGAAAAGGAAACTGATTTGTTTCGGGTGTCCATTGGATTCTTTTTTTTTTTTTTTTGAGACAGAGTCTCACTCCACTGCACTGAGTAGAGTGCCATGGCGTCAGCCTAGCTCACAGCAACCTCAAACTCCTGGGCTCAAGCGATCCTTCTGCCTCAGCCTCCCGAGTAGCTGGGACTACAGGCATGCGCCACTAAGCCTGGCTAATTTTTTCTATATATTTTTAGTTGTCCAGCTAATTTCTTTCTATTTTTAGTAGAGACAGGGTCTCACTGTTGCTCAGGCTGGTCTCGAACTCCTGAGCTCAAATGATCCACCTGCCTCGGCCTCCCAGAGTGCTAGGATTACAGGCGTGAGCCACCGAGCCCGGCCCCATGTGATTCTTGATACAGGTCAGCTAGTGAAAAGAAGGCAAACCCATTCTCACATCAGAACCTGAGAATGCTTCGTGGAGAACCACAAACAATGCTTTTTGTTAACATTGAAAAGTGATTGCTGTGACATCATTGCACACTCACATACATGCAAAGACACACCTGTGAGGCTCTGAGAAGCAAAGCCAGGTCATATTTAAGAAGTTTAAAGCCCCTGTTTCTAATCCCCAGGAGATGCTTCTTAAATCTATTTGAAATACATATATTCAAAAGTTAATAACTGGCCAGTTGCAGTGGCTCACAATTGCAATCCCAGCACTTTGTGAGGCTGAGAAAGGAGGATCACTGGAGACCAGGAGTTCAAGCCCAGCTTGGGCAACATAGCAAGACCTCATCTCTACAAAAAGTTTTAAACATTAGTTAGGTGTGGTGGTGCACACCTGTGGCCCCAGCAACTTGGGAGGCTGAGGTGGGAGAATCACCTGAACCCAGGAATTTGAGGCTGCCAAGTGGGCTATGATCAGGCCACTGCACTCCAGCCTGGGCAACACAGCGAGATTCTGTCTTTAAAAAACAAAAGTTAATAATTATCTTCTATATGCATTATTTAAATGAAATTCCAGAGTTAATTTCTATATTGTCATGAAGACAAGCTTTGCAATCAAGAGTTTCCATAAATGGCAAACATAAATTAGCTGCAAAGATAAAGAAGATATCAACAATAAAAATTATAGTTTAAGCCATTCCAAATACTTTGTATGTGTAAATTCCCAGGGGGGAGGCTATTTTTAATCTCTATTTTGCGATGGAGAAAGTAAGGTGCAGAGAAGAAAAGTGACTTCCCAACATCACTCAGTGGAGGGTGCTTGGGTTAGAATTTGATGTTTCAGACTCTGGCTCACCATTAAACCCTGTTGCCCTTTGAAAATGATAAAGTGTATCATCCCATAAAATGTTTGTTTAAAAACTTTTTATTTCATTTATTGGATGATAGGATTATATTTTACTTATACTAATTTGTCAAGGCTATTAATGTTCCCTATGGCTAAAAGTCCAATATATCCAAAGGATCATGATGGAAACTCTCATTTTTGGTCTTTAATATACTGAAATTTAATACAGTAATTATTACTTAATCTCTCTTCATTCTTGAAGTACACACTGTCTTTTTTAAGATGGTTGACTAGAGACATCAGACGCCAGTCCTCCTCAGAAGGAAGAACCAAAGTTATAGGTGAATAATGACAAATTGAACAGACTATCAGTGGTGAGTGCTGGAACCCACATATTAGTATTCACTTTGAATGTAAATTGACTCGATGCTACACTTAAAAGATATAGATTGGCAGAATGGATAAAAATAAAATAGCATCCAACCATTTACTGCTTACATGAAACTCACCTAACTGGTAAAAACACTTATAGACTCCAGGTAAAGGGGTAGAAAAAGATAATCCATGCAAACAGAAACCAAAAGTGAGCAGGAGGAGCTATACTTATATCAGATAAAACAGACTTTCATCAACAATAATAAAAAAAGACAAATAAGGTCATTACATAATGATAAAGGGATCACTTCAACAAGAAGATACAACAAGCCTAACTATATATGTACCCAACACTGGAGAACCTAGATTCATAAAACAAATACTACTAGACCTAAGAAAAGAGATAGACACAATATAGTAACAGTAGGGGACTTCAATGCCCCACTCACAGCACTAGACAGATCATTGAGACAGAAAATCAACAAAGAAACACTGAACTTAAATCAGACCCTAGACCAAATGGACCTAATAGACATTTTCTGAACATTCTATCCTAAACCTCAGAGTACACATTCTTTTTATCAGCACATGGAATATTTTCCAAGATAGATCATATGTGAGGCCACAAAACAAATCTCAATAATTTTTTAAAATTGAAATTATATCAAGTATCTTCTGAGACCACAGTAGAATAAAACTAGAAATCAACTCCAAGAGGAACTGTCAAAACTATACAAATACATGGAAATTAAACAACTTACTCCAACTTACTGAATGATCTTTGGGTTAATGATGAAATCAAGATGGAAACTAAAAACATTTCTGAAACAAATTAAAGTATGGACACAACATATCAAAACCTCTGGTATACAGCAAAAGCAGTGTTAAATGCCTATATCACAAATATAGAATGATTACAAATTAACAACCTAATGTGGCAACTCAAGAAACTATAAAAACAAGTTACACTGCTGGTGGGACTGCAAATTAGTGCAACCTCTGTGGAAAAGAATTTGGAGATACCTCAGAGAGGTAAAAATAGAAATACCATTTGATCCAACAATAGCACTATTAGGCATCTACCCAAAAGAGCACAAAACATTCTACGATAAAGACATCTGCACCCGAATGTTTATGGCAGCACGATTCACTATTGCAAGAATGTGGAAACAACCCAAGTGCCCGTCAATCCATGAGTGGATTATCAAAATTTGGTATATGTTTACAATGGAATATTACTCAA
>NW_012152230.1:381587-393627 GCF_000956105.1 Propithecus coquereli | reverse complement strand
GCAGTATCACCCTACCAAAGCCAGGAAAGGACACAACAAAAAAGAAAACTATACATCAATATCCCTGATGAATACAGACACAAAATCCTCAACAAAAATAATAGCAAACTGGATCTTATAGCACATCAGAAAGATAATACACCATGATCAAGCGGGTTGTATTCCAGGGATGCAAGAATGGTTCAATATGTGCAAATTGATAACTGTGATTCACCAAATAAATAGAATTTTTAAAAACCCCATATGATCATCTCGATAGATGCAGAAAAAGCATTTGATAAAATTCAGCATTCCTTCATGATAAAAACCCTCAACAAACTAGGCATAAAAGGAACTTACTTCAAAATAACAAAAGCCATATGTACATATATATATGTGTGTGTGTGTATATATATATAAAAGACAAACCTGCAGCCAACATCAAACTGGATGGGGAAAAGTTAAAGGCATTCCCCCTAAGAACTGGAACAAGTTAAGGGTGCCCACTGTCACCATTTCTATTCAACATAGTGCTGGAAGTCCTAGCTAGAGGAATCAGGCAAGAGAAAGAAATAAAGGGCATCCACATTGGAAAAGAGGAAGTCAAAGTATCTCTGTTTGCTGATGATATGATCTTATTTCTAGAAAACCACAAAGACTCCTCCAAAAACTCCTAGATTTGATAAATAAATTTAGTAAAGTTTCAGAATATAAAAATCAACATATAAAATCAGTAGCATTTCTATACATCTGTAACAACCAAGCTGAGAACCAAATCCAGAACTTAATCCCATTTACGATAGCTACAAAAAAATAAAATGTCTAGGAATACATTTAACCAAGGAGGCAAAAGATCTCTACAAGTAAAAGTATAAAACACTGATGAAAGAAATCATAGATAACACAAACAAATGGAAAAACATATCATGTTCATGGATTGGAAGAATCAATATTATTAAAATGACCATACTGCTCAAAGCAATCTACTGATTCTTTGCAATTTCTATCAAAATACTAATGTATTTTTTCACAGAATTAGAAAAAAAAAATCTTAAATTCATAGGGACCCAAAAAAGAGCCTGAATAGCCAAAGCCATTGTAAGCAAACAAAACAAAGAGAGAGACATCACATTATTTGACTTCAAATTATACTACAAGGTTATAGTAACCAAAAGAGCATGGTACTGGCATAAAAATTGACACACAGATCAATGGAACATAACAGAGAACCCAGAAATAAAGCCACATACCTACAACTAAGGGATCTTCAACAAAGAAGACAAAACATAAACCGTGGAAAGGACAACCCATTCAATAAATGGTGCTGGGAAAACTGGATAGCCGCATGCAGAAGAATGAAAAGAGACCCATATCTCTCATTATCCACAAAAATTAACTCAAGCTGGATTAAAGACTTAAATGTAAGACCTGAAACTACAGAAATTCTAGAAGAAAACCTAGGGCAAATTTCTGGACATTGGCCTAGGTTAAGCATTTATGACTAAGACCTCAAAAGCAAATGCAACAACAACAACGACAAAAAAAAAAAATAGACAAATGGGACTTAATTAAACTAAAAAGATTCTGCACAGCAAAAGAAATACTCAATAGAGCAAACAGACAACTTAGAGGATGGGAGAAAATATTTGTAAACTATGCATCCAACAAAGGACTGAAAAGCCAGAATCTACAAGGAATTCAAACTCAACAAGAAAAAAAAAACAACCCATTAAAAAGTAGGCAATGGAAATAAACAGAAATTTTTCAAAAGAAGACACACAAATGGCCAACAAATATATGAAAAAATGTTCAACATCACTAATCATCAGAGAAATGCAAATTAAAACCACAATGAGATATCATCTTACACCAGTCAGAATGGCTATTATTAAAAAGTTAAAAAACAATAGCTGTTGGTGAGGATGCGGAGAAAAGGGAATGTTTATGCACCATTGCTAGGAATGTAAATTAGTGCAACCTCTGTGGAAGACAGCATGGAGATTTCTTAAAGAACTTAAAATAGAACTACCAATCAGTCAGGCAGTCCCATTGCTGGGTGTCCACCCAAAGGAAAAGAAGTCGTTGTATCAGACAGACACCTGCACTTGTATGCTCATCGCAGCACTGTTCACAATAGCACAGATACGGAATCAACCCGAGTGTGCATCAATAGATTGGACAAAGAAAATGTGGTACATACGCACCGTGGAGTACTACTCGGCCGTAAAGAATGATGAAATCATGCCATTTGCAGCAACATGGATGGAGCTGGAGACCATCATGTTAAGAGAAAAACTCGGAAACGGAAAGTCAAATGCTGCATGTTCTCACTTATAAGTGAGAGCTAAATAATGTGTACACGTGGACACAGAGAGTGGAACGGCAGGCATTGGAGACTCGGAAGTTGAGAGGGTGGAGCAGGTGAGGATGAGAAATTACCTCATGGGTACGACGTACACTGCTTGGGGGAAGGGTACGCTTCACCACAATGCCATGTATCTGTGTAACAAAACTGCCCTTGTACCCCCTAAATTCGTAAAAATAAAACAATGAAATACATGCCATTTGAGACAGATCCTCAAAGCATGCCCCCCAGCCTCACAAGGAGCCAGAGGGCTGTGGAAAGAGTGGATGGTGACCCAGCAGAACCAGCAGTCTAGGCACGTGGTCTGTTTGAAACACGCCAGTCTGGGGGCGGGGGGGCGGGGCTGGGAGGGGAGGGGCGAAAGACAGGGACCACCCCAGCTGAGGAAAGTACGCCTTCCACCAGAGGGTGATATATTTGAAGGCTTTGATTTGGTGCATATAACACAAAAATGCAGTCATGATAAGCAAAACTAAAATATGCTCTTTTTATACTATAGATTTAGGCAGCATTGAAGAAAGAAGGTCAAATAAAGAGGAAAGAAGAGTTAGCAGGAATACTTCCTCCTCATAAGGCTGAGGGAATTTAAAACTATGGCAACAGGGAGAATTTACAACAGGATAGCTTAGGAAGAAATTGACTGAAACCCGAGAAGAGAATGATTTGAGCACATTGGGAGATTTGATTTACTGATCACTTAGCAATAAAGACGAAAGATTAATATCACGCATAAGACGATCCCTGTGCAACAGACCTCTGTGAGCAAGTGTACCCTGGTGTGTACTTTCTAGGCCATTCGACAGACGCTACGGTCACAAGGAGACGTCATACGCTGAGATAATGTGAAGGCAGTCTTTGCTTAAAGAACGTGAAGGGATGTTACTATAATGTGTTACACGCTGCCAGAGTTACATCCTACTGTGCAAGCTCTGGCTTGCTCAGTCGCGAACTGAAACTTTGCAATTAGCAATCCATAAACTGCCAAGTATAGTTTGTCACATGTTGAGATATATCTGTTAAACAGATGTGCTTAAGACAGAAATAGGTGAAATGGAGAATGAAATAAATTCTGCTCTCAATGAAGGAAAAGGAAGGGAAAAATGGGATCTATTACATAGCTTCAGTTACAGATTCATCAAGAAAATTGGCTGGGTGTGGTGGCTCATGCCTGTAATCCTAGCACTTTTGGGAGGCCAAGGATTGAGGATCGCGTGAGGCTGGGAGTTTGAGACCAGCCTGAGCAAGACAGTGAGACCTCATCTCTACAAAAAATAGAGAAATTAGCTGCATGTGGTGGGTGCACCTGTAGTCCTAGCTGCTTGGGAGGCTGAGGCAGGAGGATCGCTTGAGCCTAGGAGTTTGAGTTTGCAGTGAGCTGTGATGATGCCATTGCACTCCAGCCCGGGCAAAAGAGCGAGACCCTATCTTAAGAAAGAAAAACGAAAAAAAAACAAAGAAAAGAAAAGAAAAGAGTTTTCATAGGTGTCAGCAGTAAAATAAAAACACTAGGAAATATCTCAGTTTCCAGGTGTTGAGTTTCAGGTGGTTTCAGGGAATGTGGCCATTGTACACATACACACAACACACCTACCTCAATTCCGACTTCAAATCCCCCTCCAAGGCCAGCGATCCCAATGGCTGAAGGTGCAGACCATTCTAATAAAACAAACAAGGAAAACACATTGTTCTAACATTAAAACTCCTTGACATATAAATACAGAGAGGAAAAATGCTAAAATGGAAATAGTGTTTCTTTTTAAAAAATGAGACTTAGATATTTTCCTTATGTTTAAAAATGTTCTTTAAAAACAGCATACAATTTTTATTAAAGTTGGAGATATTTGAAGACTATTAGATATTCATTCTGAGTCTCATAGACTCACAGACCCATTTTCTCTAATCTTTCTCTACTCGTATGCGTAACACCAAAGCATCGACTTCCTACCCACTGAATGTACATAGCATTTGATAACTTCAGCTACCAATATTTTAATAAAATGATTTAGCCATAGCTCTAGTCTTCAGTTAGAATTTATCACAGTACGAGAGGTCAGAAGGATTCAAGAGAGTTTGTTATAATCACTTCCAAGGTGACATAATATTAAGTTGCTCCTATTGTAAATTTCTGAGGTAAAAACTGTTTTAATAGCTTTTGTGCTGAGTAGAATCACAAGAAACAGGCTGAAAACCCAAGACTATTCAAATTCTAATGGTATGACTTTCTTTACATTTGGAAACTACATACAATAACTTCATTTGTCATGATATGGCACATTTTAGGGTTACTGTAGCTTATTTTTCTTGACATAGAAACAGTTATACCAAAAGAGTATAATATTTTTATTAAATATTTTTGATTTGTTAGGGGAGGGTGGCATGGTCTAGCTAAAGCACTTTCTGAAAACGTTTAATAGTTTTCTAACCGTAATTTTTTTGCACCATGCATTCTAGATAATAGGATATCGCTTGAATATATCCAGAACTAACCTATCTGGGCTTAGAGGAGCTTTGATTACAGAAATTACTGTCTGATAATCTGAGAGTTGTTTTTTGTTCCCTCCGTTAGGAACCATCCCTGTGTTCGGAACCGTCCCTGTGTTCAGAGCGCCAGTCCTGGCCAGGACCCTGGGGACGTGTGGTCCGTTTGGACAGCCCTGACACACCCTCAGAGGAGCACCCCCAGCTCGGGAAGAGGGGAGGGAGCAGTTTAGGTTTGACACCAGTGGAAGGTCTGGCTGGGGTCTGAGAGGAACCTGAGCGTCCCTCCACCGTCAGTGGGGCCGCCGGGTCCCTGACGCCCTCAGGGAATCATCTGGAGAACCGTGAGCAGTGGAACCCTTGGAGCGTGCTCTGCCTGGTTTGGTCTCAGTGCTGACAAGTCTGCCCGTGAACACCGGGCAGTGCTTGGGAAGACGACGACGCTGTAATTCACATTTTCAAAGCCTCGCTCTCATTTACCGTGGGGACACCTTGACGGGAAACAGGGGACTTGACTGAGATCTAGAGGCCACCTGCTCCACAAACACCTCATTCGTTGTCTGTAAAGTGTCCCAGTCGCTCTCTCAAAACAAAACTAAATCATCTATGCTAAAAACAGCTATTAATAGCAACATGTGTTCACTTATGTGACTGAGCAGCAAATGTCAAATTGGTATAAAAAGCGTTTCCGTTGGCTCTGACACACCTACGTCCACTTTAACTGTTACTATAAATGTTGGTTCTTGGGATTCGTGGCAAACGTATTTTGATTTCATCCCTGAAAAAAATCAAGTAATAGATTTGACCCAGGAAAATAAAACGAAATTATACTGTTCTTGATGTGATTCTGCCTTGGGGGAAATTCTTTAAATGTCTCGGTTTTTATGATCTGAGCAAAAACAGGTTAGAGGTTCACAGACAGCCCCTTGAGTTCACGTCAATCTCCACAAAACAAGAGAAAGCAGCTAAACCACAAAGTTGAGGGGTAAAAATTCACATTTAACAACAGAAATGCATGTATTGTCATGTTTAAATATTTTCTCCATGGAAGAATGACACATGCACACAAAACAAAGTCGGATCTGCGCACTGGGTCTTGCCTGTTATTTTGAGGCGGAGAAGGGGAAGGTTCATTGCCTCCCTGTGCACTGACACCAAACTGCTCAGAGGAACGGGAGACGTGCCCCACGCGCCCCATGACATGTGTGCCTCGTGGAAACTTTTCAAAGAAAGACAGACTAATGGCTGACAAACATGAAAAAATGCTCAACGTCTCTGATCATCAGGGAAATGCAAATCAAAACCACAATGAGATATCACTTATCCCCAGTGAGAATGGCCTTTATCAAAAAGTCCCAAAACAATAAATGTTGGCGTGGATGCGGAGAGATAGGAACACTCATGCACTGTTGGTGGGATTGCAAACTAGTGCAACCTCTGTGGAAAGCAATATGGAGATACCTTAAAGAGATACAAGTAGAATTACCATTTGATCCAGCAATCCCATTGCTGGGCATCTACCCAAAAGAACAAAAGTCACTCTATGAAAAAGATACCTGCACCCGAATGTTTATAGCAGCACAATTCACAATTGCAAAGATGTGGAAACAACCCAAGTGCCCATCAATCCATGAGTGGGTTAATAAAATGTGGTATATGTATGCCATGGAGTTCTACTCAGCCACAAAAAACAATGGTGATATAGCACCTCTTGTATTATCCTGGATAGAGCTGGAGCCCATTCTACTAAGTGAAGTGTCACGGGAATGGGAAAACAAGCACCACACGTACTCACCATCAAATTGGTATTAACTGATCAACACTTATGTACACATATGGTAATAACATTCATCGGGTGTCGGGCAGGTGGGAGGGAGAGGAGGGGATGGGTACATTCACACCTAATGGGTGCGGTGGGCACCGTCTGGGGGATAGACACGCTTGAAGCTCTGATTTGGGTGGGGCAAGGGCAATACAGGTAACCTAAACATTTGTACCCCAGTAATATGCTGAAATAAAAAAAAAAAGGACTGCGTCTGTAAAAAATAAATAAATAAAATAACTCCAATAACCGCCACCCCCCCCCAAAAAGAAACAACAGAATTGCGATTCCCCACTCCTCTAGTGAACAAATGTCAGCTTACTGCCATCCGGACGACGGGCCAGCACGATCCCGCTGCCTCCTCGGGCTGTCACCAGAAACCCGGCTTTGATCACAGTCAGGACGGCGAGGCCTTTGGCCTTGGCGATGACGTGGGCTGTCAACATCAAACGACAGGCGGTGAGCACTCTCCGCACACGCGCCTGCACACACGCGACTCGGCACACACGGGGTTGGCGTGCAGGGTGCCGGGCTCTCCAGGCGTCCTGGGGGCACACGGGGCCGTGAATAAAACTCAGTCCCGTCGCAGACGGGCCTAGGCCTCTCCGCTCCTGCCTCTTTGTCTCATGCTGTTATTTTTGCAGTGCTAAATGCAACATCATAAATATCCCCAAATCCTGCAACTGCCAAAGTAAATTAGATATTTGACAGAGATTTTATTGATATCTAGTAGCAGGGCAAATGTGTTCGCAATTCCAATTAACTTAGAACATAATGTACAATTTAAAAGATAAAAGTTATCATTTTCAAAGAAATTAAGATCCATGCAGTATTAAGGAGAAACTTCAAAAATGACCCAAAGGCAGCATGAAGTAGAACTTTGATCTTACAGCCATATAGCTAAGTTCATCTTTTATTAATGTAAAATTTTGGATTGAAAAAGAGAAAAATTAAGCAATTTTACCACATTGAAAAGTTTTTTTAACCTCATAAAATGATCTTCTATAATATGCAAGTACCACTTAACTACTAGTACCCTTAAAATATAATTCAATTTACAAAATACTGGCTTATTCATGTTTCAGAGACATCATTACATAAAATGAGGGTCATTAACATATGTATCTACTAAACATAGTGCTTCATTTTTCTGTGGATTTATTTACACAATAGCACATCTTTCAAACTAGCAAGGGGAGCTTAAAAATATAACTTTGTGATAGTTTAATTTATCATCAATTTTATCAAATATTCTGTCAAGGAAGTGAACCAGACACTGTGCCCTAGTATGTCCAAAAAAGGTTTTGTAGATGTCCCTAGAAAACACTAAACTCCTGATATAATTATGCCACCATTTCAAAATTTAAATTAAAAACAGGCTCTTGGAAATAATTCATCCAAGAGCATGAAGAAGTTAACATGCAGAACATTTGTGGAGCATTCTTACTTACACAAGGCACAGAAAAAAAGTTGTGTTCTTGGACTGCAGTCTACTAAAGATACCTTATTTTTTTATTTTAGAAGGTTATAAATATATTGTAATAAGACTGGAAGCTTATCATCCATCATGTAGGTTTATTTTTACAACCACATGTTGGCAGAATATCTCCTCAACACCTCATGTTCTATCCTCAATGCTTTTAGAGTTATTATTGCCCTGTTTAGAAATACTAGATATAACAGAAGCATGTTCTTAAATGAACGTATTCACAAGTCAACTATGTTTTCATGGGTTATCCACCCAAATACCAACAAGGCCTAAATAATTTTCCACTGGCTTTTTTTTACTTATAGAATGTGCTCATAGTAACTGCGGACTTACTTTTCAAATTCAGTTTCATGTACGTCTCAGAGCCCTTAACGTCAGAGGAGGACAAAGCACCACGGAGCAGAGCCGGGTGTCCAGCTGTCTTGTTTTAAACGTTTTACAGACATCATCTTCTAGCCCGTGACACATCTCCCTTGTTTTAAGGTACATACGGTGCCCCGACCAGACGCCAGGAAAGGTGAGCCTGGGGTCTCCGCTGTGAGCTTCCCGCCCTGCCACCCCCCGCACCCCTCGGGGTCACGAAAGCTCCTGCTCAGGCTGACACGCAAACGTCCTGCTCTGAGCTTCCCCCACAGGAAGTTCAGGACTCTGGCGGCTTCTACCTGGAGGCCGAAGACAGGCAGGACGGAATTTTGCTGTGCAGAATCCACACATGACAACTAACTCACACGCAGAGGTTTCCTAATGTGGGGAAATACCTAACATGCGTGTTTATCCACATGTTGGGCTGGCCTGACGTGTGTTAGATATTGACACGTATCCAGAAATGTCTCTGTCCTCTGCTTCAGAATATTGCTCCTGGAGACTCAGCTTTTCTTATTGAATTTTCCTTAATCTCTAAAGCAGCACTTCTCAAACCTGTGTGTGCAGGCCACTCACGGGGGGCCTGGTGGAAATGCAGGTCCTGACTCGTGAGATCTGAGCGGATCTCTCACGAGTTCCCAGGGACGCCGCGCTGCGGGTTCAGGCTGCACTGTGCTCTCAAGGTGGGAGAAGCGGCTGGGCTGATGTGACAATAATTAACATCATCTTGTTATTATAACAAATTTAAAAAAATAACTTAATGCTCTGTTAAATAACTTTGGGAAATTCTGGCATAGGAAAATTAAACTGGTTTCTTCAACGCAGGACTCAGAGTCACGCACTGTGATTATTAAGAGGGAAATCGGTCTGCAACTTTGCCCGAGCTAATTGGCACATGGCCCTTCTTCGCATGAGACAAGCATGCTCTGAAACACCCTTTGGGAATAACTAGAAGTGCTAATGAACAGGTGGCAGTTTCCAAAGGCTCACCCTCTGGACCAGGTCTCACCGGGTCAGCTTGATTACGTAAGAATTATACGAGGAACATGCTAAAAACATGCATTCCTGGACACGCTGCTCTGAGTGATTCGGCAGCGTGGAGAGAGGTTTGAGAACTGCATTTCAGTGGCCGGGGGGTGCTGGTGCACTGCTGTGCTGGGGATTATTGATTAACGTCTTCTTACACCACTGTAGAACGTAAACATCTTATGGGGAAAGAGAAAACACGAAATTGAAATCTATTTACGAGATTAGCTGGTGAGTGTGCAAGGTTAGCCTGCAGGGTTTTCAGAATGTGACGGACTCTGCACAGGAACTCAGGTGTGGTGGAGCAGGAACACACGGGGTTCGGGGCGCGGGGACGCGGGAGACTGCGGGGAAGCCCGTGCAAGGGTGGGGTGGGGAGGGCACGAAGTCTGCGGGTTTGCCCCAGCCTGCGGCTGGCCCTGTCTGGGAAACCACCAGGGAAGAGAGCTCCGAGGGCCTCCCAGTCCCTGGTCAGCTGGAGAAAACAGGTGGGCAGAGTACCTGTCGGTACGCTGACGGCTTCCGCCTGTGATGAGGTGCAAGGAAGGGACGCAACCCAGGAATGAGAGTGGGATGAGCAGCTTATTCACCTACCAGGAATGATCTTGTCAGGCCCATTTCTGGAAGTTATTTCCGTGAATTCTCTTAGTATTTTAGCAGCCTTTTTTGCTTCTGATTTCAAATTGGAGGGTATAGGGTTATTCACTGAAAGATTTAAAGAAGATATTTTAATGCAAAATTCTACTAAACAGAAGTCAGAAATTTATTATTCATTCATTTTTCTCATACACAGTTAAGCATTAACAAATCGTATCCTACCACACAAAGGAAATGAATTGGAAATCCTCGTTATTGACAGTATCATCTCTGTTTTCCTAATAAATCACATCTACTCTGAGATTGGAAAACCCTGACTTTTGAAATCTCAGAAATTATAAAATCATGGGACCCTAAAGGGCCTTAAACAAAATCTGATCAAACTTCCTCATTCGTATCTTTTCTCTGTAATTAATGCACCTTAATACTAATTCAAAAGGATTAAAACTTTAAAAATTAACGAAAGATGTATTTTACAATTGTCTAAAATACATAATATAGAATTTAATGTGCTTCAGTATTCCTGTCAAACATGTTGGGATGGGTGCCGGTATAAACTTTTCTGTTAGTCAAACTCCAGGAAACTCCAGAATGAAGCAATCGCTGCAAGCAAGGAGAGCGTGCACTTGGGCAGCATTTTACGTTTTCAGCGTCTCTTAGATACTTATAAACCCCTACAGGTGTCTAGTTGTCATAACGATGCTCACGTGATCCTTCCGGCTCTGCAGCACGTGGAGAAGATGGCCCTCTCCTTGTCACTGGACAGGGGCCAGAAGGGCCGGAGAAGCTGCTCAACTTTATCGTGCGACCATGCGAGTGCTGAGCACTGGGTCCTCGTCTGACTATGCACAGGTAAAACCGCAGGGCGTCGGGGTGGGAGGGGGGAGGCTTCATTTCCGCTGTGCCACTTGGGTGACTTTCAGAATGGCAGGTAAAAGAGCCTCTGCTTTTTTTCTTTTTTGCAAAATAAGGATTTTTTTTAAATGAAATAATGTGATGCATTTTGGTGCCTGGTATGTTTGAAATATGGAATTTATTTTAAAGTGGAAACTGAATTAGAGTCGTATTGGAACTCTGTCTTGTTTTCTTAAAAAGAAACCTGCATCAGTTCTTTATGGCTCAACACAGGATTGTTGGCAAGACTTAAGCCTTGGGAAACAGAGATCCCACAAACCCAATCATCAATGGTATTAGTTTGGGTAGAGAAATACATTTTCATAGATATTTTATGCAAGCCAAAAAAATGTGTATGATGTGTGCATGTTCCTTTTCTTTTTTTTTAGAGACAGAGTCTCGCTCTATTGCCCAGGCTGGAGTAAAGTAGCGCCGTCATAACTCACTGCAGCCTCGAACTTCTGGGCTGAAGTGATCCTCCTGCCTCAGCCTCCAGAGCAGCTGGGACCACAGGCGTGCACCACCACGCCTGGTCCCTTTCCCCCTTTTAAAAACAATGGCATCATGGCTTTAGTATATTTCGGCACTTTGCAATTGTTACTCGATTTTATTCCCAAATAGTTAAAATATTGGCTCTCAGTGTGGGTTTTTAAAATCACCTTCAGGAGCTGTGATTTACAAAGTGAAATCCATCTCTGTTGCAGATACAGCTCGGTGAGCTGGGGCAGGAGGAGTACAGACCCCCAGTGCCACCTGACCCAGGCTGTCCCCAGCTCCCGCCTCGAGCAAGTGCCGATTTGAGTTCTGTCCCTATGTATCAGTTTTGTCTGTGCCAGAATTTCACATAAATAAAAGTACACTGTGTATTCTCGTCTATCTCATTTCACTCGCCGTAAAATCACTGAGACTCACTCACGGCGCTCGCTGCGCAAGGAGAGGCTCTTGCCTTCGGGCTGTCAGACTGACTGCCCCAACGTGCCTCAGTTTGTTCTCCGCTCACTCTTTTTTTTTTTTTTTTTTTTTGAGA
>NW_012152230.1:380786-381537 GCF_000956105.1 Propithecus coquereli | reverse complement strand
TCCCACAAACCCAATCATCAATGGTATTAGTTTGGGTAGAGAAATACATTTTCATAGATATTTTATGCAAGCCAAAAAAATGTGTATGATGTGTGTATGTTCCTTTTCCTTTTTTTTAGAGACAGAGTCTCGCTCTATTGCCCAGGCTGGAGTGCAGTAGCGCTGTCATAACTCACTGCAGCCTCGAACTTCTGGGCTGAAGTGATCCTCCTGCCTCAGCCTCCAGAGCAGCTGGGACTACATGCGCGCACCACGCCTGGCCCCTTTCCCCCTTTTAAAAACAATGGCATCATGGCTTTAGTATATTTCGGCACTTTGCAATTGTTACTCAATTTTATTCCCAAATAGTTAAAATATTGGCTCTCAGTGTGGGTTTTTAAAATCACCTTCAGGAGCTATGATTTACAAAGTGAAATCCATCTCTGTTGCAGATACAGCTCGGTGAGCTGGGGCAGGAGGAGTACAGACCCCCAGTGCCACCCGACCCAGGCTGTCCCCAGCTCCCGCCTCGAGCAAGTGCCGATTTGATTTCTGTCCCTATGTATCAGTTTTGTCTGTGCCAGAATTTCACATAAATAAAAGTACACTGTGTATTCTCGTCTATCTCATTTCACTCACCATAAAATCACTGAGACTCACTCACGGCGCTGCACAAGGAGAGGCTCTTGCCTTCGGGCTGTCGGACTGACTGCCCCAACGTGCCTCAGTTTGTTCTCCCTCTGTTAAATAACTTTGGGAAATTCTGGCATAG
>NW_012152230.1:369782-380525 GCF_000956105.1 Propithecus coquereli | reverse complement strand
CGCCCGCCTCAGCCTCCCAGAGTGCTAGGATTACAGGCGTGAGCCACCGCGCCTGGCCCTCCACTCACTCTTGACAGGCAATCGGATTGCTCCCGGTTTTTGGCTATCCCCAGTAAAACCACTGCAAATATTCCTGTATAAGTCCTCTGTGGAAGAATGTTTTATTTCTCTTGGGTAGTTTTTTAGGATAGGAATAGTTACGTGTGAGTGTGTGCGTAACTCTGCACGGAGCTGCCCAGGGGTCCCTCAGGGACCTGCCACCTGACTCCCACCAGAGCTTTACGAGCTCCCGTTGTTCCACTTCCTCCCCGACACTGGGAACGGCAGCTCTTTAAATTCTAGTTATTTTAATGGGTGCGCAGTGACATCTCATTGTGGATTTAATTTTCACATCTCAGAGGAGCGATGATGCTGAACACTTTTTCCTGTGCTTATTTCTGTCTTGAAGTAAGCGTCCAAATCTTTCGCCCATTTTTAAAAGTGGGTTGGTTGTCTTCTATTTTCTTACTTGTAAAAGATCTTTACACATCTCCCTCTTCAATATATATTTTTTAAATGTTGTTTTCTCAGTCTTTGGTCTGCCGTGCGGTTTCCTCAGTGGTGTCTGTTAAGGTTCTAGAGGTGTTATTTTAAAAACCCCCCTCCATGGTCCTCCTAGTGCTGGGGCTCTCGCTCCATACATGGCAGGTTACGTGACTGTTTTTCTGCACGTCACTCAGGTGTGTTCGTTTTTTCCCCCAGTGTGCTTCTCTTTGGATATTTTCGGTTGCTGTGTCTTCGAGTTCACTTTTTTTTTAAAATCTGCTATTCATACCATCAAATAAATTTTTCATTTCAAGTATGGTGTTTTCAACTCTCCCATTTGGTTGTTTTCCACACCTTTCGTTTCTGTCTGTGTTATGTCTATGCCGTTCTTTAAATCTCTGGCACATTTAAATTAGGCATTTTAAATCCTCGTGTGACAATTGTATCGTCTGTCATTTCTGGGCCTTTTTGAACTGATTCTCCTCTCAGTTACGGGTTATGTTTTCCTGTTTCTACTCATTTCTGGTTAAATATGATGGTGCTGGACCCAGTACGGCGCACACTGAAAATCACCGAGTGCCTAGATTTCGTCTCCTTTAAAAGCATTGGCACTTGCAGATCAGCTTGAGCTCATCAAGGCTTGTTTTTCTGTTTTTTTGTGTGTAGAGTCCCCCGTAGGACGATTTTTCTGGTGCCACGCTCCCTCTGTCTATAAATTTAATTATGTTGCAAGTCTACAGCTCGGCCTTCTGGTTTTAAATTTTATTTACAGTTTTCAGCACTTGTCTTTATTTACATAGCAACATTTCTCTGGGCCTTCTATATTCATCTTTCTACATATTACAATGAATAAAGGCCTTCGTTTAAAAACCAGCAGGGTGCAGTGACTTTGGGAGGCTGAGGCAGGAGGATCACTCGAGCCCAGGAGTTCAAGGTAGCTGAGAGCTGTGATTGTGCCACTGCACTCCAGCCTGGGGGACAGAGCAAGACCCTGTCTCAATCGATCAATCGATCGATCAATCAACTATTATTTTCTATTTTCTCCCAGAGCTTTTATGTTACATTAAACATTTGATCCATCTCAAGCTTATGTTGGTATAGGATGTAAGGCAGGAACCTAATATTTTTAGAATATACAACATAATTTCTCGACTGAGCCACGATACCTAATTAAAAATGTCACCTTCATGACAAAAAGCAAGAAAAATACTTGTTAAAAATATATGACAGAGATGACATGGTAGATTAATAATTATTCTGGGACAGCTGGTCATTTATATCAAAATGAAATAAAATTACATTATATCATACACAAAACATTCAATGTATTAAAGGACTAAACATTAAAAGAAAAATTTAATACTTTTAGAAAAAACATAATAGAAATTATCTTCATGATTTGGGTCTGAAGGAATCCCATGAACAAGGCACAGCAATAAAGGGAAACTGTAGGCATATTTAACTAAAGTTAAAGAACATATCAACATGCATTTAAAAAATAAAAATAAAAGCCACAGACTGAAAGGTATTTGTCAAACATATAATCTACAGACGCTCAGGATCTAGATACATCAAGATCTTCTGAACATCAGCAGAAAGACAAATAGCATAGGAGAAACCGGGCAAAGTGTGCAATTAGTTAATTCACAGAAGGCCAATAAATAGATGAAAAATTGACCCTGACTGACTAGGATTCAGGGTCCTGCAAAGACAGACCATAATGAGTCACCATTTCTTATCCTTCAGATACAAAAAAAAGTTAAAACTCTGCAGTGTGTGTGTGCAGGTTAGTGGCGCAAAGGGAAGTCTCGACCCTGTGCTGGGCCGTGGATCTGCACAGCTGCCTGGGAACCGCAGGGCAGGGCGTGCGAGTCTCCAGGGACAGCGGGGGGGGGGCAACGTCCGCGGGTGCGCTCGCCAAGACACGTGCCCTGGCCCCAGAAGGTACGTGCACCGGGACCCTGTGAACATCAGCTATTTGGAAAAAGGGTTTTTTTACCTGTGCAGTTAAGGATCACAGGAGGAGCAGATGCCCGAAAGCCGGGCGGGTCCCAAGTCTGATGACGAGTGTGTCCCGACGGGAACAGGAAATAGGCGAGGTCCAGTGGCCATGGGGCAGGCTGGAGGCCCAGAGCTGGGGGCAGGCGGGATCGCCCTGGGACTGCCAGACTTCTGGCCTCCAGGGCTGGCACAGGGTCGATGCCTGTTGTGAGCCAACCATTTGTGGTAACTCGCTGCCCAGGACACTTCTGCATCGAGTGTAAGAATGTCACTGAGGTGGTGTTGTTAATAGGGTGCTTTTCTGTGAACGTTGTAACGCATGCACAGAAATAGATATGTGCTGTTTACAGGGTTATATGTCTGTGTGCATAAAAGCATAATGACACCGGACCTGGTGGTGAGTGGGGCGGGGGTGCCAGGAGGGCAGAATCGGGCAGACATGCCCATTTTCCTTGGGCTGTGTCTTGAGTGGGGGTGGAAATCTTGTCACTCTCTGTAGGCTCTGGTATGAGCGAAATACTACACAAAAATTACAAGCACAAACCGAATATTGTATACGTAAAATATTTAAGACATTAGTAGAAACATGGCCGCAGCTGTAAAATTCACATCACGGATAAATACTCCATAAACCTTATGTCATTTCAAACCTGACTTCTCCACCTTGCACACATATGTGCACACGCAACCCCTCACGAGGCACACACACAGACAACATTCAAAGCCAGATCTGGGGACAGGCTATACCCTGAATACTTGTTTTTTCCATACATTTGCACAACACTGATTATTCTGGAATCTGAATTTCTAGGACCTAATATAAAGTTACTCCTCATTTCTCAACAATCATGTACTTGTTTAAAATCAAACTATCCCATCTTGGTGGTGGCCTGGAGATGCTGGAGTCGGACACCCTTTGCGCTGGCAATGGTGGATGCGAAAGAGAGAGAAACAGGAACCCCCCGGAAGCACGTGGTTCCTGCGTCAAGAAGGAATCTTAAGATGTCCCTTCAAAATGATATCGATTTACTAGCATCTTTTCAAATTTTCCTGCTATTAATGCTTTGATTATACAATTTAGATTCAGAGGGTCTTAGAAAACCTATGAGGAAAATTCCAAGTAAACATTTGGGTCTTTAAAGTGCAATTTATGGAGGTAGATTTTAGTTATGCTTTGAGTAATATCCTAAAGGCAGTGGTCTGTCCATTTGGTATCCCAAGTGATCAAGGAAAAAATATATAGTCCAGGGGCATTTCCAATTTTCCAAAATTTCCAACGAAGTCTTTACACAAACGACAGATGTTGACGACGCCGATTAGTGAGTAGCACTCGCACTCGGGTGGGCCCTGGCGTCCCTCGCCGTGGTCACTGACAAGGAGAAGGGTATCGGGCCGGCGCGACAGCCAGACAGGTGAGAAGGTAACTAGGGAACTGGTGATACTGATCTGTGTTTATAGGTAAATATATTAACCGCCATTTGCATCGTGACTAGATAATGTATCTGTTTTCTGACTCTTCACTGGTATCTCAGCCACACAACCCTGGTTTCCACAGAATGACTGACTGAGCCGCAGGGGAGAGTTTGATGGTGGCGCTGGCCCTGCCGTCCACCCACACGTGCTACCCATGCCACAGTGTGGAGCCCGTGTGTCATTTCTGCATGGAGACAGCTAAGGAGGAGTGTGTTTCCTCCACCCTCTGTCCTTGTCCCTTGCGGGATGAAGAGGACTTTGATGGCAGAACCAGCTCCCTGAGTCATCACATGAAGGAAGCTGCCGTTGTCTGGACACCCACGTGAACCGTCACGCGAGGGAGACGCCGCTCTTGCTGTGTTAAGCGGCTGAGATTTGGGGACTTAGTTATTGCAGCTAACTTTACCCTAATCGTGACATAAACGATTATTTCTGATTTGTCCAAGGCATTTGTTGAAGAAGAAAGGTGGAGAAGTACTTGTAATTTTAATTTTCTAACTTAGGACTAGATTTGACTTGTTTTTATATGCATTTTAATCACTTAGAAGGTAGAAAAATGGGTAAAATACTTATTGAATATGATTATACTGTGTGTTAACATTTTTATCTCTTTCACAGTATTCGCTATAAATAGTACACATTATTCACATGTTATTTAGAAACAAGCAAAGCAGCGGTTTTGCCTTTCCGTTACACGTTACAGGGATAAAAAGATGTGTCGTGTTGCTATGCCGAGCCCCCCATCATAGATACACCTTAAAACAATTTGACATCATGGGATTCAACCTTGCATTTTCCTCTGTGGGACCCGGCCACGCTGCTTCCTCTGGCAGCACCATCGTCCTGTTCACCTGGGGCAGCTGCAGCAGCGCAGGTCCAAACCGGGGGTAGAAACCACACAGCAGGTTACGGAGGGGGAGTGTGATATAAGAATTATTAACCATGATGAAAGATCTAAGGGAACTCTGTATGGCAACTGAAGTTGTGAGTATTCTCGGGAGGGACGAGCTTAGAAGAGAACATCGTTTCCTGTGTCTCTGTTCCCAGTTCTGATCTGTTCGCTGTGTGAAAGAAAATAAAATCTCAGGACCCTCTAAATGTATGACGCCAAGGGAGACTGAGTCACGTAGCATGTTTGCAGTTCTGCTTCTGAGGTTAGAGCTTAACCCTCTTCCTCGTCGTTCTTGTTCTATAATGACCAGGAGAGGCCAGATCCCCCCATCACTGATCTCTGCGCGGATCACCTGCCTCCGCCACTGTCTTGCACCAACCCGGACCAGACAGTGCACAAGACTCTGTATCAGTTCTGTCTTCAGTGTGCAACGTTAAACACATCTTTCCGAAAAGAACAGGACCACCTCGGCTCACCAGACCATTGCAGGTATGCATCAAGCCTGACACAGACGGATGCTGAAATTCTGTTAAACTTCCCTACGCTTTGTCCATATTTAGCAATCCCAAACCTCTATACTCACAGCACTGACTTTTCTGGAATCTGCTTCCTGGTCAGCTGTCCTCAACTTTGCACTGGAATAAACTCTCCTTAAACTAGATTCTGATCATGTTGATTATTCTAGGTTGACCTTTGGGCGACTCAGATGGGACCTGAACTGTGCCTCCAGCTGTCCCATTTTCCCGACAATTGAGGCCTTGGTACAGCATGGACAACTCCCCCTCACCGATCTTGCTGGAGATGGCGGGGTCTCTACCAAGGGTCTTCTTGGTCTCAAATCTGCTGGATTTTGTTTGAGAGTCAGAATTCTTTCAACTAACATTCCTCAGAGCTGGAAGTGAAGCTTTGCTTTTAAAGCAGGAGTTTTGTTTGCTGTTCCCTAGAGATTCTGTTGGCTTCAGATGTGATTTCCACTTTTCTTTGAGGTCAGAGTTTTGTTTGTCTTACTAATTAGAGTTTGAAACCTTTTCTTTCATTTGATTTTTTGGGAAACTGAGTCTCCTCTGTATCAATGAGTAAGGTTTTTACTTTTCAAATCTTTGAATTGTCACTTTGGTTAAGTAAATAAATGACTTAATTTATAGTGACCTGTGATCCTGTTTTGATATCAAGTGTTTGAAACCTTTTATATTTGACATACTTTCCAAAATAATACTTCAAATTCTAAAATTAAGTCTTTTATTCCCGAATTAACTTGCACATAACAAACAGAAACCCCTGGAAGTCCAAGAGCGATACATTAGGGTTACTTACAGGCTTACTGGGTATGTTAGAATAATAAGGGAAGCATTGTCAAATAAGAAATGATGGTTTGCTTTCTTCGATTATTATTTGTATAAATGTGTTATTAATATGTGCTCCAAAATTATATGGTATTCCTAAAATCCCGATGTGTCTTGGTATATGTTTTTAGTAATAATTATGGTCATTATGTTAAATTGCTGTATGCTAAGAAATAACCAAATATCCTTATCCATTGCATCCTTAACCATGGCTCCTCTAAGTCGTTTCTCATCCACAGACAATTATTGTTTTACTTTGATTCTTGTCTAATAAGCAGTTTGCAATTGGCTACCACCCAAAATTTGCCTTTTCTTCAAGGAAATTCACAGAAAGGACTCTGAGAAGTACTCTTGGGTACAGGTTTCTGATAAATTTGTAGGTCATACCATTAGACTAGTAAAAACTTCCAGGACTCTAATTAAAAAGCTGAAATATCCATGTTTGCCAACCCAACATCAAGCAGAACAAGAATTACAAAGGATTGAACTGCGTAGAGGACTAAAATGATTTTTATGACTTTTCTTGTTTGAAGCATTGCGGATTCTTTTTATATTTTGTTTTCCAGAGTCAAGAAAACTTTTTCGAGCTATTTATAGCTTAAATTGGGTAAAACATACTTTTGTGAGCAGAACTGAAACTCTCTACCTAATTTCCCCCAAATTTGGAAACTGTTCATGAGTATTCTTATTTTATGGCAATATAGCTATAGCTACGTGGGTAAGTTCAATGAGAATCTGTTTTCTTTTGTAAGAGGACACAGTTGGCTATTTACCAAGGCTGCAATGGCAGATTTTCAGATATGGACAGACTGCTTCCAGGAATTCAGGCTGACTTTATAGAGCTGATGAAAAATACCCTTGGAAAGACTGGCCTGGTCCCATGTCTACATGGTTCCTTTACAAGGTTTCTGACCTTGCAGTAAGTAAAAAATGTCACTTTCTGGCTGGCCCAGGAACCTGAAGATATTTTGGAAACCTCAGGAAGAGAGAAATTCACCAGCTTCACGCAGGTATTATGGGCATAGTCTGATAGTGAATCATTGGCTTGGCCTCCTAACCTCAGGGCTTTTAAGAGTCTAACCTGAAATGCCTTATAAAAAGTTCCAGCAAAGTCAACTTAAAAGAGCCCGTAAAGCCAGCCATTCACTGTATCAGGTCAAGTATAATACCAAAACTTAGTTTGCAAGTAAATCGGTCCTAATAATCCTGGATTATTTCTTGGCTACAAAAAGTCTCTAAAGAAGGACTGGTTTTTAATTTTCTTCATGATGTTTTTTGTTGACTCCCCAATGGGATAAGTTGTGTTTGTCCTGACACAAAATTCTTTTTAATTATATTCCTTATGTGCATGATATTTCTACTATGTATCTCTCATTGTCTTACTTCTCCAGAGAAAACCAAGCTCATGGTATTCTGAATTGGAGATGATTCAGCGAGTGACAGCAGCTATATAAGTCAGTCACTTGGCTGAGGTCTCACCGTTGCCACCCTGTGATGCCGTCACAGTTTGGCTTCCGGCATTCTTAAAATCCCTCCCTGAGAAGGCTCCTGCCCCCACTCGGTGGGACATGACTTCCTAGAAATGAGCCTTCCCAGTGATGTGGAATTTTGACCTAACTATGACCTATATACTTGATTCTTCTGCAATGCTTTTTCCAAAAGATTGTGAAGAGAAGGGGGAAATGTAAAAAGTAAAATTTCAGGGCCCTGTAAATTTATTATGCCAAGGGGGAAGTTAAATCCTGGAGACTGAGTCACGTAGCATGTTTGCAGTTCTGCTTCTGAGATTACAGTTTAACCCTCTTCCTCATCGTTCTTGTTCTGTAAATGACCAGGAGAGACCAGAGACCGGCCCCCGCCCCCATCGCTGACCTGTGTTATGGATCACCTGCCTCCGCCACTGTCCTGCACCAACTCAGACCAGACGGTGTCCGGGACACCCTGAGTGTCACATCTTCAGTGTGGACTGTTACATGTACCTTTCCTGAAAGAAAAGGACCATCTCACCTGATCAGATCACCGAAAGATGTTAAAATTCTGTTACACTTTCCCGAGTTTTGTCCATATAGGCAATCCCAAAGTTCTACATTTTGGAACACTGACTTCCATTAGAGTCTGTTCTTCCTGGGCAGCTGTCCTCAACTTCGCATGTGAATAAACTCTCTTTAAACTAGATTCTGACTCTTTTGATTATTTTAGCCTTCCAAAGAAAGGCTCCCTCTAAGTAAAATCTCAGATAATATTACACCATTGCTTAGGTCTCTCAAGGTTTTCTCATTATATTGGGGTATTAAGTCTGCACCACGGCCTATACCACTGCTATGTGTGTATTTATATAAATGTTCCTTGCACACCCCCTCACTGGAATAGCTCCGTGAAGGTAAACACATTGACTATTTTAGCTGTAACACCCCAACACACACCACAGTGCCTGACCTACAGCAGTGCCCTCTACATATCTGTTAAATGAATGAAGCATTTGTGTGGCTTTTGGGAAATAAAAGTAAAATCCCTGCAAAGAATCCCTGCGTAGATTCGTTTACACGTAAAACCCAATGGATTTAGAAGAAAATGTACTCAGTAAGAGCAAAGTTTCTGTGCTTCTCAGACTGTGTAAGAGTTCCTAGGCCTTGGGAGAGAGGAAGTCAGGGGACAGTAAGGTACGAGTTGGTGGTAAGGTGTCCAAAATAGCCCTGCTGGGGGAAACATCGTTCTTACTCTAGAAGAGCTCTGGACTCTCAGAACCTCGTGAGGGACACGAGGGTCGGCTTAGCAGTATCTTTAGGGTTAATGCTAACCAAAGACAAACAAGCACAGCTGTGTGAGCACTGAGGACACACACCAGACTCCTCTTGTCAACCCTCCAGGGAGAAAGGGAGGCCCAGGCTTGGTTGAAAATGAGGGCTCATGATAAAATTTTTATATTTCTGGCACTCGAGTTTGTGATCTGAGACTCATAGCTGTCTTTTCTTCCTACTTCCTTTGTACTCTCACCTTTTCCACCACTAAGCTGTACGATCCTGACAGACCGGGATTCCTAAATGGGCCTTGTTCATATATCTAGATGCTCAATACATTTTAATTACATATATCCACATCACATACATACTCTGTCTCCATGTATATCTATATGTTATATTACATGTATCATGTATCTAGATGCTCGACACATCTGAATTAGCTCACTGTAGTGGGGATTTGTTCTTTTTGCTGATATTTAATCCATGTTATTTCAGAAGCAGGGCTTTCTGCCTGCTCCCACATGCTGCAGCCGTGGCACTGGGAGTGGAGCAGGTGCCTGAGTCTGCAATGTTAGCGCAGGTCTGCTCCTCTGGCCACAGCAGAGCTTCCGAATCAAAGTTAGTCACAAGCATCAGATGAGGAACTTAGTGGGAGCTGCCAGAAAGACCTTTCTCAAGGCACTCCCCTTCAGACCCGCGGCAGGGTTTCGTCTCCGTAAGGGAAGAGTCTGAGACCAAAGCCGTGCACAGGTTGGCAGGAGGTGGAGAGAGGAACTGGGCTCTGATGAGCGAGACTCAAGTCACAAGTAGCTCTGGACCAAGTCACACAGACCAGTAAAATCTTTTTCTGTTAAAGCCAGTTCAGACCCCATTTTCTGACACATGCAACTAAAGCACAGTAAATAATACGTAAGTCTTGTACCCTCGAAAGACTTTCTACTTTGAACTCTCTCAACCAAGCAGTATTAGACAGTCGAATAAGTGAATTCCTCGTGGAGAGTTGCTGCTGTAAACACCCTGCTGCACGGGCAGGCCAGGCCTGTTTTGTAAACACAGGAGGAGCTGCTGGACCCGGGACCGGATCCAGCCCAGCACCCCTCGGACCCCTAAACCAGGTGCAGCCCGGCACCCTGTGGGCCCCAGGACCGGATGCAGCTTGGCACCTGGCAGACCCCAGACCTCTTCCCAGACCCAGTCCTGTGCTACTGAGAACTAGCTGTTGACAAGGCTGGTCAGTGTCGGGCATCTCCAGTGTGTCAGCTGAACTACAGAAAACATTACAGATTCTGTTAAGCTTCAGATAAAATGATATTGCCTGCTCATATAGTTACGTGCAGGGAATTTGTCAGAAAAATATATATAAATTAAAAATTTAGGTATAAGCCTCAATTCCTGTCCTCGGCATCAAATAATGGCTCACCCATTTTTCCTCTGCTCTGCTGCGGGCACACAGATCATGGTCTGACCAGAACGCTGGTATCATATTCTATCACACTGTTGCAGTTACGAAAACATGTCATTACTAATGAAGCCTCCCTCTTGAACCTTAAACCATAGTTAGCATCTGAACGTTCACAAAAGTTTTAAGTCTCTTCAATTCCAAGGCCAAGCAAATTTTCTGTTAAGTATTTTAGTTTTTTCCCTAAGGGAAGTGGCCGCCAATCCTAAAGCTAAGAAACTCTTAGATGTAAGGTTTTCTTTAAAAAGCAATTAAAATGTTTGAAATTTTCCATAGTAAGACAATCGTATAAAAATTAAGAAGGGCTTA
>NW_012152230.1:366271-369732 GCF_000956105.1 Propithecus coquereli | reverse complement strand
TCCAAGGCCAAGCAAATTTTCTGTTAAGTATTTTAGTTTTTTCCCTAAGGGAAGTGGCCGCCAATCCTAAAGCTAAGAAACTCTTCGATGTAAGGTTTTCTTTAAAAAGCAATTAAAATGTTTAAAATTTTCCGTAGTAAGACAATCGTATAAAAATTAAGAAGGGCTTATAAAATGCTGGGAAGAAAACTTTTACTTTGGAAACTTCAAGAGCTAAAATAAACATAAGACCTGGAAGTAATTTTACACATTGACTATAAGTCAACGAACTCAGGGCTAAGGTCACTGGGGGCAAAAAGTGACATGAGAATCCTCCCTGGAGTAAACAGCCAGCTGGAGTGGGAGCTGATTACTGTTTCCAGTCCGGATCTCCACCCTGTGTCCCGAATCATGGCCAGGACCAGAGTTCGGGGATTCCCAAACTTCCACTATATCACTTTCCTCAAAGGTCTCCATGTTATGAAAGGGGTACCCATAGGAAGAGCAAGTGTAGTAAATTTGGTTTTCCAAATTTCCATGAATTACATGTTAATCGAATTATTAAACCTTATAATTTATGTGAGATGGAGCCTAACTTACTAAACTGATAAAATCCCATCCAAAATCAAAGAAACTAGAATATTGCTGAGGACATGTTGAGAATAAACTGATTAAATCTTAGCCAAAATAAAAGAAACTTTATCTAATCTTTAAAGAGGCTTTGAAATGGTGCCTTTAGCTACTTTTATTAAGAAGATGCCATTTTGAACACCCCTGCCAAACACCTATGACCTTTGTTTCTTAAATCAATTCTTATTTTTCTATGGCCTTGGTTTAATTATTTTCTTTGTCTTAAGGAGACAAAGCTTGTCAGTTCTCAACATCGAAACTTGTGTCTCTGCTCAGACCATTAACTTTCCTAACCCGAACTTTAAGCAAAACTGACCATTTGGACATCAACTAGTAGTGTTCCCTGGCCCAGGCTGTGGGTGGGACGGAGAGTGAGAAGTGAGGAGAAGCTCCCCTTGGGATAAGAAAACCCTCCATCTGTGTCTGCTTCATCTTTCCTCGACTGAAGGGTCCTCTCGCTCATGCCACTGATCACTTCGGGTGCAACATGGACTCTCCCCGAAGAAAATTTAAAAATTCGATGTTGCAGAGAAGTATGTCTTACTAGGGTGCCGTCTGCAGGTGAGCCGATGCGCACCAGGACTTCGCCACCACAGGCAGCGGAGTCCTGCAGCAAACATGCCCTCTGACCTGATCCACTCTTCCACTTCGACATACCTAACCCTAATTTCTGCGTGGTGAGAAACCTCCTCACAGCAACGATTTCCCAGACGGAACAAAAGTATCAAATCGCTCTCGATGAGCAAAGATTGAAAAGTTTTTTTAATCTTGCAAAGGCTGAAGGGCAGTGTTAATAGAACATTAGTGAACCAAATAACCCATTCTCCTTACTTTAAACACGCTGAACCCGACGGAGGCCATCGCTTACTCGGTGACTGCATCCTCACCTAGTAATTCGCGAACACCTGTCGCTGCGCAGGAATCTCCACGACAGGCCGGCGCTGCAGAAAACCGCCCTCGGGCTGACGCCTGCTATTTCTGCCAGCTGCGCGCGCAGGTTTCCCAACTCATCGTTGTTCAGCATTTCCCCACGTTTCGACAAAAACGCCCGCGAGGACGCGCGGAGCAGGAACGGAGGCCCCTCCCCACGGCAGGACGCGCCACCAACCCCGGGCGGCGGCGACACCGCGCAGTCGCGGAAACGCGGGAAATTTCCCGCCAGCAGCGAGCGCAGCGCCCTTTGCCGCGGGCGGAAGGGCCGTCGCGGGCGCCGGAGCCCGGCCCGGCGTTTCGCGGCGACCCGGCGGCCCGGGCGGCCAGGTGCACGCAGGCCCGGGGCCCTCCCCGCCCCCAAGCCGACAGGGCCCAGCCGAGCACCGGGGCGAAGGGGCCTCTCGGCTCCGACCTCGCCCCAACCCGCCCGGACGCCGTGGACCGCGGTTCCGAACACGGGGCAGGACGCGGTCGTCAGCACCAAACCCGGGGCCTCGGCCCGCAACGGGGCGACCGTGGTTGGAGTCCCGCGAACCGGCTCGTCCTACATCCGCCACCGCGGGGCGACCGCGCGAACCGCCGCCCGACGCCCCCCGCCCCGCCCGCTACTCACTCGCGTCCGCCGAGCAGTCCCGCCAGGAACAGGAAGCGCGCCCGGCTCCGCCTCTGGGCGGGGCGCCCGCCAGGTGCGCACCTGAGGCAGGTGCGTGGGAAGCGCACCTGGCTGTGCGGCAGCGCAGCACCCACTTTACGCACCTCGCGGGACACACGCCCCCGACTCCCGGGGCAGCCGGGGGGCCGCGCCGACCCCTGCGCCCCTCTTTTTAAATAGGGAACCCCGACGGCCCCGCGGCGGGACGGTCGCTCGTCGCGGCCCTCACCCGGCCCGGGCGCCGGTAGCAGGCGCAGTTCACCGGCTGGGCTCGGCGCGGCCCTCACACCAATCAGCCGCACCCACGGCGCCCACTCCGCCCCCGGGGCTCTGTCCTCTCCCTCACCCTGCCGCCAGGTGAGTCGCGGCCCCGCCCTCACCGGCTCCTCCCCCCGCCAGGTGAGTCGTGGCTCCGCCCCCGCTAGGGCCCTCAAGGACCGCCCCTACGGACGCGCAGGAGCCGACTGCGCAGGCGCTGGGCTCCACAGGGGCCGGGTGGCACTGGAGCCGACTGCGCAGGCGCGTGAAGGAGGCTGGCAGTGCGCGTGCGCGGCGCTCAGTTCGCGCGACGTTGTCTCCCGGCGCCCGTGCGCGCGAAGATGGCGGAGGTGGTGCCCAAGTCGGTGCTGTTCGTGTGTCTGGGTAAGAGGACGCCGGCCTAAGCCCGCTCTGACTCTCCCCGGACGGCTGGGTGGGCCTTGTGCGCGGTGGGCGGCGCCGCCGGTCCTGGAACGTGAGCGGGAGGAGCCCGGGCACCAGGAGGCCTGGTGGGCCGAGGGTGGTCTGGAGCGGCCCTGTGCCGCGCCTCTGCTGGTGCCTCTCCTGCCCCGGCCCCTCTCCTCCCTTATCCTGCCCCTGCCCCTCTTCAGCTCCTCTTCGCCCCTACCCAGCCCCTCTTTTCGTGCCCGTCCAGCCCCTGCCCAGCCGCCTCCACCCGGGTCCGCTGGCGTGCGCAGCCACAGTCCTTCCAAGTCAGGGTTCTTTCCGTTGTGCCCAGGTAGGCTTGGGGCTACGGGACTGATGTGCTCTCTTGGGGGCCTCGTGAGGCCCATGAGGACACCGGGTTTCTCGCTGGTTTCCTTGGCTCATACTCGGACATGGATCGGAGCTAAAGGGACCTGAACCGCTGTGGTTCTGAGTTTCTAGGGTGTAAAAGTCAAGACTGGGAGAACTGATTCTCCAGGTCCCTATGTAACCTTTGTCTAAATGAGAAATGAAGGGTTTGTTTTTGTTGTTTTTTTTGAGACAGAGTCTCGCTCTGTTGCCC